>NC_058131.1:644066049-644131660 GCF_016433145.1 Gracilinanus agilis | reverse complement strand
GCTGGGCCAATTCTAAACTCTGCCTATCTGGCTGTTGGGCCCTGTGGCTTACAGCTTCATTTATTTAGCCTTCTAACCTTCTCCCTCCGTCCAGGCCTTTGGCCTGGACTAGCCTCTCCTTTTCTCTTTATTCCTACTTTTACCTACCTGATTGTAAATAAACTCTTCAACCCGATGCTGACTTGGGTCTGATTTAATTACGGAATCAACCTAAATTGTTGATTCCTGGCGGCCACATATTTTAACATATACCTATAAATACCTAAATTTTATTCCTTACAAAACCCTTATCTTTTGTCTTAGAATCAATACCAAGTATTGGTTCCAAGGCAGAAGAGTGGTAATGGCTAGGCAATAGGAATTAAGTGACTTGCCCAGGGTCACACAGCTAGGAAGTGTTTGTGGCCAGATTTGAACTTACGACCTCCCATCTCTAGGTCTGGCTCTCAATCCACTGAGCCACCCAATTTCCTTCTAATTTCTTTTTAAAGAACACATTAAGAAGCAGAACTGGCCAAATAGAAAAAATATATACAAAAATTCACTGAAGAAAACAACTTCTTAAAAATATAGCCCAAAAGAAAAAGAGTTATTAACTAACAGTCACTGAAGAAAATAGTTCTCTAAAAATTAGAATTGGGCAAATAGAAGCTAATGACTCCATAAGATATCCAGAAATAATAAAAGAAAATCATAATATTGAAAAAATAGAAGAAAATGTGAAATATTTCATTGAAAAAACAACTGACCTGGAAAATGGATGTAGGAAAGATAATTTAAGAATTATTGAACTATTTGAAAACCACAATCAAAAATAGATCTTAGACATCCATCTTTCAAGACATTATCAAGGAAAATTGCCCTAGATAGTCTAAAACCAGAAGGGAAAATAGAAATCGAAAGAATCCACTGATCATCTCCTGAAAGAGATCCCAAAATGAAAAGCCCCAGAAATATTATAGCCAAATTACAGAACTTCTAGATCAAGGAGAAAATATCATAAGCAGACAAAAAGAAACAATTTAAATATTATGGTGCCACCATCAGGATAACACAAGATTTAGCGGTTCCTACATCAAAGGATCAGAATGCATGTGATATGATATTCTGAAATGCAAAGGATCTAAAAACTATAACAAAGTATACCCAGCAAAACTGAACACAATCCTCTGGGGGGTGGGGTGGGGGTGGGAATGGACATTTAATGAAATAGAGGAACTTCAGACTTTCCTATCAAAGCTGAAAAGAAAATCTGATGTGCAAATTCAACACTCAAGAGAAGCATAAAAAGGTAAAGTGAAAACTTAAGGGCTTCAATAACATTGAATTGAGTATATTCATACTGTGTTAAGATGATAATTGAAATAATTAAGATATCTATGATATATTAGATACTTGTAAATATTAAAAATGATAAAGGCTGTGATAATAATATAAATTAGTATTTTAATTAAAGCCATGTTGATAGATAAAGTTATCAGACCACGCGCTTGTAAGCATTCAAAACTGCCGCCTCCATTACTGCCTCCTAGCCAAGCGCCTACTCGCCAAAGAGCGAGCTTACTGGCAAAAGAGACCACTTCCTCCTAACCCAGGAGATTTAAACCCTTCCCTGCGTCAAGACGTAAGCCTTCCCAAGCCCAAAAACCGGAAACGGAAACCCGTTGGACCACGGGAAATGTAGTTTGATACATTTCCCAAATTTCACTTTTACAATTCCCCGTGAGGTCCGGCAAAAAAAAAAGGTTAGTCCTTTTTTCTTCGCTGGACCTGTAAAGATAAACAACTTCTAAATTTTTCAGGCATTTTGGGGATAAAAGAAATAGATGAACAAATGGTTAAAATTAGCCGCATTGACAAAAACCAATTTGGGGGCTGCCCCCCACTGGCATAACAGTGTACAATTAAAACAATACATACAACTCAATTTCAACTCCCCATAGTTCAATCAACTGCACCCCAAAGTTCAAAGTTTGGTCTTTATGGTACAGTGAAGGCTTTTCAGACATCTTCATGTGTCCTCACCAAACAAGTTCGTCGTCTGGATTCTTGGGAGATGGCAAGATCCTTATTCTGAAATTATTCTCAAAAGAATTTAAACTTTACATTATAGATTACAAAACATACATTTTCTTCTAAGATTTTATATAATTCCCCGTGAAATTACTCCTAAAAGAGTTAAATAAATATACATATATTTTTACACTATCAAATTTTAAAAAACTTAACAGATATCCCCGTGAGGTAAATCTTAAACACACCTTTTTTCTAAAAAAAATAGGTACCTCAGGTCAGCTAAGGATGAGTGGCTGAGTCCTGGGGGTTATATGAATTCAATTGGCAAAATAAAAAGAATAAAATTCAAGAAAAAAGAAGAAAAATTAACTTGTGAATGTGCAATTACCCATCCAGGGCCAGGACTTAAGGAAAATGTCTCTCTCTGATCTGACTTATCATCAGCTTTTCAGGGAAGTGAGCCAAATAAATAACCAATCTTAGGTGCTTTCTAGGAATCTAAGTCGAGGGGACCCACGTCCTCTAAAGTTTTAGAAAAGACTGGGACTCCAGGACTCAAACCCAATTTCCAAGCTCTAAAGTATTGGCATAGAACTGCTATTTTGCAGATCTTAGTCAGTCAAGTCTCTGACCATGTGCTTTCTTTAGCACTATTAATGGCTTTTATATTCCCTTCTGGAATCAGAGAGGCATTTAATTCACAGTCCTATAGGCTCAGGTATTTGCTGTAGAATCAGAAAAAGGATAAATAATGATTATATATGTACTTCCAGTACAAGATGATAAAAAGGGAAAATCAATTGCTCTCATTAAAAAAAAAATGTTTTAAAAATCAAAAATATATATATAGCTTAGAACTAGAAGGGTTATGTTACCCAAAAATGAGACTTTCTGTGAGAGAAAGTGGGTTTTACAAATAGCAGATTCACAATGCACATTCAAATAGAGTACCATTTTCCAATAGCACATTTTAAAACAATAAATAATGATGTTCAAAATCATATACTTGTTACAACCTGTAACCCTTGGCAAATGCTGTTATTGCTTCCATAGCAAAGAATATACAGGAGCTCCTTGACTCTCTGTATTTAAAAAAAAATCCTGGATAGGAAATGCTTCTACCCATTTAAGGCAACAATTTTTCTTATAATAAAATATATAAAGGCTTTATCCTTTAAGACAACAATTCTTAAGGATTTAAAGTAAAAGTTAAAAAGATCTCTTGTAAAATTACAAGGTAATATTTAAAGCATGGGAAACTTTCAAGGTTCTTTGCAATTACCAAGACAGAATAAATTTTTAAAAGACATGTGCTTCTATAAATCCAGTAGTATCAGATCAACAAGCTGGTCAAAACCTCTTACCAGTTCTAATAGATTTTTTTCATTATTTGGGAGTTACAATAAAATCATAAACAGAATTAATCTAGCAGCCACAAACTACATTAACTTAAAATGATTCAGTGTAACAGGAAAATCAACAAAATAAGCAAGATTAATTTACAAAACACTAATTAGCAAAATACAGTAAGATACAGTCTTTTTAAAACAGAAATAAAGCTCATTCAGTTCCGAGGTTTTAAAAGTTCACCCCTGGTTTCAATTTAAGGTTCTTTTGATTGAGTTCTGCTGAGTTTAAGGGTGTTTGTTTGGTTTTTTTTCTTCAAGTTCAAAGTTCTGAGCAGGTATGGGGGTGAATATTTCTCCCCTGAGTTCAGTTTTTAATAACAAGCAAGTCTGAATAGGCCATTCGGCCCCATTAAGGGTAAACGCTAGTTGCTAGGTCCATGTGGTGTCGGGTCATTGTAGAAAATCCCACCTGTAGAGCTTGTGTGGGTGGCTAAATTAGGTCTTTAGAGAAACACGTGGAAGGCTAGAATGTCTCCTATAAGAAAGTAGAGAGAAAGGGGAATATACCCAAATGGTTTGCGTCAGAGCTGAAGCAGTCTCTGGAGGTCTCGATCTCAGCAAAGGCAGCAGGACTGGGTTCCTTCCCGGAAATCTCAGGTTCTGAAGCTCGGGGTTGAAGTGGAAGCGGCAGCACTGGGACTGGAACGATGGCAGCATCAGCAGCATCAGCAAGTCAAGAATGGAGATCAGTGGCAGAGACAGTCTGGCTGGGCTCCGGGATTTTAGTTTAAAGCCAAAAGCCAGAATCGGCTGGCCTGACCTCCCTCCCAAGGTGGCTTGGGCTGGACTGGCTGGCTGAGTCCCACTGGAGGCAAAAACGTGCTCTTGCTTTTAGCAAAAGCATGGCAAGGAAAGTCACTTTCCTTTTTTTAAAAAGTGCTCAAAAGAGCTGAGCCAGACGGCCAAAAAGCAGGCATGGCTATAGTTAGGCTATCTGGAAGATTTAGAGTTCGAATTTCGACCTTCTGGTTCGCCAAATTGTTGCCATAATTGTTAATATGAAAAATGATAAATGCTAGTATAAATATATATATTAGTATTTTAATTAAAGCCATGCTGATAGATAAAATCATTAGACCACGCGCTTGTAAGCATTCAAAACTGCCGCCTCCATTTTGTCTCCTGTTTCCTGGCCATGGCCTACTCGCAAAAGAGACCACTTCCTCCTAACCCAGGAGATTTAAACCCTCTCTGCGTCGAGGTAGACCTCCCCATGCCCCCAAAGACCCGGAAACGGAAACAGCTGGATCACGGGAAATGTAGTTTTGATACATTTTCCATGTCCATAGAAATATATACACGTCTAGATGGCTTTTCCCAATTTTCACTTTTACACAAGCCCCCTTCAATAGAGTCCAGTCACTCCCTATTTCCTCCAGGATCAGATATAAAATCATTGGCATTCCAAGCCCTTCTCTCCCCCCCCTTTCTAATTTTTTTCTATCTTATAGCCCACACCCTACATTTATGGAATCCAATGCCATTGTCCTCCTTGCTGTTCCTTGTACATGATACTTTATTTCCTAATTATGGGCATTTTTACGAGTTGTCTTTCATGCCTTGAATGTTTTCCCTTTTTTATCTTTTTCTGTGGCTTCCCTGGACTCTTTTAAGTTCTAGGAAAAAACCTATGTTCCACAGAGAGGCTGTCTCAACCTTCCTTAATTCTAATGCCTTCCTTCTATTGATTATTTCTAATTTAAACTTCATGTTGCTTGTTTTACAGTTGTTTGCACGTTATGTCCCCCATTATATTGTAAGGTCCTTGAGAGCAGTCTTGCCTTTCTTTGAATTCTTAGCACTTAGTGAAGACTGCCAAGCAGAACCCACCTAATAAATCTTTATTAACTGACTTACTAACAAATACAGCAACCATGGGTGACAACAAAAAATAAAAAGAGCCCATTAAAAGATTACTTTCTGAAAGTACATAAGGAAGGCAGGGTGAAAGAAGGAGGCAAATAGAAATGATTAGGAAGAAACTGGCCTGAAACATCATGCATAGGCTAAACTTCACAATACCCCACCTATAGATAAATCAGTGTTTTTATGCAATTAAATTACACAATGTGAGGGCAAATGAGAGCAGAGAAAGAAGAAGATAAAAGTGTAATATGTGATTACCCTAATTGTGTTAAACATCCACAACGAAGGGAAATTAACTCTAAGGAAGAAGAGAATCTACAGAATGGGTGAGGAAGAAAAGAGAGGAATTGTAAAGGGGGCAAAGGGGAAATTCTTGTTTCGGTGATGGGAGAAGAGAGGTATTCTATGAAGGGAGATGAAGGCCTTACAACAGGTAAAATCTGTAGTTATTTGATACTTAGGGAGTATATTGATCTTGACATAGAAGAAGATCAGAGCTCCTGGGGGCAAACATAACCAAAGAGTGAAAGGGCATAAATCAATCTAAAGTTGAGACAGCATTACAAGGAGGGGTGGGGGGTGGAAGAGAAATAATGATGGAAAGGCAATGATTAATAATGAATTGCATAATTGGAGGCACAAGAAAATTTCTCCCATGGAACAGTATCCTATCAACTAACTACAAAGACCAGTATTTCTAAAAGTGAGGTACAACTAGAAAAAGGGAGAACAGGGGACAAAACTATAAGTAATAACTTGAAAACTATTTAGGAGAGAGAACCCCAGTTATTTTGGAAGTTATTATTCTGTGAAGGCTATAGAAACTAAAGAAGAATTAAGTAAATATATGGCCATGAATCAAAAATAAAAAAAATCTCAAAAACAGAAAGAGAAGATAAATAATAAGGAACACAAAATTTAAAAATCTTAAGCCAACTTCCGGGTTAAGATGGTGGCTGAGTAGAAGCTGGGCGACTTTCTCTCCTTATCAACCGATATAGCATACCTCCAAAGGACAAAAAAAAACAAATCCAGAAGAAAGAAGGGACCCCACAATAGGGCGCAGTATAGAAGGTATGTGGGATTCAAGCACTTCCACGCTGTAAGGGGGGGAAATAGCTCCCATCAAAACGCAAGCGGATCAACCCTACCCCTACCCCACCCACAGTACCAGAGGCAGAAAAAAGGTCTAGAAGAGACAATTTGAGAATCATTGGTCTTCCTGAAAAAGCAGAAATTAATAGAAATTTGGACACCACACTAAAAGAAATTATTCAGCAAAATTGCCCTGAAGTTCTACAACAAGAGGGCAATATAGACATTGAAAGGATCCATAAATCACCCTCTGCACTAGACCCTGAAAAGATAACCCCCAGGAATATAATAGCCAAATTCAAGAGCTTCCAAGTAAAAGAAAAAATCTTACAAGAAGCCAGAAAGATACAATTCAGATATCAAGGAGCACCAATCAGGATCACACAAGATCTGGCAGCCTCCACACTAAAAGACCGCAAGGGTTGGAATATGATATTCAGAAAGGTAAAAGTACTGGGTCTACAACCAAGGATCACCTACCCATCAAAACTTACTATATACTTCGAGGGGAAAGTTTGGACATTCAACAAGATAGAAGATTTCCAAGTATTTGCACAGAAAAGACCAGGACTAAATGGAAAGTTTGATATCCAACCACAAAAAACAAGAGAAACATGAAAAGGTAAATAAGAAACAGAGGGGAAAGAAAGAAAATTCTTATTTTTAAATTTACCTCTTTAAGGGCCTTAATAAGATCAAATTATTTGTATTCCTATATGGAGAAATGTTAATGTTATGTATAATTTTCAAAAACTGTATTCACTATTTTAGTAATTAGAAGAATTAGTCATAGGGAGACTTTGGAACACTAAATGGTCTAAGATGATATGGGGCAGGGAAAAAAAGAGGGGGGTTGAATAGTAGATGGCACCAAGAGAAACTTGAATGAATAAGAAAAATAGGATATTCTATACCACACAAAGAGAGAATGGGAAGGGGAGAGGATGAATATTATTATAAAAAGGAGAAGAAGAGAGAATTAAGAGGTAATATTTAAACCTTACTCTTAGCAGAATTAACCCTGAGAGGGAAGAGTAGCTATATCCATTCGGATATAGAATTCTATCTAACCCTACTGAGAAAGTCAGAAGGGATTTAACCAAGGGGAGCAGGGGAATGGGGAGGTTAAAAAAGGGAGGGAAAGAGAGGTGGGAGGGAATCTATTAGGCCTAAAACAATAAAAAGAGGGGAATAATAAAGGAGGGGGTAGAAAGGGAAGTAAATCAAGGGAGGGGACAAGGGGGACTGGTCTAAAACAAACCACTGGTTTAAAAGGAAATAGTGTAAAAAGAAGGGGTAGAACTAGGAGAAGATACCAAAATGTTGGTGAATACACAACTGATAATTATAACTCCGAATGTGAATGGGATGAACTCACCCATAAAATGGAAGCAAATAGCAAAGTGGATTAGAAAACAAAATCCTACCATATGTTGTCTACAAGAAACACATATGAGGCAGGTGGACATACACAGGTTTAAGGTCAAGAGCTTGAGCAAAATCTTTTGGGCTTGAAATGAGAAAAAGAAGGCAGGAGTGGCATCATGATCTCTGACAGAGCCAAAGTAAAAATAGATCTGGTTAAAAGAGATAGGGAAAGTAATTACATCCTGATTAAAGGCAGTATATAGACAATGAGGAAATAACAGTACTCAACACGTATGCAACAAATGGCATAGCATCCATATTCCTAAAGGAGAAACTGGCAGAGCTTAAGAAGGAAATAGATAGTAAAACCATACTAAGGAGCAGCTGGGTAGCTCAGTGGATTGAGAGCCAGGCCTAGAGACGAGAGGTCCTAGGTTCAAATCCAGCCTCAGACACTTCCCAGCTGTGTGACCCTGGGCAAGTCACTTGACCCCCATTGCCTACCCTTACCACTCTTCCACCTATAAGTCAATACACAGAAGTTAAGGGTTTAAAATAAAATAAATAAATAAATAAATGAAAAAAAAAACCATACTAGTGGGAGATCTAAATATTCCTCTATCAGATCTAGATAAGTCAAACCAAAAAATAAATAAGAAAGAGATGAGAGGTGAATGAAATCCTAGAAAAATTAGATTTAATAGATATATGGAAAAAAATAAATAGGGACAAAAAGGAATACACCTTCTTTTCACCTACACATGGTACATTCACAAAGATTGACCGTGTAATAGGGCATAGAAACATTGCAAACAAATGCAAAAGAGCAGAAATAATAAATGTAACCTTCTCAGATCAATATAAATAATAATTAATAAGGGCACATGGACAGGCAAATCAAAAACTAATTGGAAATTAAATAATATATTCTCCAAAACCAGTTAGTTAAAGAAGAAATCATAGAAAGAATCAATAATTTCATTAAAGAGAATGACAATGATGAGACATCCTACCAAACTCTGTGGGATGCAGCTAAGGCAGTACTCAGGGGGAAATGTATATATATTATTATAAAAAGGAGAGGAAGAGAGAATTAAGAGGTAATATTTAAACCTTACTCTTAGCGGAATTAACCCTGAGAGGGAAGAGTAGCTATATCCATTCGGATATAGAATTCTATCTAACCCTACTGAGAAAGTCAGAAGGGATAAATCAAGGGGAGCAGGGAAGTGGGGAGGTCAAAACAGGGAAGGGAGCAGAGGTGGGAGGGAATTCATTAGGCCTTAAAAAATAAAAAGAGGGGAAAAATAAGGGAGGGGGCGGAAAGGGAAGTAAATCAAGGGAGGAGAAAAGGGGGACTTTTAAAAAATAAACCACTGGTTTAAAAGGAAAAGTATAAGTAAAAGGGGTAGAATACCATAAAATACAAATAGGAGAGAATACCAAAATGTTGGAGAATGCACAACTCATAATTATAACTCTGAATGTGAATAGGATGAACTTGCCCATAAAACAGAAGCAAATAGGAGAGTGGATTAGAAACCAAAATCCTACCATATGTTGTCTACAAGAAACACATATGAGGCAGGTGGACATACACAGTTTTACGGTCAATGGCTGAAGCAAAACCATTTGGGCTTCAACTGAGAAAAAGAAGGCAGGAGTGGCGATCATGATTTCTGACAAAGCCAAAATAAAAATAGATCTCATTAAAAGAGACAGGGAAGGTAATTACATCCTGATAAAAGGCAGCATAGGGAAGGTAATTACATCCTGATAAAAGGCAGCATAGATAATGAGGAAATAACAGTACTCAACATGTTTGCACCAAATGGTATAGCATCCAAATCCTAAAGGAGAAACAGGCAGAGTTCAAGAAGGAAATATATAGTAAAACTATATTTGTGGGAGATCTAAATATTCCTCTTTCAGATCTAGATAAAACAAACCAAAAATAAGTAAGAAATCGATAGGAGAGATGAATTAAATCCTAGAAAAATTAGATTTAATAGATATGTGGAGATAAATAAATAGGGAAAAAAGAATACATCTTCTTTTCAGCTGCAAATGGTACATTCACAAAGATTGACCATGTAATAGGACATAGAAGCATTGCAAACAAATGCAAAGGAACAGAAATGATGAATGTAACCTTTTCAGATCATAATGCAATAAAAATAATAATCAGTAAGGGTACATGGACAAGCAAATCAAAAACTAATTGGAAATTGAATAATATGATTCTCCAAAATCAGTTAGTTAAAGAAGAAATCATAAAAACAATAAATAATTTCATTGAAGAGAATGAGAATGATGAGACAACCAAACTCTGTGGGATGCAGCTAAGGAAGTACTCAGAGGGAAATTTATGTCCTTGAGTGAATGTATTAACAAATTAGAGAGGGCAAAAATCAATGAACTGGGCATGCAAATCAAAAACCTAGAAAGGTAACAAATTAAAAATCCCCAGGTAAAGACCAAATTAAAGATTATGATAATTAAAGGAGAAATCAATAAAATTTAAAATAAAAGAACAATTGAATTAATAAAGAAGACTAGAAGCTGGCACTTTGAAAGAACTAATAAAATTGACAAACTACTGTTCAATCTAATTTTAAAAAGGAAAGAAAAAAAACAAATCATCTGTATCAAAAATGAAAAGGGAGACCTCACCTCTATTGAAGAGGAAATCAAGGCAATCATTTAAAACTGTTTTGCCCAGTTATATAGCAATAAATATAGCAACCTAGAGGAGATGGATGAATATTTACAAAAAATATACATTGCCTAGATTAATAGTAAAAGAATAGAATACTAAAATTATCCCTTATCAGAAAAAGAATTTGAACAAGCCATCAAAGAACTCCCTAAGAAAAAATCCCAAGGACCAGATGTATTCACAAGTGAATTCTATAAAACCTTCAAAGAACAACTAATTCCAATACTATATAAACTATTTGACATAATAAGCAAAAAAGGAATTCTACCAAACTCTTTTTATGATACAAATATGGTACTGATCCCAAAGCCAAGTAGATAAAAAAGAAAGAAAACTACAAACCAATCTCCTTAATGAACATAGACACAAAATTATTAAACAGAATACCAGCAAAAAGACTCCAGCAAGTGATCATGAGGGTTATTTATTATGATCATGTGAGATTTATACCAGGAATGCAAAGGTAGTTCAACATAAGGAAAACCATTCACATAATTTACCATATCAACAGTCTAACAAACAAAAATCACATGATTATCTCAATAGATGCTGAAAAAGCCTTTGACAAAATACAGCATCCATACCTATTGAAAACACTGAAAAGTATAGGAATAGAAGGACCTTTCCTAAAAATAATAAACAGTATATACCTAAAACCATCAACAAGCATCATATGCAATGGGAATAAATTAGAAGCCTTCCTAATAAGATCAGGAGTGAAACAAGGATGCCCATTATCACCTCTATTATTTAACATTGTACTAGAAACACTAGCAGTAGCAATTAGAGAAGAAAAAGAAATTGAAGGTATTAAAATAGGCAATGAGGAGACTAAGCTATCACTCTTTGTAGATGATACGATTTAAAAAATCCTAGAGAATCAACTAAAAAGCTAGTAGAGGGGGCAGCTGGGTAGCTCAGTGGAGTGAGAGTCAGGCCTAGAGGCAGGAGGTCCTAGGTTCGAACCCGGCCTCAGCCACTTCCCAGCTGTGTGACCCTGGGCAAGTCACTTGACCCCCACTGCCCACCCTTACCACTCTTCCACCTATGAGACAATATACCGAAAGTACAAGGGTTTAAAAAAAATTATAAAAAAAAATAAAATAAAAAGCTAGTAGAAATAATCAACAACTTTAGCAATGTTGCGGAATACAAAATAAATGCACATAAATCATCAGCATTTCTATATCTTTCCAAAACATCACAGCAGCAAGAGGTAGAAAGAGAAACACCATTTAAAATCACCCTAGACAATATAAAATTCTTAGGAATCTATCTACCAAAACAAACACAGGAATTATAGGAACACAACTACAAAACATATTCCAAACAATGAAAACTAGATCTAAACAATTGGAAAACCTTGATTGCTCATCAGTAGCACAAGCTAACATAATAAAAATGACCATTCTACCCAAATTAATTTACCTATTTAGTGCCATTCCTATCAAACTACCAAAAACTTTTCTACAGAATTAGAAAAAAACTATAACAAGTTCATTTGGAGAACAAAAGATCAAGAATATCAAGGGAAATAATAAAAAAAAAAAAACAGGAAGGAAGGTGGCCTAGCAGTACCAGATATTAAACTATACTATAAAACAGCAGTCATCAAAACAATATGGTACTGGCTAAGAGACAGAAGGGAGGATCAGTGGAATAGACTTGGGGTAAGTGACTTCAGCAAGACAGCATATGATAAATGCAAAGAGCCCAACTTCTGCGACAAAAGTACACTATTCGACAAAAACTGCTGGGAAAATTGGAAAACAATATGGGAGAGATTAGGTTTAGATCAACATCACACCCTACACCAAGATAAATTCAGAATGGGTGAATGACTTGAATATAAAGAAGGAAACTGCAAGTAAATTAAGTTAACACAGAATAGTATACTTGTCAGATCTCTGGGAAAGGAAAGATTTTAAAATCAAGCAAGAGTTAGAAAATATTACAAAATGTAAAATAAATAATTTTGATTATATTAAATTAAAAATATTTTGTACAAACAAAAACAATGCAACCAAAATCAGAAGGGAAACAATAAACTGGGAAAAATCTTTATAACAAAAAATTTTCATAGAGGTCTAATTACTCAAATATACAAGGAACTAAATCAATTGTATAAAAAAATCAAGCCATTCCCCAATCCATAAATGGGCAACCGACATGAATAGGCAATTTTCAGATAAAGAAATCAAAACTATCAATAAGCACATGAGAAAATGTTCTAAATCTCTAATAATTAGAGAACTGAAAATCAAAACAACTCTGAGGTATCACCTCACACCTAGCAGATTGGCTAAAATGATAACAGGGGAGAGTAATGTATGTAGGAGGGGATTGGCTAAAATGACAACAGGGGAGAGTAATGAATGTAGGAGGGGATGTGGCAAAATTAATGCATTGCTGGTTGAGTTGTGAATTGATCCAACCATTCTGAATGACAATTTGGAATTAAGCCCAAAGAGAGCTAAAAGAATGCCTGCCCTTTGATCCAGCCATACCATTGCTGTGTTTGTACCCCAAAGAGATCATAGGTAAAAAGACTTTTATAAAAATATTTATAGCCGCGCTTTTTGTAGTAGCAAAAAAATGGAAAATGAGGGTATGTCCTTCAATTGGGGAATGGCTGAACAAATTGTGGTATATACTGGTGATGGAATACTATTGTGCTCAAAGGAAGAATGAACTGGAGGAATTCCATGTGAACTGGAAAGATCTCCAGGAATTGATGCAGAATGAAAGGAGCAGAGCCAGAAGAACACTGTACACAGAGACTGATATACTGTGGTAAAATCGAATGTAATGGACGCCTGTACTAGCAGCAATGCAATGATCTAGGACAATTCTGAGGGATTTATGAAAAAGAATGCTACCCACATTCAGAGGAAGAACTACAGGAGTGTAAACACAGAAGAAAAACAATTGCTTGAACACATGGGTTGAGGCGGGCATGATTAGGGGTGTAGACTCAAAACAATCACACCAATGCAACTATCAATAATATGGAAATAGGTCTTGCTAGATGACACATGTTAAAACCAGTGGAAATGTGTATCAGCTATGGGGGAGGGGGTTAAAGGGGAAAGAACATGAATCATGTAACCATGGAAATTTTTTCTAAAAAATTAAAAAAAATATATTTCATATTAGCTGATTTCTTTCTCCCTACCTCTAAACTTCTTAGACTAGTATTCAAGAGCTTCATTAATCTGATTTCAACCTGTTCTTTCAATCTCTCACTACTACTCCCTATATACACTGAATTACTTCCATTCTTTCTTGCTTGAAATACCAGAATCTTTAAAAAACTGAAAGTTGAAGATTGTCCAAGGGGGAATGGAGAGCTACAAGAAGAAGGTGAACATACTGCAAATGAAGGCGTTACATGAAGGATATCAGCAGGAAGATGTTTATAGAAAAAGAGGGTGGGCCCATTATATAATGAGATCAGAGAAAAACCAAAGAACAGCCTCCACAATTATCCATGCAATGTTAAGAGATTTACAACAAGTCGAATATATAGGATGGTTTCTGTGCAAGATTCAAAGGAATTCGGTGAGAAGAGACTGAGAAGGCACAGATGGGTGGTTAATCACCACATCAGTAAGGAGTACTGACATTAATGATATCAAAGATTCATCAAAATATCTAAATAATTTTGCTTTTAAGAAGCAATAGGAGTCCTTTCTCCCCTCTCCCCCCCCCGCCCTACTTCATTCCATACACAGTGGAAAGGACACTGACGCCTACTGCCAATATCATTTACTTGGCACAATCACGAAAGGGCTTTGTAACATTGTCTTGTCACTACAAGGTACTTCAGCAGTAGTAACAGAGGCAGCAATAACAGTAGTGGGAGTCATAGCTAGCATTTATAGAGCCCCTTAAGGTTTGCAGAGTGCTTTTTATGCAGGTTCCTTTGAACCTCAGAATAATCCTATGAAGTACCTGCTATTTATTATTCCCATTTTACAAATAAAAACACTGAAGCTGACAGAAGTCACATGGCAAATAAATGCCTGAGGCAGGATTCAAACACAGGCCTTCCTGACTCCAACACTATTCACTATGCCATCTGGCTGCCTCAATGTACTGTTACTTAATTTTTCTCTTTTATATTTTGTTTCAACTAGACTTTAAGACCCTTGAAGTTAAAAGATCATACTCTATATCTCTTTGTAATAACCAAGCACCCAAATATTTATTGATTTGATATAATCCAGAATTTTGAAGCAAGATAAAATATAAATATATATAAACTAATTAGCCAGATATACCTGAATGCATTCTTCCAAGAGACTACAAAGTTCTTAAGCAAATTCAGCAGTTTCCCTCATTGGTCTTTAGAATGAAGAGGAATTCCCATGGTATTTACACTGCCTTATTAATTCTACATAGATATGAAATTCTAACCTTCATAGAACTGTGGATCTCTCCATTTAAAATTTTGTAGCTGCATTTATCTAGACCTTTTACTATCACTTTTTAAATTAAGAAGTATTCCTGCCAACCTGCTTTTGTCTTCCATTGATCCTACAGTAGAGACATCTCTTTGCTTCAGACATTCCTGAACCAGAACCTTTTTCAGAGAAGGACAAGGCAACATCACCCACCTCCCAGCTTCCACAGCATCTTGGACCTTCTTCATTGCAGCTTGACCCTGAGAAAATATCACCATGTGACATGAGGTTAGGCCTATAAAAAGAACATTATACCTTCCTAAGCAGTTCTCTCTCCAACTATTAATACTCTGCGTAAACTCACTCCTCAATGGTGAATATACTCCCACTCCCTTGGGCTCTCTTACTCATCTCAGTGATTCTAAACCCATTCCAGGTGTCTTTCCTTTCCACTCTAACTTCTGGACCACCTTCTCTGCCAGACCTAAAAGCACTGCCTCCCAGACCAACACATCTACACTTTCTTTCATATATCTGTCTCACTGGTCTTGTTGGGAGAGTTGAAATACTCCTTGTTCTCCATCTCCCCATCCAGACAAACCTATATTCGTGCTCATTTTCTCTTTCTGTCTCTGTTTCTCTCCCTCCATCTCTGCTACCTATCAATTCCCAAAACTTCTCTTTATTTCCTTAATGAGTTCAGTGCCTGGTTCACAGTCTGTCTCTCCACTCCAACTCCTGTCCTTGTATTGGTGAACTTGAACAACATCTTGATGATCCCTCAAATAGCCTAACCTCAGAATTTCTCAATTTACTTAGCTTGCTTTATCTACTACTCCACTTTACCCAGAAATGGGCATTCCTTATCACCCATAAAAGTTCCACTTCCAACTCCAAAATTCTTCTAATTATAACCTTTTATCATTCCATTTTTTCTCTATTCTTTGTACTCATTGAGACCTCTATTCCTCAGTTCTTTCCCAAACTAATATTCATGCATTATACATTCTCTCTTTCCTTTCTAAAACTTTTGGTAAACCAAATGAACACTATACTACTCTCTACTCAGGAATCCCTTATTCCTCATTCTATTGCTAATTATGCCTAGCCAAAACTCAGGTCCAGATTACAGATCTTCACTACTATTCACAAGCTAATGAATGAAACTAGAAAAGAGAATGATCCCCAAACCATTTTAAGTTTTTACTATTTTACTATAAATTTTTGTTATATAATCTCACCTGGATCCACCCAGTAGCAAGGCAATCATTCTTCTATGCAACTAACTCAAAATCTCATTATCCACAATAGTGGTTCCAAACTTTCTCACCTGTCCTTAAACTCTCACTGAAATACTTCTCCCCACTTTCACTGCTTCCAAACTCCACTCATACTTCAAAGAAAAAAAATGAGACCACTCAAAAAGAGCTCTCTTTTCCTGTTATTTTTCATTACTTCCCTTCTAATCTCAATGATAAATCAAATCTTATCAAAACCCTTAAATTTTCACTTCAACTTTTTATACTTCCTTTTGAGTATTGAATTTGCTCATCAAATTTCATTTTCAGCTCTGGTTTTTCAGTCAGAAGAGTCTTAAATTCTTCTATTTCATTAAACATGAATTCCCCCCCCTGTAATTCTTTGTTATAGTTTTAATCTTTTGCCTTTCATAATATCATATTGCATGCTTTCCAGCTTTTTAATGTAGAAGTTGCTAGGTCCTATGTAACTATGCCTGTGGTCCACAATATTTGAATTGTTTCCTTCTAGATGCTTGTAGTACTTTTTCCTTGGCATGGGAGTTCTGGAATTTGGCTGTATTTGTCCTGGCATATTTTATTTTAGAGTCTTTTCAGGATGTAATCAGTGGATTCTCTCAATTTATTTTCCTCTTGTTTGGGGATATCAGAGTAGTTTTCCCTGATGGTTTCTTATAATATGGTGTCTAAGATCTTTTTTTGATTGTGGCTTATATTCTGATGATTCTTAAATTATCTCTCCTGAATCTATTTTTCAGTGAGGTATTTCAGATTTCCTTCTATTTTTGTTCCCCTCTTTTTATTTTATCCTATTATTTCCAGATGTCTTCTGGATTCATTAGCTTCTGTTTGTCTAATTCTAACTTTTAGAAAGTTATTTTCTTCTTTGAGTTTTTGTGTTTCCTTTTCCATTTGGCCAATCCTATTCTAAGGAGTAGTTTTTCTGCCTCCATTATCATTTGGTCAATTCTAGTCTTCAAGGAATTGTTTCTTTAGTGTATTTTTGTGACTCCATTTCCTTTTCTCCTATTCTAGTTTTTAGAGAGTTAATTTCTTCATTGAATTTTTTTACTGAGCTGTTGAGTCTGTCAATTCTCTTATTTGGGATTTTTAAACTCTTTTTCAAGTTCTTCCAGGGGTTCTTTGGAGGTCCAAATCCTTTCATACTTTCCTTGAAGGCTTTTTATGTTTCCCTTTTGCCATTGCTGTCCTGTTTTGAGTTCATATTTTGGTCTTCCTTATCCCTAAACAACTTTCTACTGGTTATTCTTTTTTTATCTTTTGCTCATTTTTCTCCTGTTGTTTATCTCTTGAGGTTCTTCTCTTCTCCTGCTATAGAGGAAGCATTGTTCCAGACTTGCAGAATACTTTTTTATGATATTTGAGGTAGGTTGCCTTTGTTTTCTACAATGTATATCTGTAGAGGGGGTGGCCCTGCTGGCTTGTTCTGATGAGATTTAAAGCTATTTTATCTAGATAAATCATCCTCCCTAGAATTCTAGTTCCCCTGTTGTTTCATGGGCTAGGTTGATTCCTGTTTGGTTGATCCCTCTGCTGCTCCACTAGATTGGCCCGGGCCCAGCTCTTGCTTTGTCTACTCTGCCTTTGTTACACCTGCCATGTGGACGGGCTAGGCCTGGCCCTGGTCTGCTCTGCCTTCATTACCTATGCCCAGTAGCTCAAACTGGGCTTCTTTCTGCTCTGCCACTTTGTAGCCTCTGGCTATGTAAGAGTGGGTTGGGCTGATCCAAGCTGTGGGAGTTCCCATAGATGTTGTGCTCCCTGGGTTACTCTCTCTTCCTACCCAGTGAGACGTGTTCCTTCTGCTTTCCTTTGTTTTGAGGTAATTTATTTTCTTTTTTGTGTGTGTATAGAGGGATCAGGTAAGTGGAACAACTTTCAATTCAGCATCTTAGCTCCCAGCATGCAACTCCAATCCTGTTAATTATTTCTAATTTATCATGGCATGTCTGTTCCTAGTTGTTTTCATGCTATCTCCACCATTAGATTGTGAGCTTCTTGAAAGCAGGGGCCCTTTTATCTTTCTTTGTCTCCAACACTTAGTGGCTGGCACATAGTAGGTATTGAATAAATATTTATTGACTGACTGGAAACACATAATTAGTGATAATTACTGTGCATGTCAATGGGAGGTACTGATCCATAAAGTGGATGAGAAGAACAGAATAGATTAGAAAGGAGAATCCAATATGTGTTGCTTACTCAAAAAAAAAACAAAAAACTAAAAAAACCTTAATATATGAAGTTTTATATGGAGCTAAATTAAGGGGCTAAGGCTAAATCTTTTATGCTTCAGCTTTATTTTTTTTAAAAAGCAGAAGTAGTAATCATGATCTTAGATAAAACACTAGCAAAAATAACTTAGACTAAACGAGATCAAGAGAATTAATAACAAAGAATTAATATCAATATTAAACACACTCACTTTCTGCCATAGAATTTAAATACCTAATGGAAAAATTAAGTGAGTAACAGAGAGAAACAGGTAATAAAGCTATGATAATGCAGTCTCAATATATCCATTTTGGTCCAAGTGAATCCAACAAAAAAAAATTAAAGAAAATTAAAGACCGTAATTGTATTTTAGAAAGTTAGTTATGATAGACTTCTGGCAATTTCTGAATGGGGAAAAAAGGGCACTGTATATATAGATCTTTGTCAGCTGTACATGCCACCTTTACAAAAAGATCACAAATGAGTGTAGAAAAAGTAGAAATATTAACTATATCCTTTAAAGATCAAAATTCAATGAGAAATATGGAGGTAACTGAAGAAACAATTAAAATTTAGTTGGAAACTAAATAACAATCATGGGAGAGTTGAAGAACAAATCATAGAAACAATAGATAATTTCATGAAAGATAACAGCAGTGAAACAAATTGATCAATGCAATGACCATCATTGATCAATGCAATGACCATCTACCATTCTTAAGGGTTCCTGATAAAACATGCTGCTCATTTCCTGATATATATTCCAAAACTAAATACAAATGACTGTGATTGTCTAACTATTCTATGCTAATAGTATATAATGAACTGAACAAAGTATATAGGAAAAAAGGCAATAGTGTATGAGTTCAGACAAAAGGATTCTAATTCTGGCCTTTCACAGTTGTAGAAGCTGGGGCAAGTCCCTTATCATTTTCCTTTTCTGAAGCAAAAGTATTAGACTAAATAACCATTCACATCTTTATTGTTCTGAAAATTCTATTATTCTATGGAATAATATAAACTGGACTACATAATAAACATTTTTATTAAAAAGTATAATTGGGATTACATATATTTTTAATATAGCCTACAGTCTCTCTTAAAAATGAAGCATGGTAGACTCTTTGTTTCCTAACTTAGTCTAGTCCATTCCATAAAAATATACTAGATTGCTAATAATTCTATAGCTAGAAATGTGAGCCATCTCTTTTTATCCCTTTGTAACTCATCTGATCTGAGGTTGTCAGCTTTTGAAAAACATACACATCACCTGTTGTCAGACAGTCCACAACTTTATTATAGTCGGACACTATCTACTTTCAAAATATTTTCAGTTAGTATGCTGTAGATATATATTTAATTTACTTAATATGCTACTATCTTTATACTATTTATACTATAAGAAGTTACTTTAACATGCTACTATAAGGTTAGGCACTGAAAATATATTCTTTTATATCATCTCTATTACACTAAATTTAGACTATAAATATAATAATATTTTATCTCGATTAAATGTTTTTACTTTGTTATTTTAAAATTATTTTCTGGAACATTTGCATTAAGCATTTTGTTTTTTTCCTTCTGGACAAAAATAATTATTATTTCTTTCACACCCCTTCCTTTACTTCGTGCCAGTGATTCACCCCTACCTGCCACTATGAATTTTCAATCTGTGTCACATCCTTGAAAAATGAAGCTGAGGAAACCAGAATCACTCAAAAACAAATTAGCTTGCCCTCTGCTAGTAGTTGAAATTTCACCACATCTTACACAATCTTTAAGAACAAGTCATAATCAAAATTCATGCCAAATTTGAAAAAGATCATTTATTTCATACATAAATGTTAAATCATATAAATAGTAAAATTTAGTAAGCCCTTATTATTTTAACATCATTGCAGCTATCATCTAGGACAGCAATGGGCAAACTACAGCCCGTGGGCCAGATGCAGCCTCCTGAAATGTTCTATCCCTTCCTGCTACATTATTCCTAATCTGACGAATACAATGAGTAGGATACAATACAATGAAACTTCAAATGAGTTACCTTAGAAACAGACTGACAGATGAGCATTTCCTTTCCTTTGGCCCCCTCTTTAAAAAGTTTGCCCATCACTGATCTAGGAAAAAAGTATAAGTTCATATAAGGCTATTAAAACACTCTCTTTACCATATCCCTGAAACATTGCATAATGTGAAAAATTATTTTATATTTACTTTGTGTATATTCTGCATATCTATTTATCTGTATATATTTGCTTTCCTCTAAAAGAGTGATTCCCAAAGTGGGCGCTACAGCCCCCTGGTGGGTGCTGCAGCGAGCCAGGGGGGCGTGATGACCACAGGTGCATTTATCTTTCCTATTCATTGCTATTAAAATTTAATTTCCAGGGGGCTAAATAATATTTTTTCTGGAAAGAGGGCTGTAGGCCAAAAAAGTTTGGGAACCACTGCTCTAAAAGAATGTCAGCTCCTTGAGGGCAGGTATATGTTATCTTCATTGTCCCAACTCCTTAGCAAATAGTAAGAGTTTAATAAGTGCTTACTGAATTGGACTGAATTAAATGAAAGGTTCTTTGGTGGGAGGTAGAGATACAAAATTTTTAAAAGATCGAATCCTTGCTATTATCAAATGTCTTTAAGCTATTTGACATGTTGGAATAAATTATGATCACTAATTGAACTGCCATCATTATATGTAAAATAACAATATGGTTCAATACTTCTTTTGGAATGTATCTAACACAGCAGAAATAGTAGCTTAGAACAGCTCCAACAACATAGTTTATATCACTGCAAGCCTTGAAGTACTGCCATATTGAAGTATGTTTTTGCTTATTTCAATCCTAACACTCATAATGTAGAGTAGGTTATGAATTTTCACACTGACTTTTTTCCAATCTGGGATTTTCCAATCTGGGATTTTCCAAAGTCCTTGGTATGGTGTACTTTGAGTGTAAAATGAAGTGATCAAAATAGAGGTGCCCTCTATCTCCACCATTTCCTTAATTCTGAATACAATGGTTTCTCTATATTAGCTGCACATAACACAAAGGCATAAAAACTGAAAGGATAAAATTAATCTAAGTTTCAATTTAAAACTAGATGATCCAAAATGCTACTGGGCAACAAATGAACTTTTCAACTTTTAGTTTACATCATATGAGAAACTATTCATCTTCAATAAACATTAAGTAATCATGGAATCAGATTTCTATGAAATAATTTAATGTGACTTATTTTCCACTAATTTACTGAGCACTTGCTAGGTGCGAAGCACTGTGCTAATGAAAATTTTATATAAGTTACAGGAGCAAATTTTATCCTAATAATGAGAATTCAGAAGAGTTTGAGAAACATTACTTATTTTATTCGCAAAGCACTTAAATCTTATCACTTTCAAATGTTTGTCAAATATCTATCATATTATTATAGTTGTAGTTTTCATCTAGAAAAAAAATCAAAATATACTTCATGTATAAGGTTGACAAAAAAAAATCTTCCTACAGCATTTTAAAATGTGAAATTGTTTTGTACTTATTTGTATGTATTTAGTCTAGTCAACTATTCAATACTAGTAGATGTCAGGTTTAAGCCATAAAAATATCAAGACATTTAAATTTCAGAACCTTAAACCAAAAATATTCTAAAATTGTGTTCCTGAGAAAGACAACATAAATAAAATTACAAAATCAACATCCAAGAACCAAACTACAGCAGAACTTCATGTTTTGGATGCCAAATTTATTATAGCTTTGGAATCAGAATGAAGTAGCCAAGCGGGCAAAAGCAAAGACCCTGAGTAGATAGCGAAGAGTGGATCAGAGCCAGAAAAGCAACAGAGGTGAAAAAGTGGAGCCAAAATGGAACGAGGGCCAGGAGTGTGTGGTGAGAGAAAGAGGCTGCTGCAGGAACAAGGGTGGAAACTGCGAGCGAGGCCAGGCACACATTCTTTATACACCCAGCTCACTCTCCGGCTCAGGAACTCCGCTCTGCTCCACTCAGGAGGTAACCAAAGCCTACCAGGCTTCCCACACCTTATTTTTGAAAATGAATTTTAATAGAATACATAATCCCAGGCTCTTTTTGGTGGCTGTAAATTCTACTCCAGCTGCAACAGAACTAATCTGTTCGCTTTTCTAAGACGGTCCAAAAACCTAAAATGGCAGCTCGGAAAGGCTGGATCAGAGCTGCGAAGGGAACTCATCTCACATACCCGCCCCTTTGATCTTCTCCTGTCTGAATGATCTGTCACTTCGCTGATGCCGATGACCCCCATTCCCACTCTGTGATCCTGGCCAGAAGCCCGCGTCGGCGTCTCCCAGGAAATCTTCCGCAGATGGCCCGTGCCACAGGCCAGGACCCTTCCTCCAAATCTCGACGGGATGGTGTACACGAGCTGTCCATTGGTCCTCCCTGGCTCTCACTCCATGACCAGCCTACCTCCTCTTCCCATCATCCATCTGGCCTTTCTAGCACTCTCGGGCCAAGTCTCCAATGGCAAGATGGACCTCCTATTCTCATTCAACATGGACCTCCTCTCCTCCAAAAGCTTCTCTCTGCAGGGCCAGGTCCAGCAACAAAGGAAGGGTAACGCTCTGTCCAAGGGCTGCCCCAGAGGGCCCGCCCACCTCCCAGGATATCCGTAAGGAGACCCAGCTTCATCCAAGGACAAAGACAAAGGGGAAGCTGGCCAGCCCCAGCCCTCAGGTTCCCCTCTGGGATTTCCTCAGGGCTATGCTCAGACTACCTGTGGCAGGAGAGGGATTGACTGCTCTAAGCTACCTCCTCAGGGATCTCTGGACAAGGGTATCAAGGGAATCTCGATGGGACATGACAGAAAAAAACAACTAAAACACATTTACATGCACACACTTGTTATAAGGATCTTCAAAGACAGGTAGTATGACCTATGGAGAGACTGCCAACCTAATCATCAGGGTGAACAATGCTCAAGTCCCCACTCAAACACATATTCTGTTCCTGAGGAAGTCACTTAACCTCTCAGTGTCCCAGAATAATACTCTATTTTGCAGAAATGATGCAAATCTGCTTTGGTAGGAGAAATTCAGCTTCCTAACCAGATTAACTCACAAGTCCCACTAAAAAATAAAAAAGAAAAATCTGTTTACAAGCAGCACCTAACTTCCCATAAAATTCCAAAAGTCCAAGGCAGTTGTTTAAAATTAGGAATACCTTTTTTCCTATATAAATGTTATAAATGAAGGAGGGTGCCCGTGATAGGCCGCAATATGAATGAATTATATTGTTAATAGTACTACTTGCCTTAATTGAGAAGGAAGGTCATGTGGCTATGGATTGTAGAAACAGGAACCAAGAAAATAGAAACAGAAGAAGCTGGAGAAATAATAATAACAACAATAACAATAATAATAACAATAGCAATAACAATAATAGATCCTCTAACAGGATCAGTGATTGTAATAGGGTAAATTATAACTCAGATCATAATGCACCATGCCAAGGAATCTTTTATCACTGTGAGGTACCACATAGAAATGATCAAAATGGCCAGAGGTACAGCCAAAGGTGTGGCCAAGGATTTGGCCAAAGGAATCCAGATGAATGATGGTACTTGGGAGGGGAAGGGACCTCAGGGAATCTGGAGGTGAATTTTAAGCCTTTTTAGACCCCACTGCCTTACTGATGCCGTTTCAATCTATTCCCCTCCCTGCAGTGGAGACGTCTCAGTAAAGCAATGTTGAATACAGATCTACACCCAGGAGACAAGGTGTATATAATTTCCAGTTAACCACTCCAACAGATATCAAAATTAGAGAAAAGGACTCTTAGATTCACTGCTCACATGTAAAATGGGCACCTTCTATTGACACTGAGTGACTGTATCACATATATTATATTTGCTGCTTGTTTGTTTTAAGATTTAATTGTTTTTAACTTTACATATTAATCTAATCTAACATGTTCCATTCTACAATGTCACTTTCAGTTAGTATATTTATAATAGGATATTTGATTTTGATTTTTTTCTTGTTTTTTTTTTGTACTTGAATACATGGAATCCGTGTTAATGTTTTTGATTTTGAAGGATAAGTTTACAATATCTCTTAGCCCTAATACCAATACATACCCAAAAGCTTTAGACCAGTGGTTCCCAAACTTTTTTGGCCTACCGCCCCCTTTCCAGAAAAAATATTATTTAGCCCCCTAAAAAGTAATTTTTTAAGATTTTAATAGCAATTAATAGGAAAGATAAATGCACCTGTGGCCATCACTGCCCCCCTGGATCGCTGCAGCACCCACGGGGGGGGTGGCACCCACTTTGGGAATCACTGCTTTAGACTATGGAAATCTGCCACTGAATGTTAAGTATTATGGGACTTTAGTAATTGTGTCTGATTTCAGAAGAAAGGATACAAAAGAGCCACTGCGCAGTGCCAAAAAGCACAACGTCAAGAAGACCACCAATCCCTGTGGGATTGATGAAGATCTGTGCCAAGACAGCCGACTTGTTTTGAGGTTCAAGGAAGCAGCTGTTTAACAAATTCAGACACTGGACTTCCCTGTGCCGTTCCTACAAGTACTTCCATTTGGCTTTCATTTTGGTTCCCCTCTCCCTACGATTGAAGGTAAAATCAGACCAGGGAATTATACTTTCCTTTTACCTCAGACTCTCTTTTATAGTACAGCAATGTTCTGTAGTCCTGGCTGCCAATGGGTTAGTGCAATATTGCTGCAATTGTCCTGCATGCTTGTAGGATATAAGCCACTTTAATTGGGCCTTGTTGGTGATTCAAGGACCTGTTATGGTTTTAGTTTTTTAATCATAATTTTATACACATAAGATATTTATATATATTTTTAAGGAGAATTTAATTTTTTCTCTTCTATTTGGGTTTTTTGTTTTCTTTTGAGAATTGATTCATATACCCCATAACTCAGCCATGTATCTCAGGGTGATTCTAGTGTTGGTCAACACTCTCCTAAGGGGGGATTGTATAATTATCCTAATTATCTTAAAATGCAAGATTTAAGATCTTTTAAAGTAATTTTAGGAAAAGAAAATCACAAACACCCTGAATCAAGAAAGCAGATCATTGGAAGAGGTACCATAAGGATACCTGCAGAAATCACACACTATATCAAAAGATCCAGAATGAACTCTGGGATATAATGAACTGAACTGAAGGGGGTTGAACCTATCATTTATTCTGAATGTAAATTCTTATGCCAAAGGGCAGTTTCCCCTAATTGGCTTTCTGTCAATGCGTCTATCAATCTTTTTTTTCTTTCTCCTTTTTCTTTTCTTTCCCTCTTATCCCCAAATTGTTGTAATTCCCTCTATGTAAAGTGAAATATTTTATATACCTCTAGTAAAAGAAGCTTTAGAGGTATAAGCAACATATGTGAAATGACCTGACATGTTAATCTCCAAAAAACCCAAATGAGATTTTAATATGCTAGTCTCCCAAAGAATCAAAGGGGGTATTGTGTGAAGGGAACCCCACCCGGGTTCAACTCTGGGGCTCTACCTGTGTCCCAGCACTGCTAGAGCCACATCACATCAGTGACCTAGGCACTTGACCAGAAAATGATTGAGATATTGATCCAGGATAAAAGAGAAAGAATAAAGGGGGGTAGGGGGAGAAGAATCCAGGAAATGGGCTCTCTATTCCTTTGGGCACATGGAGAAAGGAGGGTGGAGGAAGGAACCATGAGGAAAGTGCCCATGTGGCTAGTTTAGAATAGGCTTCTTTCTCTCTGTCTGCCTTCTCTTATTCAAATATGAATAAACTCTATGGAAATGAAGGCCTGGAGTTTAATTTATCCTTAACAACATGCTTTATACACATAGGGTACAGGAAAGAAGACAAGAAGACATAGGCTCTCAGGACTGAAATGGACCTGAAATTCCCACTCACTCCTTTTACTGAGGTGAAAACTGAGTAAAAAAGGCTATAATTACTTTTGTAAGGCCATATCTCTAATTAATAGGACTCAGTTTCCTGACTAGTAGGAAAAGAAATCCTTTCCTTTCCTCTTTCCTCAGCTTATTAGACCCTATGACAACTTTTGAAATAGGTCATCTGTCTCTGGCACTTCTTTATCCAATTTTTTATACCCCTTCAGAAAGCTATGAATAGCTTTCATGTTGTCCTAAATTCCCCAATGGGGCATTTCAACTGTCTACCCAATCCCCCCAAATTTTCCATAGTCTAAAATTGATACCTAAATAAATACCTAAAATAGATATATCCCAGTTTCTGTGACTGTAGGTATTAGAAAGGCAATCTCACTGAACTAATTCATACCAATACATGAATGACTGAAAGCCCTAACTATTATCCAAGATTAATTGCATAAAAAAAAAGCTTTATTATCAAGACTTATTAGTAGCATTTTAGGCAGGAGAACAATATCAAGTAAAAAATTTCAGGCAGCATATCTGGGGACAAGGAATTCACCACTGAGGCAAGTCAATTTTGTCCATAGATTGTGGGCCACTGTGGGTCAACCCCCAAAGTCATTCCTGCCCTCACTTCTTTCACTGTTGCCCCCAAAGCACTGCAGTGAGAATTCTGGCAGGCATAGGAGTGATTGGGAGGAAAGAGCCAGAGACAGGGCAGAAGCTATGACAGTTTTTAGTAGGGCTTGTTTTTAAATTGAATGTCTGTAAGGGAAGGACTATCAGTCTATACTTATAACAGAACTAATTCTGAATATATGATTCCTCTTCCCTGTACATAGGAAACTGTTCCTTTTACTTCCATTTATTCCTCCAAAGGAACAAAGTTTAAAAAAACATCCTAAATATGTTTTGCATGATAATACATGTATAACCCAGATTGAATTACTTGCAAGTCCCAGGAGGGGAGAAGGGAAGGAGACAATTTGGATCATATAACTTCAGGAAACTTTTGCAGAAATTTATTACATGTAATTGGTAAAAAAAAATTAATTAAAAATGGATTTGAAACTATGGATTTGAAAGAAGTAACTTAAGTAAATACAAGATTTTCGCACCAGTGCTTCTAAGCACCAGAAAAAGTACAACCCTCTATACCCCAGAATTTGGAACAACATCTCAGATTCCATCCAAGGAGTTACCAGAAGTACAGGAAGGGCTTCATTCTAGTGCAGTCTCACCTAGTACATAATCCCATGGCATAGATGCCAAGACTGATGAACTTTATCAAATCTTTGGATTATAAAGAACTCCTTTTTGGGGCAGTGAATGGACAAACCTGCAGTTCTACTAGTAAATATGCATTTCTCTAAATCATCCTGATCATATTCTTTTTTTCTACAAAGTATTATATATTACAAAATCAAAGTCTCTTTAAAAAGAAACATGAGGGGGCAGCTGGGTGGCTCAGTGGATTGAGAACCAGGTCTAGAGAGGAGAGGTCCTAGATTCAAATCTGGCTTCAGACACTTCCTAGCTGTGTGACCCTGGGTAAGTCACTTAACTCCCATTGGCTAGCCCTTGCAGTTCTTCTGCCTTAGAAACAATACACAGTATAGATTCTAAGGTGGAAAGTAAGGGTTTTCAAAAATAAAATTAAAAAAAAAAAACATGAAAATGACAACAGACTCCCATACCCTGGATAAGATTATTAGTAAACTTTGGATTGGATGGATGCATCACGTTCCTTTCCCAATAGGAGTTTTGCAATTATCTGGGATACTTAGGAAGTCTACACAACTTCTTGACATTGAGGGAAACTGCAGGCAGTCCAATCTCTGCCAAGGACCATTTGGAATACAGTTTTCAGATTTAAAAAACTGGTACTGCCCATCCAGATAAAACTTTGACTCCCCTGATCAATGTGTTACTGAAAAGTCATATTTAAATTGACATTTCTCTTAACATAATCCTATTTCAAATGCATTCTGGAAGTTCTTTTCCCTCCCTCCCCCAAGATTCATCCTACCATTGCTTCTCTTGCACTAAACCAAATATTTGACAAATCCTTATTTTATTAAGGGAGAAGGCAGGAGAAGAACTTGCTTATTTTTTACATTTTGTATTTAACCCTAGCTCGTGAGGACTTCTATCTCAGAAATGGAAATGTATCATTACAGCACTAAAGAACTTCACAGATGGAGATAATCCTTTAGCCAGTCTTCCAACATCCCCCCACCCCCAACATTGGTCCTCTTCAACATTATGTTTTGAAGGTCGAACAATTATGTTTCCTGGGACCTGATGTCAAGTTCTCCGAGAACTCACCTCCCTCTTCCCCACGACTTTTTCCTTGAAATACTCCAAGTGGCCATAGACCTGGACACAGACCTTTCCAATGTTGCCCATTTCTTTTTTCCAACTGATCAGTGTCACATAGAAGGCAAATCGGGTTGTAAGGGGAAGCAGTCAGGTCATTCGAAAAGCCCCCAAACCCAGACCTAGACCCTGGACCCACTCGGGGTTGCCTCCGTGATTTCAAGCCAAACACAAGGGCGGGCAGGGTGGTCCTGAATGACCTGATCATCTCCCGTTGGGCTTAAATTTCTCCACCCGTGCTGGACCAACCCCCAACACGCACACACATACACACACACACACACACACACACACAAAAATACACACACACTAGTGGCAAGTAACGGTTGGCACCTACGGCTCTGGTAGAGGACCACGACCCCCAGGCGTCTGTCCCTTCCACGGGATGGAGCCGGGTCACCCTCGCCAGCCCCGGGCCGGGCCCTGCGCAAAGGACCCGGGCGGGAACGACCCGTCTCACAGGTTCGATCGTTGGTTGTCCTGCAGCCTGCGGCCAGCGGTGCCGAGGGTGGGGGAAGGGAGTGCGAACGTGAGTGTGTGTGTGGCACCCAAGTTTCGCTGGTTCGTTCGCTGTCCCCCCGGTGTCTGAGTGTATGTATGTGTTGTGTGTGTGGTACCTAATTTCTCTGGCTTATTCGTGGTCGCCGGTGTGTGTGTGTGTGTGTGTGTGTGTGTGTGTGTGTATGTGTGTTTCACCTAAGGTTCTCTGGCTCTTTCGCTGTCGCCCCCGAGTATGTACTTGTGCTCGGTGTGTATGTAGTGTGTGCGGCACCTCGGTTTCGCTAGCTAGTACACGGCTGCCGAGTGTGTAGGGGGTGGGGGGATACGGGGCACCTAAGTTTCCCTAACTTTCCTAGTCGCCTAGTGTATGTATATGTGTGTGCGCGTGTGTGGCACCCGAACTGGGGCTAGTATGCACACGCGGGGCCCCCAAGTTTCTCTGGTCCGTGCAGAGGTACTTGCCCGACCACCACTGGGCTGCCTCAGGCCGCGCCACCAGGTCCAGGACCGGAGCAGTCCGGGGATGGGCTGGGCTGAACGCCCCCTCGGCAGAAGCTGTCTCGGTCCAGTCCGGTTCCGTCAGCTCCGGTCCGCGCTTTCCCTCCCCTCCGAATCTACCTGCCCGCCCCAGCCTCCCCAGGGCCCCTAGCCTTCCCGCCCACGCTCTCCTCCACTTGCCTGGGGGCGGGGGGAAGGGGCGCCGGGAGGGTCTCCTCCACCTCCTCTTTCTCTCCACTGTTGCTGCGGCCGCGGGGCGGTCGGGTCCGGGAGAGCGGCCGAGGCGCTGGCGGACAGCTCTAGGCGGCCCCCGCCCTGGGGCTGGGATTTCCCAGAACTCAGCAGCGGCCGCCCCGGGGCGAGCGGGCTGGCGGGCGGGCTGGCGGGGGAGGGCCCGCCCCGGGCGGAGCGAAGCGAGGGGCCCCTGGGCAGCCCGGGCTCAGTGACCTCCGAGCCCCGGCCACGCCCACCTGGCCCCAACTCCGCGGGGGAACCCCCGCAGAGAAATCCCCCTCCTTCCCCTCCTCTGCCTGCCGGGATTGGAGCAAAAAAGAGCTGGGGGTCTCGACAGCCGCCCCCTTCTCCCTGTCGCCCCCCCTCCCCGCAGCTCCTGGAGCCTAGTCTGCATCCCTTCTAACGCCGCGGTTACTCAGTGCCCTTCGGCCACTGGTGTCACCTGCCCCCAACACCGCCCCCCATATGGGCTTTTGGGACCTTTCTGGGGATAGTATGTGGGGGCGGAAGACTAGGGTCTGAGTATCTTCTGCTTTGTTTTCTAGTAGAGGAAAGAAACTAGGGCCCAACATGAATACAGTGACTTGCCCAGGGTCAAATAGCCAGAAAACAACAGGACCTAGAGTCAAAGCCCAGGCCTCTGGTGCCATACTCTGCACAGAAGGACCCACCGACCCCCACTTCCCCAGGCAGCTAAATGACCCCTGAAACGCCCCAGCTAATGATATCCGAATTGCTTTACCTTATGTATGGTATAAAATCCTTTCCTCAGAACAGCTTTTATAAGATGGAGTTTGAAAAGAACATTTAAACATTTGGGTCCAAAGATCCTAGGATCTCCTAGGATGTCTTTGGATTATGGTAATATATAAGAACTAGAAGGAAAATGAGAGATCATAGGATCCACCAACCTCATTTTACAAAGGAAGAAACTGAGGCCAACAGGTTAAGTGACTTGCCTGCAATCAGATGTCTACTTAAGTTTATTATGATTTGAACTCAGTCCCAAATGCTAGTTCATGATCCATTGCAGGGGTCGGCAACGAATGGCTCTTTCTGCAGGAGCCATAAAGTCCATTTTTTTTCAGGCACTGTTAGAAGAGCTCGCACTGTGAGCACTGAACGGCTCCCACGAAATTACATTTTAAAAAATGTGGCTCTCAGGGCCAAAAAGGTCGAGGACCCCTGATCTATTGTAACCAAAAGAATTAGAAACCAATCGCCCAAGATTATCTTTGCCTACTATAATATTTTGCCTAATTTTACTACTTCTGTGGTTCTCTGATGTCATCTCTGTATATTGCCAAGGCAGGAGCAGATTGTAAGTTATTCATGACTGCTGCCCATCCTCTGCAAATTTCCATCTATGTCCTATAAGTTATCCAAAGAATCTACTTGTGCTGGGGATCTTTGGACTTGGAAACTATACATGGCTCTTACCCTTTGGCTTATAACTTTTTTTTTATAACATTTTAATAACAACTTGATGACATTCCCTGTACAGTATGTCTCTGCTGGTGAGGAAATTAGCTCTATTGATGCTACCTTTCATCTTCTAGAAGCCTTTGGAAAGTCTTGTGCCTAAAAGATTGATGTTCAGGGTAAACTTAATAGAATTCTAAGACTGAAGAAATGAGAGATTCTGTACCAGTTCCCTGCACCTAAACCATATGGAAAGTTAAATAACCAAAATAAATATTAGTTTAGGATCTGAACTACCCCACACTAGATGATTCAATTTAAGAAATAGTTATTAGGCATCTACTATGGGCAAGGCACTGTAGGGAAAGGATAAGTAATATTTGTTTTCATGCAAAAGTATCATTTCTGTTATGTCTTTTTATTGACCCAATTGGTTTGAAAAGAATAAACATCAATCCTGGTCCATGGCCTAAATGAGATAATAGTAAAAGAAAAATAATAATAAAAGAAAAGTAGTGTAAAATAAGAGGAAAATGGAAATGTATGTGCTTTAAACTTGTGTTCCCTTCAAAAGCATTTAGTGGCATTGTTTTTATTATAAGAAATTTAATATTCTGTTCTCCAAATGAGTCATTTTCACTAGTAGTAGCTCAGAGAGAGAATTCCGTCTTACCTCTACTAAGTTTGCGTATATATGTGTGTGTATATAATATATATGGTGTAATATCTATTACATATGTAATATATACATACATATATGCATATATATAATGCAATATAAAAGTATTACTGAATCACTGGAAAAGGGAGACTTTACCAGATCTTCATAAAATTGTTGGTCCAGATCCACATTCATTCTTTTTTTCTCTCTCTCTAAATTAGACTGTAGAGTCGAGCTGTGTCCCTAGTGCTGCCTCACAGCATTGGAATGTCTGAGCTAACTGTGCTTCCAAAGAGCTCAATACTACTCAGAAGAGCACTGCCCAGACTTTCTGGAGATTTTAATTCACTTCCAAACCTTGCCAACAATTGTACACAAGGTGCCTTTTTACACCCTGCTCTCTCTTCAGTGAAAAATGCAGGCTATCTCAGGGGGAAACAATGGCTCAATTCAAGACTTTTTCAGAAATACAGCACACAAACTTGACAGAGTGTACTTCTGCCAACTATTATCTGTAGGAAGAAAGACTGTTAGATAAAGAGCTTGTGAACTGGAAATATTGTACAATTTCCATGGAAAAACTCTGTTTCAATAAACTTGGTTGTGCATCTTTTCACATAAGACTACTTTGCACAGTTAAAAACAAAAAACAATCCCACTAAATCTTGTGGAGAATTCACTTTAAATATAAAACACATATATGTTCCAAAATCCAAATTTATTTCTTAACTGAAATTTTATTCTTCTCAACTTTAGGAATCCATGAATTAAATAGCAAATTAATTCAAAGTAACATTACTCTCCTTCAACGCCAATTTACAAAATGTAGGGGTTCTCCCATTTGGGTGTTCTATTACAGCCAGCTGGAATGCTGAACTCCTCCTATAGCCTGTGCTATAGCTAAACAGATTGGCACATTGCCAGACTCAACAAACCAGCCATCAGTTAACCCATTTATAAACAAACCATCCGTTTGGAAACAAAATGGCCAACACAGGCACAATCTACTCATTTATTAATCCTTGTTGAATGTTAACTAATGCCCAGATCACTAAATGTACTGGCAGACTTTGAAACTGTTCCAGTTGCTGAGGAAGAATCGACTATTTCAGTCCTCAGCTTTTATATGCTATTTCTCAGGTCTGAAGACATTGTAAAAAAAGGCAATACAGGAATTACTAGAAGAAATTGTTTGGAAAGCAGCCACAAGGGCAAGTGATGAGCAAAATATGAAGTGTAGGCAGAGGAACCCTCCCTGATCAGCAGGCCCTTGGGCCATCTCAAGTGGGTCACATGCATTCTGGCTTCCTGATGAAGGGTTTGAGATGACCTGCAAACCCAGAGTGGTTTTTTGATCTGCTTCCCTTTACCTTCTGGATAGGAGAAAGGGCTGGTACTATGTCAGTTTAAAAGGAGAGACTCCTTTCCCCACCCTCCCCTTCTCTTTTCTTATTCTTCTGAATAAAAATGTGGTTTACAACCTCTCTCTGGAACTTGCTGTAAAGTGCTGCAGGAAACTGCCCTAGCCACAGAGTGGTGACTGCTCACACATGGCTACCAGAGCAGGTACTCAGCCCAACCCATCAGAATCAGAACCTCAAGACCCTGGGTGCCTCTTCTGCTTTAGATTGCTTTGCCTTAAGCACAAATGATGTGGTAGCACTACTGAGACGGATGTTTCCAGACTAGAAGGAAATTTGTAAGTCTGAGAGACTGGAAGCTCCTAGTTCCTTCAGTCACTGGCAAAATGGTGGCAGTCCTCAAAAGCAATGGAGAAGTTTGGGAAAGGTATGAGTTGGAAGAAGTTTATGTTTTCTTTAGTACATGTTGAATTTGAAATGTCTATAGGAGACGGAGTTGGCCAGCCAGCAATTTAGAATTTCTGAAACAGTTTAAAACTGTAGGAATGGATTTTGAAGTCACAAGTAGAGAGATAATTAAACACAAGAGATCTGATGAATACATCAAGGGAGAGAGTATAAAAAAAGATAAGTACCCAGGACAGAACCTTTTAGAGGGATGATAAATCAAAAAAGAGACTGAAAAAAAAAGCTGTCAGATAAGTAGGAAGAACACCAAAAGAAAAATATATCATAAAGAAGCAGGCAGAGGAGAACAAGTCCAAGATAAGGAGGTGACACAAGTTGTTGTGAAGTAAAATAAAATGAAGCCTGAGAAAAGAGATTTAACGAGATCAATTAAAACCTTGGAGATAGTGATTTCAGTCAAGTAGTATGATGGAAAGCCAGACTGTGAAGATTGAGAAATGAATGTGAGGAGAGGAAATGAGGCAACAAATATAAATGATCCTTTCTTGGAGTTTGGCTCTGACATGGAAAAGAAACACAGAATAACTTAAAGGAATGGCAGGGTAGAGTAGAGGATTTTTAAAGATGGAGGAGAACTATATGTGTTTATAGGTGGTAGAAAAGAAGCCAGTGATAGGGAAAAATTCAAGATAAAAGAAAAAAGATAATTTTCTAGGGACCAAATTCCTGAATAAGGTAAGAGGGGAGGAAAGACAATAGGGCAAAGATTATAAGCCAAAGTAGAGGTGTTGACCTTGTTAGGAAGGACTGCCTCTTCATCAAAAACTAGGCCAAAGAAGGAAAGAATGAATGATGGTTTAGGGATGGGTTAGGGTTGGGGTGAGATTGAGTACAGAATAGGGAAGAAAAGGGAACTCCCAATAGAAGCTTCTATTTTCTCAGTAAAGTAGGAGGTAAAGGTTTCTGCCAAGAGGAAGAAGGAAGAAAAATAGTATAAGAGCTTTGAGAGGGGAGGCTTTAAACAAAAAGTGAAGAATGTAATAGAGAGGAAAAAAGAATTGCCATGCAGCAATGAGAATCTAGTTGAAATTAGATTACAAGCCTACATTGGAGATACTGTAACTGTGATTCCAGACTACCATAATAAAGTGAATATCACAATATAGCAAGTTGCATGAATTTTTGGTTTCCCAGTGCATATAAAAATCACATTTACACTATACTATAGACTCTTAAGTGTATAATAATATGTCTAAAATGTACATTTAATCCATGTAAAATTAATGTAAAACAACCCACATTAATTTTTTTAACTTTATTGCTAAGAATTATAATCCTCATCTGAGCCTTTATCCAGTTGTAATGTTTTTGCTGGTGGAGTGTCTTGCCTTAGTGTTGATGGTGACTAACTGACTAGGGTGGTGGTGGCTTAAGGTGGGGGTGACTGGCAATTTCTTAGTAAGACAACAACAAAGTTGGCCATGTCTATTGACTCTTCCTTTCACAAAAGATTTCTCTGTAGCATGTGAAACTATTTGGTATCATTTTACCCAAGGTAGAACTTCTTTCAAAATTGTAATCAATCCTCTCAAACCCCGCCCTTGCATTAATCGATCAAGTTTATGTGATATTCTTCAATATTGTCCCTCAGGAAATAGGAAGACCAATGGAAAGGGTGGAGGAATGGCTGGTCAGTGGAATAATCAGAACACACCCAACATTTATGAATTAAATTCCCTGTGCAGTTGGCAGTGTCTCAAAGCAGTTAACAATAGTAATATCAAAGGTCATTGACCACAGATTACCATAACAAATGTAATAATAATGAAAAAGTTTGAGATATTTCAAAAAAAATAAAATATGATACAGAAACATAATGTGAACACATCCCATTGGAAAAATGGTGGAGAGGGGCTTGCTCAGTGCAGGATTGCCACAAACCTTCAATTTGATCAAAACAAAACAAAACAAAAAACACGAAATATCTCCAAAGTGCAAAAAAGTGAAATTCAATAACATGAAATATACAAATCAGTAGCGAACCTAGTCACAAACACCATTGAATAACTTAACTCTGGTAGCTTTCAGTAATACATGTCCAGAAGCACAGAAGGCAAATAATAGAAATAACCTAGAGTGGGGCAAGGAGGAAACTGGTATAAAACTAGAGACCAAAAAAAGGAGCTGATAGTATATAGTTGAACTAGTCAAAACTATGAAAAGAAGATTATGAGGTCAAAATAGAGTAATCAATTGAGAGAGAAAAAAAAAACAGACTTGGAGTCATGAAAAGAAAAAAGAATAGAATTAAGAAGGTTGAGGCTAAGGGATAAATTGAAGGACAGCAAGTTATAGTTGGAGGAAGAAAATTAAGAGTTCTAGGTAATAAAGGAAGAAGAGTTATGAGTGATATATATATATACACACACACACACACACACACATACATTCAGACTCCATCAGTTCTTTCTCTAGTGGTAGATGGCATTTTTCAACATGAGTCTTTGGGATTGTCTTAGATCACTGTATTGCTGAGAATAGTTATGTCATTTACAGTTAACAATAGGGCTGTTGCAGTGTACAGTATTCTCTTGATTCTACTCAGTTCACTTTGCATCAGTTTGCATCAGTTCATGTAAATCTTTCCAGGTTTTTTGAAATTGTTTGTTCTTTCTTTTAGCACAATAGTATTCCATTATAATCATATACTTCATCTTGTTCAGCCATTCCCCAATTAATGGACATCCCCTTACTTTCCAATTCTTTGGTATCACAAAAAGAGTTGTTATAAATATTTTTGTACAAATAGGTCCTTCCTACTCCCACCCCCCACTTTGGGATACAGACCTAGTGGTGGTATTGCTGGATCAAAGAATGAATTATACTTTTTTTGTGTGAATTATTCTTCTTGAGTTTGATCACTCCACATAAACATCGATTGCTTTACTCTTTCTTTCCTATATTATTAATAAATATTATTTTACAAATAAAGTGTATCAATACTTTTTAAATTTTAGAAATAATTAACTAAATTTAGTCCAAACAACTTTCTATTACAGTCAGAAAAAGTATTTGAAATATTTATTGGACTGAAAAATTTCTGCTGATTTTTACTAAGGATTTCTTTTCTTTTTTCCTTCTCAATTATCTCAAACTAGGCTAAGCCAAGTAAAATTAAAGTTTGCTAGCACTGTACTGCTGTTCTGAATTCAGACACTTTCCTTTGTTTGATTATTACAATAATCAATATTTTTACTTAACATAATAGCTGATATTACTAAATTAGTTTACATGCATTATTTTACTGACTAAAAAACTCTGTAAAATAATTGATGAAGTGGTATTTTAGTAAAATGAGACTCAGAGAAAGATGCATTGAAGACTAAAGACTTCTCTTTAAACTTCTTGGAGGAAGCAACTTTGATCTGTTTCCTTCCGCTCTCTTTAATGAAGTTATCCAAGCACCATTTTGCTTTAGCACCAAACATTTTCAATCTGTCAGAAGTCTCTGAGTGGTATCCTAGGAAAGCTCACTCAATGTAAAGCTCTAGTACGATTTCCCCAAAATCTGAGAGCCCGGTGCTTGTGCACAAAGACCATCGTGGCAACAGCACAACTGAAAGTTAACAGTTATTAGAAATTCTTAGTTGCACTTGAGGAAAAGACAAGATAGGCCTCCATTGAAGTACACAGTTCTTGCCTCTGTCACTCTTATGACACTTCTCATGTATAGCCTTTCTAATGTATCTCTTTATGTTTCAGTGATTTCTTCCTAAATAAGAATGAACTACAAAACCAAAAGCAACAGTGTTCGTTTATAGATTCCAATTATATTTGGAACTTTTACTTCCTCTCCTCTAACTTCTTAATTCTCTATGGCCTAGCTTTCTAACCACATAATTTTAACTGAAACTTCTCTCTCCAAAGTTACATATGATCTATTGACTGCCAAATCTAATGTCATTTTCTCAGTCCTCATCTTTTTTCGTCTCTCTGTAGCCTTTAACACTGTAAATCACCATCGTTTTCTTAGTGTTTTATCCTCTCTGGGTTTTTGTGACACTATTTTGTCCTGGCTCTCCTTCTACCTGTTAGACCTCTCCTTTTCAATTTTCTTTGCTAGATCTTCATCCAGGTTAACCCCACAGCTCTGATTTGGGCCCTTTTCTCCTTCTAGAATTTTTCCTTTAGTGATCTTATTTGCTTCCATAAATTCAATGATCATCTCTGTATGAATAATTCCCAAATCTTCTTATGCAACCCTATTTTTTCTGCTGACCTCTAGTCATATCTCCAACTGCCTTATTAGACATCTTGAACTCAACATGTTAAAAAATGGATTCATTATCTTTCCCCCCAATCCTTCCCTTCTTCCTAATTTTTCTTTTATTGTCAGGAGTGCTACTCTCTTCACAATCATCTAAGCTTACAAGCTAGGTATCAATCTCAATTTCTTCTGGTCATCTTTCATTTCCACACCCAATCTGCTTCTAAGTCTTGTAGATTCTACTGTAACTCAAGCCCAAAACCCATTGATATGAGATGATGTATATCAATACCCCTGTAGGGGGTTGGGAGGCCAGGAATTGGAATTGGAAAGATCTAGAGAAAAGAGATCCTTGCTCTTTCTACCATCAGCTTAGAGAAAGAAAATGCATGATGTAAACCTTTTTTCAGGTCACTCAAAGGAAAGAGTCTGGAAAGAAGCGAGCATAAGAGGAGCTAGAAATTGTTTTAATGTCTCTATGTTCAGTTTACTATTTTAGAGACTTAAGAGAATTTTCCCTTTGGGTGAGATCTGAGACTCACTCTTGGATGAGATCAGCTACATCATTCCAAAGGGAAAGCTCCTTTAATTTATATAGATTTCATTATATTCTTATATGTATATTTTCTCTGATTTCTGTTGTTTTTTTTTTAACTTGGTCAAAGAGGTTTGCTATGTGTGTTCTTTGTGGAACACTTAGTATTTGATAGTAAGTAATTATAGCAGTCCAACTATACATTAATCTTGATATTATTTTAAGGGTACTCAGAAAGCTGACCCTAGTATTGCTTATGATTGATTTCTGTAACCTTGAGTTAAATTGAACTTCAGCCTTGCCAAATTCCTAGCCCTTCCCTAAGGGGGAAGACTGGTCAGTTATCTCAGTCTCCTTATTTTACCAGTAACAATCAATTAACATATGAACCAAGACCTTAGGCCATATAGATACCTGATCTAGGTGTTAGCTCTACCTATTGTTTTAGGTTCCAACAGTTTTTATCTAATGATGATTACCTCATAGGGCCAATGTATCAGACTACTTGTTTTTTCCCTTCCCCCAATACAGTTGTAGCCCCAATAAAAAGAGCAGTATGTCAGCTAAGGGTTAAGCTCTTTACCATCAGAGCTTCATCCCAGTGAAGTTCTGAACCATGGAATCTCTTGACCATCAGAGCTTCTAACCATGGAAGTTCTGATCCACCAGCTTACTTGATTCCTGACTACCTTATGCCAGAACTTTCTTTGTCTGTGTCTTCATTCTCATTTTATGTTCTCTTTCCATTAGTCCTTAACTTGTAACCCATTTTCTTTCAGTCCCGGGTTCCTCTTTCTGAGTGTCCTACACACTCCGAATCTTCGTGGAGCCCTTGGATGGCTTCAGGAGTCAAGCCTAAGCTGTAAAGTTTGGGGTCCACTCTTTCCCCATTAATGAATAGCAATCAAGATTTTAGCACATATATTTTCCCTAGATGAAAAATATTTAAGGAAACATAGATTTAATCCTAGCTCAGTAACCGTTGTCTGAGGAAAGCAGAGTAATGGCCAGCTTCTGGCCTCCACTCCTGCTTCCCCTCCTAAACGGAATTAAAGTCTCACTTGGAAAAGGTTTGGGGGAAGAGTGGTAATATCTTTTGACTTGAGCATAAATTGTACTTAAATGAGGCAGAGTTGCACAAAATTGTTAGCCCCACTCTCTCTTCCAAAATCATCGAAGTCCAGGGGTAAGACAAAAGTCAAAACTACTGGAAATGGCTTGGGATACAGTGGATGACCTTTATTTTTCCCATGTCTCATCACATTTTAAGTGGTTGCTCATGTTCTCTTCATGGCCCATAGAACAAATTGTTCTCTCCTCCTTCTGCCAGAGGAAGATTTCACATGGCTTAGGTAGACATCCCTCCAAGACCAATGGATTTGAGGCTTGTTGGTCACCCTCAACCTGGTTTAACCCACCTGCTCACAATGGTTTTTCTAAGGTATGACAGCTGTGCTGTGCATGCTACAGCTTCTTGAAGTCACAGGTGAGTGCTGGGTTGCAGGTGGACAACAAAGAGGAAAATAGTTCTGAAAAGGGCCCAGCAGGTCCTTATACCAGAGATATTAGCCTTCCCTGAACATCTCACCCTCATGTGTACACAGAAGTACACTCCATTCTCATGTACTCTGCAATCCAATAGTGCTAACCTCATTATTCCTCACATAAGACATTCCATGTCCCAACTCTTTTTTTTTCTACTGGCCCCAGATGTTTCACTGACATTTTCACTGGTGGTTTCACAGGCAAGGTATTCTCTCCCTCCTCATTTCTGCCTCCTAGCTTCCTTCAAATCTCAGGTTAAATCACACATTTTATAGAAGTTTGTCCTAATCTCCCTTAATATTACTGCCTTGCCTCTGCTGTTATTTCTCCCCTATTTATCTTGTATATTGCTCGCGTGTGTATATAGTGTAATGCAGGATTTCTTGCATTTGCAATATTACCCTAGGCAATCCTGTCAGTTAGCAGAATGGAACTCTGGCCTGGGAGGTGCCATCCTGGGTCCTGACAGTTGGTCTGTGACTATTTAAGGCCCTGCAAACCCAACCTTGGGGTTCTGATTTCCTTGACCTCACCCAGACACCCAGCTACCCCTGACTTCCCCTTGGGGACTCTGGGAGTTGGAAGGGAGGTGAAGGGAGGTTGAGTTGTGGAATGTGGGCAGGATTTAGCTTAGAGTAGCCTAGTGGGTTAGGGACATCCCTTGTATAGATCAACAACTTCATTAGTTTAGCTGGAGAATCAAATATCATCAGGCCAGTGTCAAGTCATCACTGGCTGAGGGCTGGTTCCCTCAGCCTGACCTAACCTTCTAGGTCCATTGCCAACACTTGCCAGTCACCCCTAGCAACAGCTTCTCAAGACCTTGAACCCTCTTACCTCAGTTTTCCCTTTCCAGTTTAAAATAAATCCGTTAGCCTAAATCTGTGAGTTCCTGTAATTCCTATATCATCACCAAGGCTAAAGAGACTGAGGAGAGGAAAGAATATCAATTAGTTGAGTTTACTGAGAAATGGAAGCTAAGCCTCCATTGTAACCAGGAACTTGAGCCCCACTTCCTGCTGGGTTCTGCTCTCACCCAATAGGAAGGCAGTTACTCCAGCAGGGAGGGGAGGCTCACTCAACACCTTAAAGGAGCCTACAGCTAGCAGTGGAGAACTACTGGGCATCACAGCTGAGGCTGCTCATCACTGATAACCCCAAATCTTCTGCTGGTCTAGTTATAGGCTCCCAGGCCCCTGGTGACTCACTTTTACCACCAACATCATATTATCCATCACATTATCATCCATTACAATAGTGGTTTTCATGTTGTATCCCCCAGTAGATTATAAGTTCCTTCAAGGAAGGGACTAGTTTGTTTTGCTTTGTTTTATTGCTTTCTTTGAATCTCCAATGCTTAGTGCAGTATCTGGCACATAGTACATTGTTTAATTAATGCTTGTTGACTAACTGAAAATATTTTTCTATATCCAGAACATGATTTCAGCCATTTTGGGGGCACAATTTACTTTCCCTAAGATCCTCTTCCAAAGTGTAACCATCATGTAGAGGCAGCCATTGGTTCTTATAGGCTATTACAATGGAGCAAAAAGTTCTGACAGTTTCTACCAAGCTAAAAAGGATGTCAGTATAATCCTAAATCAGACTGTCATTCAGTGGTCTTCCTAGCCAGAGAAGCTATCCTTTACTAAACTATCTGGAGAATAATTATTATTTTCGCTATAGCTATCTATCAAGTTGTAGAGAGATTGATTTTTGTTGATAAAAAGAATAGTAATACTGATAAAAATCACAGATCCTTGAAGTTTTACAATGCATACATAAAATTATTACAGTGAAATATGAGCTTAATTGTCCCGTTGCCAACAACAAATATCCATTGCTTCAATGAACTGTAAAACCATAAGAATGGTGTTCTAATGGAGGTCTGACTCAGGTTTTTTCTACTCTCCCTGGTAGTTTTGGGTTCATGTTGTAACAAAATGAATCACTGGCACGTCATTCAACAGTTAATAAAAGGAGATATACTTAGACATTGCAGGAAAAGGATATTCAGCAAGGAAAGGCATTAAGACCCCCTTAAGTTGATTCAGCTAAATAAAACTCCTATCAGGATTCACCAACCAGCATCTGAAGGTACCTGGAGCTCCTTATAGTTGCTTTGGGCAATGAAGTTGACATCAACAATTAGTTTTTTACTTCTCTGAGCCCAACAAGTCTTAAGGAATGTCTCAATACCTTTTAGGGAAAAAACTACCCTAACCTGCATGGAGAGAAGGGTTAAGATATTCCTCCTATCATAAATGTGTTGAATGAAAGAACCGGTAATAGAATTATAATCTTTTCTAGGTAAATTAGCTGTTACTGGTAAGTATTCAATGAATCAACCAGTCTCTATTAAGCTCTTACTATTTTCCAAGCATTGTGCCTTTGCATACTAAGAAGGCAAGTACTGTGAAATGACCCCTACTTTCAATGAGTTTATGTTATACTGAGGGAGACAGCAATGTGTACAGCATAAATATAAAGTTAATGACTATATAGTCATACATACACACAAATGCTAAGTAGTCAGTTACAAGGCAGCTCGGGAAGGACAACACTAGTTGGTGTTTGGCTCAAGAAAAGGCTCATGAAAGAGATGGTGTGTGAGCATCATCTTAAAGAAAAGGAGGATCCCTTTGAGGTGGGGATAAGAAGTGGGAGTATTTTTCAAGCATGGGGGATGGCGGATTCAGGGGCCTACAGACAGCAGATGGAGTGTCATGCATGAAGAATAAAGAGAAGGGGGACAACTAGGTGGCTCAATCGATAGAGAGCCAGATCTGGAGACAGAAGGACCTAGATTTAAATCTGGCCTCACTCACTTCCTAGCTGTAGGCAAGTCACTTAACCCCAATTGCCTAGGCCTCCTCTCTCTCTTTTGTCTTAGAATCAATACATATTATTGATTCTAAAACAGTAGGTAAGGATTTTAAAAAAAGAATAAAGAGAAGGCCAGTTTAGTTGAATCAAAGAGTGTGGAAGAGGGCATATTGTCCAGTGAGGATGAGGTTACTTAGGGATTTAGAAACTAAACAAGAGTTTACATGTTATTCTTGTTACAAATAAAAATTAATCTTGGAACTTCATACTAAATTTAAAAGTATTTATTAGTAAGAAAAAGAAAGATAGAAATAAGGTTTCCAGCCTTTCTAACTTAAAGTAAGTCCCCAGCTGAGTTACTTCTGTTCTATCAGAGCCTGGCCCCTTTAAAAAGCAGGGGGCCAGAGGGCCCAACTACCCACATGGTCATGCCTGACAAATTAAGGCCAGCCAAGGAGCCAAAAGACCAAGTTCCCAGATTCTTAGCCCTGTGTGGTCCCACCATACCACTTGCCATAGACGGCTGACATAGATAAGCCAGGATAGCTGGGATGGAGGAGGGGTGCTCCTTTCACAAGGCCAAAGGAAGGGCAGAGAGCAAGACAACTTCACACAGTGGCTTTTCAAGCTCAGTCCAAACCTTCCCCCAGGATCCTTCAGTTGACTCAAGGTTTCACCTCAGTCCCCACATATCCCATCCCTGACATTGGGGACTTCTGCTAGTTAGGAATCTCCTCTGCCACAATGGCACAAATTAAGAAACATGACTCTGTGACTCCTTTGGTTTAAGACTTCAGGATATAATGATCTCCTAGATATTTAATTCACACACTCTAAAAGCAAGAGAAAATGACTGGATTTTATTGAGTACGGTCAGATTCATACTTGGGGAAAATTACTTTGGCAACAGTATATAGGATAGATTAGAATAGTGCAAGACTTGAGGTGAGGAGATCCATTAAGAGCCTATTTACAATAATTTAGAAAGAGATGAGGAGACTTTGAACTAAGGTGGTAGCTGTATGAGTACAGAAATGGGTCAGAAGCAAGAGATATGAAGGTAGAAATAGCAAGGTTGGGCAAATGGTTAAACCTGTGAAGTGAAAGAAAAGAATGCTAAGATTATGAATCTGAGATGGTGGAAGGATGGTGGTATCTTTAATAGAAATAAGAATAATTTGGAAAAAGGCAGAGTTTAGGAAAATGATAATTACATCAATTAAACATGTTGAGTTCAAGATGTCTTCAGAATATCCAATTTAGATATCTAATGGGTAATATAGGACTAAAGCTCAGGGGAGAGACTAGGACTGGATATATAGATCTGAGGATTGTTTGCAAAAAGATGCTAATGAAACCCATAGGAGATGATGAGTTAATCAAGAAAGCAAGCTGAGAGAGAGAAGGTTTAGGACAGAACCTTGGGGAACACTAACATTTAGGGGATAGAATGGGGATGAAAATTAGAAAAGTAGATTCAGAAGGAACCATCGGATTGGCAGGAAATGAACAAAGAGAGAGCAATGTCCTAAAATTCTAGAGAGAAGAGAATATCTAGGAAGAGAGAATAGTCAATAATTTCAAATGCAGCAGATAGATCACAAAGAATTATCTTTTTAAAAAAAGACTTAGATTTGATATTTAAAAGATTGTTGATAATTTTTGTGACAGCAATTTCATTTTAATGATTAGGCAGAAAGACTTACTGCTGAGTACTGAGGAGTGTAATGGGAAGAGAAAGAGACATAGACTTTAATGGAATATATAAATGAATTTTTATTGATAAATAACAGGGTGACATTAGAGCCAGGCTATCGCTGCTTACTGCCTTTCTGTGGCATTTAATCAGACAACTTGAAAAGGAACAGGAAAGGAAGGATCCAAGAAGAACAAAGCTCTGATTAATCCTAGCATAGTAACATCTGTGGTAATAGGATTAATTTTAGGAGTAGAGACTAGTTCATTCATTTAAAAAAATCCTTAAAGGATTAATTAAGTGATTATCAATAACAAGCATTCATGACAGTTTTAGCAAGAAAATAGTATAAGGCATGAAAAGGCAAAACACATTTTTTTGGGAGACTGAATATAGAAATAGCTTTAAGATACAATGATCTATTGAATTTATTATAGACTTTAAAAAAGAAAACTATATGATGGAGATCTATATAATTGATGTTTTAAATTTATTTGGTATTTGCTAAATTCAGAATAAAGAAAAAAGAAGTATAATGGTGAGTAAAGGAAAGAACAATATGATAAGGAAGAATGATTAAATGAATGTTGCATTTAATAAGCACTTTATATGTACAAAGCACCACGCTAAACAATGGGGATACAAATAGAAAAACAAGATAGGAGCAACTAGGTGGCTCAGTGGATAGAGAGTCAGGCCTGGAGACAGAGGTCCTTGCTTCAGATCTAGACTCAGATGCTTCCCAACCATGTGATCCTGGGCAAGTCACTTAACTCCCATTTTCTAGCTCTTGCTGCTCTTCTGCCATTAAACCAATATACTATTGATTTTAAGTTGAAAGGTAAGGATTAAAAGAAAAAAAAAAAGCCAAAGAGTTCATTCTGTAATGGAGGAGGCAACAATGGAAGTTTTCAGCTCCAGATCATATGGAAAAATCCTTTGGTTGGTCTTTAGAGTGAAGTGTCGCAGCAATTGTTCATGCTTCTTCCTCAATGTCATTTTCACTAATAAAATTATATGTTTCTGATGTCAGACTATATGACAGGGCCAAGAACGTTGGTGACAAGAACTTTTCTTCCTGGGTCTTCAGTAGCTATGGCTGTTAGCACCTCCCTGAGCAATTGTCAGACTTCATCTTCCCAGGATGATATCTTAGAGCATTAAGCTGAAGACATTGTTATTCTTGGGGTTCTTGGTTTCAGGGTTCTGGGCAGTCTCCAACAGGCTCTGATGGGAGATGGTGATCAGTGGGTGGTGCTGATTAGGTTGGCTTGGCCCATCTTGCTTTCTTTCTCTCTTTCAGGGTCTCCTCATGCCTATGCTAGGCTAGCTGACTTGCTTGTCCTGTGTATGGCAGTTAGTTTACAGTTGGTGGGGATGACTGGCCCCCTCCCCACAAGAAGTAGAAGTGGACTTCCAATTATCCTAGGTCCAGAAGGGCCTTCTATAAACAGCCACCAGAAAAGGAAGGAAGAACCAAGGCGATTGCCAGGGGTAAAGAACAGAAACTAGACCACCTAGAGCAGTGGTTCCCAAACTTTTTTGGCCCTACTGCCCCCTTTTCCAGAAAAAATATTACTTAGCCCCCTGGAAGTTAATTTTTAAAAAATTTTAATAGCAATTAATAGGAAAGATAAATGCACCTGTGACCATCACCACTTCCCTGAATCGCTGCAGCACCCACCAGGGGGCGATAATGCCCACTTTGGGAATCACTGGCCTAGAGTAATGCTTCTCTGCTTGGAAGGATGGGTTGTATAATTGGGGAGAAGAGATGGAAAAGGAAAGGAGGGGATAGATTTTGGAAAACACAAATCTCACCAGGAGATGACAACAGAAGTCTGGAATTTTAAATTCTACCTACTACTTCCATTCCGGTCATATTGCATACTGGAGGCCCCAGTCCCACTTGGTTCCTCTCCAGTGAGAATTGGAGGAAACAGTACTTTCTACATTCCAAACTCTGAGTCCAGGAAGGTGTCCTTCCTTATTAATAAGAAAATGCCATCTCTTTAATTCATTGTATGACTTGCTTTAAAAACCATTTTTCTGAGCCTCTCTGGCTAAAGCAGAGTGAGGAAACAGATCATTTTGCCCCTAATTCCATCTAGAAGGTAACTGGATGTAAGCTGATAATTTATAATGTCAATCATAGCTGAGCAGGCAAATTCCTAACTCTATTTACCTTTGTATCTTTCCAACTGTACTTTATACATGGTAGATTAATAAATGTTTGATGCGTTATTTTATTTAACAAAAATTAGTAAATTATGCCTGTAGTATTAAAAATTCTGAATTGGGGGTAGAATGTTCTGAATTTTTCCCCTTTAGTATAATATACCCCAGTTGATTTATCTGCTATCTATATGGAATTCCATTTCATTTAAAGTCTAAACCAATTTGAAATGCTGAATTATAAAGCTTTTTGCTTCCAGAATAAAACTGCCTCTCCCTCAGCCCCAGCCCTCCATCCTGGGGAATCTCTTCTACACAGACATGCCAGAATATTTTGATCTATTGGTAGGTTGGGATATAGCCTTGTGGGAGTAGTTAGAAAGTAATTAGAGAAAAGGAATTGAGTTGAACTCCCTTGGATATTTGTGCCAAGAAGGCGAGTTGAGAACAAAAATCTCTAGAATGGAATCACATGGTAGAAAGTGCCCAATATGAGCCTCGTTTGATTGTAATAAATAGTAATAATTCTCATTAGGACAACAAGGAGTGGACATGAAACCATGCTTTACTCACCATGTGGCATTCATACTTTGTGTCATTTTTAGGCCTCAGCCATTGTGCAGGTTATGTTGTCTCCTGGTCCTTTCAATATCTCTTTCTTTCATTCTGTGAATTTTAACAAAATTTGCTCATGTTCTTTATTAGCATTAAATGACCTGAATTAATTAAAAGATTTCAGTCTATGTTGGTGATCTCTGTGTGGCAGTCACTAATGAGATCAGGTAAGTTGAATAAGTTGAATGTAATATTTATTTATTGAATTTTGTTATTTAAATAGGTTATATTTAACAAGGAAGGAAAGAAGTATTTATCAAGCATTTGTTATATGGCAGGTATGTCCTATTTCTTCTTCCTAGCTTTTAAAATATTATACAGAAATGTTATTCATTTCATAACCTTTACATGAAGTAAATCTATTATTTCATTTAGTTTATTTATCTCCTATGTTTTTAAAACAAATCATGTCATCAGTAAACAGATAGAGCTTCCTCCCTCATTGCCTGTATTTATGTCTTTAATTTCATTCACTTGACTTACTGTTATTGCTAACTTTTCTAGAATTATGTCAAATAATATTAGAATCCTTGCTTTATTCCTAGATTTATTAGAACAACTAGTGTTTCTCTGCTGCATGTTCTGTTAACTTTTGGGTTTAAATAGATACTTTTTATCATATTAAAAAGATTCTTCTGGACCTATATTTTGCATGTGTTTTTGACACAAATGTATGTTTCACTTTGTCAAAAACATTTTCAAAATCTATTGCTAATGTCATCTTTTTAATTGCTGGATGATTAATATGAATCCTGTGCATAAAATTTTTTCCTAATGTTGAATCAGCATTGTATTCTTGATATGTGTATCCATGCTGTACGTACTGAATAATTTCAGATATATTGTAACTTCTTTGCTAATATTTTATTTAATATCATTATGGCTGTCTGGTCTCTAATATACACTAGCTTTATAACTCTAGAAAGTCACTTAGCTTTTCATGGTCTCTCAAACTCTAAGACTAGGTAATTCTATGAGTTCCCAATATGCATTAGTAGAAGTTTCCCCATGAAGGAGTTCCCTACACAGATAAAATCATAGGTTCAAACTAAATCAGTTTTTTTCCCATCAGTATTAATTGGCAGTTGTATGCACATAAATAAGCACTGGTTCTCTGAGGAAAAATATATTCACAATACACTTTAAATTTAATTTGCATTATTAAGATTTTCTTTATCACTCTCTTAAGACTAGACATTCAACAAAAATAAAGTCCTGGTTTGTAGCATTTGCCTATTTCTGAGGTATAAATGCTCACACTGAAATTTAACAATCAGCTCTTCTGAGATGTTCAAACTGGCTTCAGCTCACCCCTGGAGTTAATATCTAATTTTCTTTCTTAGCTTCACCCTTCTCAGGTTTGAGTGTCAAGGCTTTATTTGTGTCATTGAAGGAGCCTGGCAGCAAACTCTACTTTTTTTTTTTTTTTTTAGACCCTTAACTTCGCTGTATTGTCTCATAGGTAGAAGAGTGGTAAGGATGGGCAATGGGGGTCAAGTGACTTGCCCAGGGTCACACAGCTGGGAAGTGTCTGAGGCCGGGTTTGAACCTAGGACCTCCTGTCTCTAGGCTTGACTCTCACTCCACTGAGCTACCCAGCTGCCCCCCAAACTCTACTTTTGAGAGCACTTTATATGGGGTAGGGATTATGTTTTTATAATTGTTGTTGGAACTCCTTTGTAAATATATCTGGATCAAATTATTTCATTTGAAATTGGTTTCTAGCTTTCTCAATATATATTTCTGAGTTTAGGCTATTTAGATTCTCTGTTTTTTATTTCATCTACTTGAATTTTTTATATTTTTGTAGCTATTTACTAATTTTACTTATTTATAGTTTTACTCACTATGTGCTGTGTATTTCTCCACATTTTATTATCTTAACAATTTTGTTTTCATTACTCATATTTTTTAGTAAGCTAACCAATAACATTAATTTTATTCCTTTTTTTAAAAAAAGCTCTTTGTTCTGTTTAACAATTGACTTTCCAAAGACACGAAATTATTCAATAGGGTTATTTTTTAATGTGTGTAGCTCTCCTTTGATGGAAATTTCTTCTTTTCTGTTTGTTTGAGATTATTTCTTGGTTTTCTAGGGTGTTTAAAATTGCGTGCTTAATTCATTTATACCTTCTTTTTCTCTTTTGTTAATATATATTCACAGTTATAAATTAATTGTTTTAGCTGTACTCCATAAATTTTGCTTCATCTCATTATTAACATTCTCCTTAATATAATTATTTATTGATTCTATGATTTGTTCTTTGAACCACTCATTATTTAGGTCATTGTTATTTAGTTTCTATTTAGATTCTTGTGTTTCACATTTCCATTATTGATTACTTTTAAGAACTATTGTCTGTAATAAGAGGTAGCACAGTTTAGTAGGTAAGGAGCCAGACATACTTCCCACTAACATTTACTCACTTTATGTCCCTGGGCAAGTCACTTAAACTCTTAGAGGCCCAGGCAACTCTCTAAGACTAGAAGTTACAGAACAGTTATCAATCTACATTAAAAGAAGTTTCCTCACTATAAGTTCTTTATACCAATTAAATCATAGGTCTGAACTGAAAAAATGATCTATAAAGAATATAATAACGCTACTTTTCTGCATTTAATAATGAATTCATCATATCCTATCATATTATCAGGTCTTGCAAAACTTTTTTATGGTATTGTATAATAACTATATTCTTTATGATTCCCATTTAAAAATTAAGCAGATCTATCAGATCCAGTTTTTATAGTATTGAGATCTATAATTTCCTTCCTGTTTATCTGTTCAATTTGTCAAGATACTAAAAAACAATCAAGTCACCTACAATTATTATCTTACAACCTATGTCTTATTATAGTACAGTTAAATTTTTCCTTTAAATATTTAATTCCAATGCCACTCCATGTGTATATAATATTGATATTTTTTTCTCATTTGGGGAAATCTAGTTGTTATTATAACCTTATTCTTTTCTTCTGGAGATTTCACCTCTCATTCTTTTAATCCATAGTAATTATTTATTATATTAAAGCCTCTTTTTGTTTTCACATTTCTGCTAGTTTTCCTTTTCAGAATTTATTTTCTTTCCCTTTTGTTTCAATTATTATTCTTTTGCTTTATTTGGAATGTTTTGAGGATTAAAGACAAGCTGAGCTTTGACATTCAGCCATCTTGCTAAAAAGGATTCCTTGCACTACTTCATATTGCTTCTAAATATGGAAAATAAGGCCAGAACTCTAGGAGAGGTTTTTCAAAACAGGCCTGGAAATAGCAATTTACAAGAAATAGAATGTGGAAATAGAGGCATTTTAGTAGAGTATAATAATTTTTAAAGTGGGGGGTTTTCCCTACTTTTTAGCACGAAGATACATAGAAGAGTGTAGACAGACTTTTTCCAAAGTAGAATATGGATAAATGGCAACAACATTATCCTGGTGATCTGTTTTTGGGGAAATTTCATCTATTCTTTTATTCCTTATTTCTCTTTTGTGCCAAGTTCAGTCTTTTGCAAACAGTGGGTGTTCCCAAAATGTTTTAGACAGATTGGCAAGGCAAAGAACTTAGCAGCCTCCATGAATGACCTAGGAAGCCAAGACTATAAACAGACTTAGCAATTGTTCTTTGGTCTTGTTGCTCTTCCTGCTATATGCCCTGAAAGGCTATAAAGGCTGGCTTATACACAGGGGAAAAAGGGCAAAAAAATAGAGTGGGTTTTTTGGGGGGTACCCTCTATAGAATTTTTCCATGAAAATGGAGACAAGGATTGAATGATCTGCTAATTTACCCCAGCATTACATTTGGGCAAAACTCACTGTAAAAAGAATAATTTTCCAAAATCAAATAAGTGCCTTTTCGTTGCATTCATTAAAGTTTTTTGACCACTAGAGTTAGTTACACTTAACGGCAATAATTTTTTTTAATGTTTTTAATGTTTTTAAAAATAAAATAATTTCTAAGTGAGATTGAACCCAAGAGCTTTTGGTATAAAATCCAAGTCTTTTCTATGATTCACTTTTTCTAATCCTATTGACCTGTATCCCATTTTACCTGACATCTGTTCCTCAGAAAAAATTAAACAAATAAGATGTAGCAGATTAATTAAACCTAAAATATAGTATTAAAATAATGATATGAACTGGGAAAGTTGAATTATGTTTTTTCCCCTAAACTTTAGAGGGAAGTTAATCAACACAGTACATTTAACTTCTATAGCCATTTTTTACTGATGAGGTCAAATCGGTTTCAGTTCCAAAGAAATGAACAAAATCTTATCTTCACATGCCTAAAAAGCATATATTTAAAAACATTCCCAGACATATTCTGCTTTCTTGTTCCTTTCATTATAAATTAAAATTATTTCTAAAGAACTCTATGATTGTAGATGAATTATACCAAGAGGTTGTTTTGGATTTGCCTATCCTAGCAAATATGTTACCTGGATCATTCATGCTTTTGCTTACATCCTGTGTCTGAAAAGTCTCCTTACTTCTTCTCATTGAAATCATACCCATCCCCCAATGCCCACCAGAAAAGTTTATTTTTCCAGGAAATCCTCTTTCTTTGAACTTGCTATTCACATCTTTTTCTTCCTTTGAACTCTCATAACACTCTGTTTCTATGTTCCTCATGCACATCTTTAATTTTTTATTACATGGTTACTGTATATGGTGTATTTGTCCTCTCTTCCTTATTAGATTTGTAAACTGAAACATGACCAATTTATTTGGGCTTGAATCATTATAGCAAGTCACATTTAGATAGCAATTCAAGATTTATAGTATACTTTTCCTCACAAGTCCTGTGAGATAGGTAGAATAAATATTAATAAACCCAGTTTATAGATAAGATAACTAACCCTCAGGGAAGTAGTGATTTACCCAATCACTTAATAAGTGTAAGACATGAAACACAGGTTCACTGACTCTAAACCCAGTGTCCTTTCAACTAAATTTAAAACAAAGAAAGAGATGTGAAGAGATAGAGAAGGAACCCTACTACTCTTAAAAATTGAAAACCTTTGATATTTCAATGGGCCTGTGATTTCATCAGTATGGTTACTTCTTCCAACCATAAAATTCACAGTCTATCCATGCTTTCTTATCCTGTGCTACTCTTTTCTATGTTTCACATATTTTCTCTGCAGAAAGTCTACCTAAGATGCTCACTTTCCTCTATATCTTTTGATATTGAATGGATACCAAGGGAACACACAGGCTGTCCTTTGCTTATCCTTAGTTCTTGCTCCACAAACAGTTCACTTCCTTTTCCAGTCATACACATCTCTCTGATGACATTATGCTGCTTCTGCTCAGTTCTTCCTCAATGACATGTTACAGCCTACTCATACTCATCATGTTCTTCTCTCTTGCCTCTTGAGTGACCCTCAACTTTAATTCTTCAGAAACTGTATGCATATACATATATATTTTTTTAAAGTAGCCTTTCCCCTGAAGTCAGTACAACTTCACATCAATTGTCTAGATAATCCACAAAACAAAGAAAATTTAAAATAGATACCCAAAGGAAGTAATTGTGTGCATCCTTCTTAACCACCCTCACCCCCAACATTTCCCAAAGGGATCCTCAAAAGGAAAGTGAAATCAGTTTTGAGGAGAAAGCTAGATTGAATTTAGAAGAATGAAAATGGGAAGAAGACCACGACCAATGTAATGGTTTCATCTGCCATTTAAACACAACTTCTTCCATGGAATATACAGGTATGGCAATAGGAGTTGTCCTGCCATAGTTGTATTATTCCATGGAAACCTACTGTCATACCTGTATTATTCCATGGAAACCTACTGCCGTGCCTATTTTAGTCAATTTAGAAAGAGTTGCATGGTCACTAATGGTTGGGCATTCATGCATCATCAGAAATCTGGATACAGTAAACTGAGAAAACTCATTGTAGAGCCCAGACTTTTAAAAGTACACTAGCATTCAGTTCAGCATCCTGACCTTGGTTCATGTTGATCTTTACTTACCACTTCCCCATATACATACTCTTTTTGGTCCTGGTCCTGGTCCTGTTTCTAATCTTGATTTTGCTTTCTTTTTCTAGACCTTCAGCTTGGACCTCCTATCATTAACTGGCAACTCCTATTTATGTCACTACCATTAAAAGCTTCTGGGCTCCACCTTAGTAGGGACTTCCTGGCAGCAACATAATCACATAAAGGGTTACCACTATGGCCTGGAGAACAAGCTAGGCTGAGCACAAGGGAGGTCCTATCCCCATCTCTATACAGGGTAGGCAATACTAGATGGGGCAGGACAAGATAATAACCTAATCTAATCTCACACTTATGGAGAGAGTTTGCCAAGTGCTTTCCTCACAACTACCTGGAGAAATGCTGCTGTTGTTCAGTCATTTCAGCCGTGCCTGATTCTTCATGACCCCATTTAGGGTTTTCTTGGCAAAGATACTGAACTGGTTTGCCATTCCTTTCTCCAGCTCATTTTACAGATGAGGAAATGAAGAAAAATAAGACTAAATGACTTGCTCAAGGTCACACGGCTACAGTGCTTATTCTGTGCCAGGCACTTTATTAAATGTTTTACAAATACTATCTCATTTGATAATCACAGCAACCCTGGGAGGTAGGTACACATTTTACAGCTAAGAAAACTGAGGTAGACAGAGGTTAAGTGAGTTGGCTGGTTATCAGCTAGTAAGTTTCTCAGGCTGGATTTGAACTCAGATATTCTTAACTCCAGATCTGTGACACCTGGCTGCCTTTGGACACTTTATTATGCTCTTTGACTACATTGTACAGGAACTCTTTTCTATTTGAGAAGTCAGAATTTGTTGTTTCAAGACTTTATGGAATATTCACACTAGCCCAAATTTTATTTTCTTATGGAACCATGAGATTATGTTTAATAACTGTATTTTCCTGGTACTTTTGTGTTTAATCCTTTATAATATTTCCATATTAACCCACAGTTTTAATAGCTAAACCAAAAAGAAAATCAAATGACATATCAAATCCATCATGGGCAAAAGGGGAAAATAATAAATCACATTAATATAGTGACTGATGGAAAATATTTCAGATATGTAGAAACAGTACAATCTTTACAGATTTCCCTCTTTATGAGCATTAAGGACACATTTTTTTTTTTTATGAATGGTGAAGAACTCTTATAGTTATGCAATTGCAAGTAACATCACTATTTTATGACTTTCTGCCATCCTTCCCAAATAAAAACAAAATAAGTTATGGGTCTTATTTTTTATATGCCATTAGAGGTTCCTTATATTTTTTTTCCTCCACATCTGCTAAGCAGCTTTCAGCTCCCCTAATCAAAATGTTTCTGTGCAGTTCTTTCTTTTGTGGAAACTAATATAAGAAGTATTTAAAATCTTTCCAGGTGTGACTATAAAATATAAGAATGATTTTTAATAAATGTTCTGGAACTTAAATATCCATGAATGTTGTCCATTAAAGTAGTCACTTTTAGAAGACTATACTTATACTTCAATGACACTGATATTGTTCAAAATTTTTGGATGTCCTCTTCTGAAAATAACTTTAGAGTCAATTTGTAACCCATGCAAAACAAAACATTCTCCTTGCATTTAGTCATACCTCATTTGTCACCTAATCCAGAATTCCTCACCTTACTCTGAGGACTTTCCTCCAAATGACTTTTGGCTGTTTCCAAAATTTACATTTACTCTTGTAAGGGTTAAATTAGGAGTTTTGACAAAATAAGAGAGCAGCTTTTAATAATTTAAGTTTTAATGAGAATATAGTAGAGTTGTAAATTAATATTATCCCTTTAAGCCAGAGAAAAGAAAACTTCTAGCAGCTTTTAATAATTAATAATTTAGTTTAATTAAAATAGAGATAGTAAAAGAATATAGTAAAATGAATACAGTAAAGGAGAAAAATATAGGAAAGAGGTAGAGAAAGAAATTTTCCTAATGTCTATACTAATTATCCTATAACTGCCTACAACTACTACCTAAAACTGCCTATATCTACCTATAACAGCCTATAACTACCAATAACAACCACTCAACAAAGTTCCAACCCAATCCAGCCCAATTAAAACCAACCCAATCAGTGTTTAATCCAATCCTAATTAGGTTTGTCAACAAAGACCAGTTACCTTCCAAAAAGTTCAAGAAAGAAAAAAACCTAACAGCCCAAACCAAAAGCCCCAAACCCCAAAGCCAAAAAGCCCTCTAAAGGCTAAAGTCAAAAGGCCTCTCAGTAAGCTCAAGCCTGCCTTTTATATTCCAACAACTAAACACCAACCACCAACCCAACACACTCCCAGCAGCCAACTTCCCTGCAACTGCCAGCCCTAACTGTTAGCAACTGCCAACCCAACCAACTGATGCTGACCCCTTTTATATCCTTTTCCTACCTCATTTCCTGTCTCTATGGTTTCTCCTTCCTGTTTCTATGTTTTCTACTTCCTGTCACTGTGGGCTGGTTAATCCCTACACATCTTTATGGTAAGAGGACCTCCAAGTCCCCCATTAAATTAAAAAGAAATAAAGAATTTCTTTTTACACCCTGAAAAAGTAAATTAAAAATCTGAAGATTTTTTTCCTTCTAGTAACCTCTTAATATTAATTCAAGAAATTCAATTCAATATTTTTTAGTAACCTCTTAATAATAATTCAAGAAATGCAATTCAATAAATATTTATTAAGCACTCACTGTGTACAGAGTGTGTCATTTAAAATTATTGTAAGCCCTGGGAGACTACAACTTCCAGGGCTCCCTGTTACAACTTCCCCACACCTCCCACTTCCTTTGTGGGAGGTGTTGGAGAAAGTATAAAAGAGAAAGTTTGTTGCCTTTTCTTGTGCTGGAGCCTGGAGGCTGGCTGATGCTCTCTAACCTGAGCACTCTCTCTCTCTCTCTCTCTCTCTCTCTTTCTCTCTCTCTCTCTTCCTTTTCCCCTCCTTTCTGCCTTCTAGTTTTCCCTAGACCTTCCCTTTTCTAATTAAAATAAAACCTAGCTATTCTAACCCTAAGTTGCTCTCTGATCTTTTATTTGAGCCCTGAAGGGCTCTGGCCAATTTCCACTACCTTCCTTTCCCTTCCTCTACCTTCCTCTCTCCTTTCTCCCATCCATCCTTCCTCCTATCTACCTTCCCTTCTCCCCCTCACAAGAGGGGCATCCAATCAATTTCCAAAATTTTGCTACCATAAAAAGAGCTCCTATAAATATTTTTGTACAAATAGATCTTTTCCCCTTTTTTTGATCTCTTTGGGATACATATCTCGTACAGGTATTGCTGGATCAAAGAGCATGTATAGTTTCAAAACCCTTTAGGCATAGGTACAAATTGCTCTCCAAAATGGTTAGTTCACTTCACAAATCCATCACCAATGCATTAGTGTCCCAATTTTCCCTTACTCCCTCCAACATTTATAATTTTCCTTTTCTGTCATATTAACCAGTCTGATAGATATGAGGTAGTCCTTCAGAGTTATTTTAATTTGCATTTCTCTAATCTAGAGTGATTTGAAGCATTTTTTCATGTGACTATAAAGAGCCTTGATTTCTTTATCTGAAAACTGCCTGTTTATATCCTTTGACCATTTATCAATTGAGAATTAACTTGATTCTTATAAATTTGACTCCATTTTCTATGTATTTGAAAAATGAGGCCTTTATCAGAGATACTTGCTGTAAAAAAAAAAATCCCCCCCCCACTTTTTGCTTTTTTTTTTTATCTTATTTGCACTGAGTTGTGTGTGTGTGTGTGTGTGTGTGTGTGTGTGTGTGTGTGTGTGTTTGTGAGTGTGCATGTGCAAACCCTTTTTAATTTTATATATGCAATTATCTTCTCTTTTGTCTCTTTGCTGAGACTTCACACTTTGGATTCCAGTTTTTCTATTCTGTCAATCACCCATCCCAGATGCCCTCCTTTGAATTATATAAGTAGAATGTAGATTTTTTTTGGGGGGGGTGGTTGTAAATAAAGGTTGTCTTCTACTCAATATGCATCTGTAAGCTTGGAAGCTTGTAGAGGAGCTAGGAACCCTCTTAGTTCTATTTGTGGGTAAGATAAAGCATAAACATATTTGGAGATTACCCTTTTGTTGTCATCTCCTCATATGAAATGAGAACCCAGATTATAGGGTATATCTTGGGTGTCCACCACAAAGGACCACATTCTCTTTCACTTATTATGTTCCTACCAGATGGCTATTCATGTCTACTATTTTTATTTAGACATCTCAGACAAAGGCCCATTAATCTGTAAACTAATCAAAATGATTGGGACCAACCTCTCACTTACATTTCTTTCTGTGTTTGATTTGCTTCAAGTACATTTGAGTAATAGGTCAAAGATGGACAAGTTTGGTCACAGAACTAGTAAAAGACGGAGCTAAGTGTGTCTTTTGACTTGAAATCCAGTGGGTTTTTCCCTCTATGCCATAAAATTGTCAAAATCTTCAGGTGAGATATTCTTTTGAAAAGATAAAATAAAACTGGAATAGGACATAAGATATAATTTGCTTCATCTAGTAATAGAAATTTCAAGCATTATTGAATAATGTTATCTTTTGAGATTAATAGGAAAATATATAATGTAATTACTATCATTTACACTTTTTTTTTTTTTAAACATTACCCTTCTTCCCTTTGAGGAGGGGAGAATCTGTGATCTTCACCAGTGTAGCGACCTATCCAGTATACAAACTCTTTCCATGGATAAAGCTTGATAAGTCATATTTATCTTATCATTTTAGAGCATTGCTTGGGGTTTAAGGACCTTGCCTAGGGTCTCACAGCCAATTTGTGTCAGAAACAGGGCTTGAAACTAGGTCTTCCTTTAATCTAGGTCTTACTCTTACTCCAACCCTACTACCCTGCCTCCTCTATTATCCTTTATATGTCCTTATAAAAGAACATTCACTTTAGACTTTCACTTCTTGTGAAATTGTTTTTTATCTTCTCAATACAAATGAAGATATTCAGTATTCTAAGGAAAATAATTATTGAATTCCTGCTCATCTTTTAAAACAGGAACTTTTAATCTGTCGTGTGTATGTGTGTGTGATGAACCCTTTTGGATGTCTATTGAAATCTATGAACCCTTTCTCAGAATAATTTTTAAATGGATAAAATAAAATACATCCAATTAAAAATGTCAATTACATTGACAAATATTTATCAAACCATAAACAAACAAATTCATGGACCCCCTGAAGCCTATCCACAGATGGCAAAGGAATCCTCAGATTAAGAATCCCCATTTTAAAGCTCAGATGCCACTTCCCCCATGAAGCCTTCCTTGACCCCCACCATTTTCAACAGAATGATGTAAAACAAAATGTTAGAAGCTATTAATGAAGTGAATATGCTATTCACATCTCTAATGCGTTTATGAAAGAAAAATGATATTTTACTCTATGTTTTAGACACCAGCCTGCCAGAGACAAATTTATTAATTAAATTATTCTAAATCTAAGCATTTCTGCTTGAGAGAAAATCCAGAGTCAGAAATCCATTCTGCCTTTGAAAAAAATCTCTCCTTCACCAAGTCATTTTTGAGGTATAATTTAAATTATTCCTTAACAACAGAGAAAATTCTACAATAAGATAAAACATGGGTACAAAGTTCAGATAACAATTTGATTCAGCAAACAAAATGCAACTCACTAAAACTGTCGTTTATTAGAATTACTACTGATAATGTGTATTAGATAGCATAGGGGATAGGGCATTGGACCCAGCTTCAGGAAGACCTGAGTTCAAAACAGGCCTTAGATAACTTACTAGTTGTGTGACTCTGGGCAAGTCACTTAACCTCTATCTGCCTTGGTTTTCTTACGTGTAAAATGAGGATAGTAAAAGTAGCTGCTTCCCAAGGTCATGGTTAGGATCTAATGAGGGAATATTTTTAAAGTACTTTGCAAACATTAAAGTGCTATATAAATGCCAATTGCTAGTTATCATCATCATCATTATTTCTCTTCATCTTCTCCCTCTTTTAGACTAAAACCTGTACCAAGGCACAGAGCATGTCTTACCTCAATAATATATAATAATAAGAGCTAGCATTTATAGACAGAATTTTGAGGTTTGATTGAATGAACAGATGAATGATTAAATAAATGAATGAATTGAAAAGCATTTTTTGATCATAGTTATGTCCTAGATAGATCTACAGCACCTGCCTAACCCACCCTGCCTTAGACGGTCTTGCCTTGCCTGCCTAGACTTATGGTTTCTGTCAGACCTCTCTTGCTTTTCTTGATTTCCAGTATTGTCCACTCTGACCATCCTTGTTCCATTGCTGCCCCTGTGTGGCATAAGGAAGGAGAATAAAGGGAGAAAACGTTATTAGGTTAGGAAAGATTTTTATGTTGAACCCTGGCAAAATCTTTATTTTTGGCAGCAATCTTTCTAGTTCTCCCTCTCTCGGTCCTCTCTGTATCTCCCTCTCTCTCTCTCAGTCTCTCCCTTACTCCCTCTTCTCTCTCTCTGTGCTTCTTTCCCATCCTCCCTTTCTGCCTCTGTCTCTGTCTCTGTCTCTGTCTCTGTCTCTGTCTCTGTCTCTCTTTCTTCCTCACCATCTCTGTCTCCTCTCCTGTCCTCTCCTCTTCTTTCTCCTCCCATCCCCTTTCCTCTCCTTCCTCAGCTCTCCTCTCCCCTCTCTGGTTCTGCATGGCCGGTGGCTATTGTCCACCACACATTCCATTCAACTGAACATGTGACACATTCTCAAAATGGGCAGCTGGATGAAGTATGTAACAGAAAATATAGTACAGCTGCCAGAACCCCAGAACTTCAGATCTTGTCAGTCTCTTGCCAGGTCTTAGGCTCTCTCCTGTTCTGGATATCAGCGTAGATTCTAAATTTGTTTTCAAATCTAAACCTGGTCCTGTGTCCTTTCCCAGATTTATGCAGTACCAATAATCCTTTGATAGGTCCTGAGAGGTGGAATTTCTAATCTTCTACATTGTCATTTGACTTTAGGATTAGAGTTCAATAAAGTCATTTTAGATACGAGAAATTTTCTCTTCTGAAGCCCAAACAAAATGATTTTCCAGGACTCATTAAGTAAAGAGAGATACATATTACCCATCTACCTACTGATCTATAAATCTGGAGATCTGTAAATCTTGAAACCCATCCCTGAAACTAACTACTTGTGTAAACTTTGGTAAATCATTTAACCTCTCTGAGCCTCAATTTCCTTCCCTATAAAATGAAGAACTCAGGCTAAATGATCTCTGAAGTCCTTTTCAGTTCTAAATCTTTGATCCTATGATCTCAAGTACAAATGAAAGAGAGAAAAGGAGGAGGGCCATAGATGAAAAGATTCCAGAAATAGAAGAGGATCGAGAGCAGACTAACATCTGGGAGATGAGTGAATAATAATCGCTGACATAAACTGCTTTGAAGTTTACAAGATGCTTCACAAATATCTTATTGGAACCTTCCAACAACCCTGTGAGGTAACGACTTCAGGCTTTATCCCCATTTGATAGCTGAGAAAACGAAATCTCATAAAGCTGAAGTGATTTACTTAGGGGAAGGAGAAAGGGAACAAGCATTTATTAAGTGTCTCCTATGTTCCAGGCATTGTGCTAAGTGCTTTACAAATATTTTCTCATTTGGTCCTCATAACACTGAGAATTAGGTGCTACTTAGGGTCATAAAGCTGTGTCATAGATAGGATTTGAATCCCTGTCTCTTGGATTCCAAGTCCTATCTGCTGAGTCACCCACTAAAATTTCATGGACAAAATGGCACCTAATTGAGTGGCAAAGCTAGTAAAGGACTGAAAAAGAGAGATAAGGAAGGGGTGTGCCTTAGGCTACAAAGATTGCTCCTATGGAAGCATAAAAGGACAAAATGGCTGGAGGGTAGTCCCTGAAGGGGAATGATGTGAAAGAGATTGAAACTAGATAGTGGAGAGTCCTAAATCTCAGGCATTTCATCTGAGATGAAATAGGGAGCTACTAAAGGTCTTAGACAAGAGTAACACAGTCAGGCTGATGATTTAGGAAGATCTTTTGGGTAAATGAGTGAAGAGTGGATTGGAAAGAGAGAGTAGAGGCAGCGAGACCAATCAAAAGGTTATTTATTATAATAATCCAGGCAAATGATGACAGATGCCTAATATATCGTAGTAGCAAGGTAGATGAAGAAGGGGACAACACAGAAAATATGTTATAGAAGTAGAACTGTCCCATAAAGGCAACTCTTTCAATATGGGGGATGAGAGAGAGAAGAATCAAAGGCAACTCCCAGGCTATAGACCTGTTATTTATGTTAACACATGTAATGGTCTTATTACTGTTATAGTGTTATTTTTCAATGAACTAATATTTTAAATGTGTCAGTTTTAGTTTCTAATATTATAAATATCTGTGGATTTAGCCATACAAACAAAAGTGCTTAGTGATCTTCAGTTTTAAGAGAGTAAAGGGACCCTGAAAACAAAAGTTTGAGAACTGCTGGTCTCTTCAGATTCACCTCCAAATTCTAACAGATGACACATGAATTCCAAGCAAAAGGCATTAAATTAAACAGACTAGCAAAGTACATAACAAGGAAAAATCTCTCATATTGTATCCATCTATATTGCCAGTGGGAGAAGTAATACTCCTTGGACAACTCATAGGCTAAGCTTGCATTCCCTCTGGAACACCTCTCACAATTTGCTTGGCTTAGTGTCTCAGCAGGTCCCCAGGCTTTCCTGCTGCTCTATTCCACCTCTAAAGTTGCTGTTTTCTGCTCTCTCAAAGCTGCTGCTTTCAGCTGCTGGACTTTTTCTCCATCAAATTTTTGCTTCTTTCTGGTGCTAGACTTCTTTGTCTCTGCTGAATTGCTGCTGCCTTATTCCAGATCTCTTCTTCTTTGGCTAGTGGAACTTCATTCTCAAAGAAGGAATATTGCTACTACTTTAAAAGATTTTCTGAGCCTACGATTATTTTAGCTTTTTTTGTTGTTGTTGTTAGGGTAGGTTCATAGCCTCACCCAATCATTATGTAAAAGAGCTCTTAGGTCCAAGTCTTTCATTTGTACAAATTCTCATGCCCTAAATTCCTATGCTGCACCCAGGCCACTGTCCCTTTTCCCAAAGGATTGTCATTCAATAGAGGGGCTAAGTTGAGTTTTAAATACATGGCTGGCATGAATTTACAATGGATCCTGTTAGCACGTTTCTTCATTTCCTCAGTAAGGATAAAAAAAAGGAAAATTTTAGTGGCAACACAAAGATTGTCAAATAATGAAGGACACAAAGATAAGGGCAACAGATTTAAGGATGGGAGCCAGGGTCTTGTGGAATTGATTAATTATAGGGTTAGTACTGTAAAAGGAAAGTGCATCCAGAACAGGGCAGATAGAAAGAGAGAGCAGGAGAAGAATAGAATGACTAGATGTTATAGTGTGGGTGAAGAATAGAATGAGGCAAGAAGAGAGAAGGACATGAGATTCTGAGCAGAGAGTTTCATTTTAGAGTTCAAGATGGTGAGGAAGAACAATTAGGAGTAATGGCAAATTCTAAATTATGACCATTCCTATGAAGAACTGAGATAAATTGGATTATGTAGATCATAGAAATGGAAGATCTCAGGGTGTTCTGCCAACTTCCTCAATTCCTATCACTTCTACTTCCAATCTACCTCAAATCAAAGCAATAGTTATACCTTAGACTCCTGCCTCACACTCTCTCATCCCAACTCAAAACCAATAAATAAGACAACAAAAAACTTTCCTTGTCCTCAGTAAATTTAAATTCTATTGGAATATGACATATACACAAGTAAGGGTGATACAGGGTAGGAAGTAAAGGGGGCTGTTAGATTTAAATTAATATCCAATAAGTCCAAGGATTATATTTTATAAAGTTTATTAATAATCACTTAAAGTAGAAGAAATAAAAGAACAAAAGTACAAGCCTGAGTAAAAGCCACGTGAGTGAAATTCTCCTGCCTGGCACTCACCCCACCTCCACAGACCTCATTCCCAGAAAAAGAGAGAGAGGCCGGAGCTACATACAACTTTATCTTCCCTGCTTAGTACATAACGGGAGAAGGAACATGAGAAGCTGGGATTTAGAGTTCTGGAGAGCAAAATTCTAATTATAGGGCAAAGGAGAAATTCAGACAAATTGTCTAGGAAAACCTAAAGAGAGAGAGAATACTTTCAGCTGGGGCTGGGGGGCGGGGGTCATCAAGAAAAATAAAAAGAGGGTAGAGAGTTTGAATTGAGCCTCGAAGGAAGGTAGGAAACAGAGGGCTATTGATTGTGATGTCAAAAAAAAAAAAAAGGAAAGGAAAGGAAAAGAAGAAAGCATTGAAAAAATTCACAGATAAGAACAAAAGTTCAGAGGAATATACTGATAAGTGGGACAGCTTTAAAAGGATGTGTTGAATTTGTTATGTACTTTAAAAAATTTCATTTGATCCTCACCTCAACATGGGGATGCAAATTCTATTATTATTCCCATTTTATAGTTGAGGCAATCAAGACAGGTTAAGTGACTTGTCCAGGAGTCATAGAGGTAGTAAGTGTCCGAAGCTATAAATATATAGATTTATAGTTCAACATATAGTCTCCTTTTTCTATTCTTCTTGGCATATGCACATGTAAATGTTTGTTGGTATTCGTCAAGGGCAAAATAGCCAAAAAAAACTTTTTTTAAAGAAAAAAGAAGAGAGGAAGCAGCTAGGTGACTCAGTGGATTGAAACCCAGGCCTAGAGACAAGAGGTCCTGGGTTCAAATTTGGTCTCAGACACTCACGAGTTGACCCTGAGCAAATCACTTAATCCCCATTGCCTAACCCTTATCATTCTTCCACCTTGGAACCAATTCACAATTAATTCCAAGATACACATTAATTCCAAGATGGAAGGTAAGGGCTTTAAAAAAAAAAAGAAAAAGAAAAAGAAAAGGGAGGGAGTATGACCTGGAGGTAGATAATAGCAACCACAAGGACCTGAACAGTGTCAAGCAGATGAAAGGAACCTAAAAGAACAAAAGTTACTGAATGATGGTGGCTAACGCAGTTTGGAAATGGTAAATCTAACTCTTCCTCCTGAGCGATATCTTAGGAGCCATGAAAGAAGAAACAGCCAACCCCAGAGGGGCATATAACGAGGGATATGGTGTCTTTCAGAGAAAGCCAGATTTCTGTTAGCCACAGAGAATGGAAAGAGAATGAAAGAAATACAGGGCGAAAAAGAGTTTGCTAACAATAGGACAAGTTCCTCAAAGTATAATGGAATGGGAGAGGGAAAGAGGATGGAGCCCTAGTGGGTTAGAGATGAAAGAAAGGGTTTTTTAAAGTATTTTTGTCTTGACAGGATTTGTGATTTTTTAGAATTACAAAGCTACGGGATCACAAGGTCAGAATTTCTTAGCTACAAAATGGGGAAAGTGCGAGTTGATTTCAAGACACTCTTGAAGGGAGCAGTAATATGGCATCTCATGGATCACGGAGAGCCTTTTTGTTTTTCGCTCTCTTACCACTATACTCTTTATCAAGGTTCTGAGCAGCAATAATGACAGTAACATTCTTTAGTTCAAATCGCCCTTACCTTCCTAGGTCCTGTAGTAAAGGAGGGAGGAATAAACATATTTCTAATCCCCAAACCCTTTTCCCTTGTTCTTCTGAAGTTCACACCTTGCCAAACACTAACCTTGAATTATTCCCACCATCTGTTTCCTGTGTTCCTACTCTTGTTTCTAAAGGCAACTGGAAGAAGTCAGGCAACCAAGTGGAATGAGTACTTCACACGTGTATGTTATTGGGGGCAGCAAGGTGACTCAGTGGACAGGGGGCCAGACCTGGAGTCAGAAGGATTTGGGTTCAAACCTGGTCAGCTGTGTGACCCTGGGTAAATCACTTAACCCTCTCATTTGCCTATTCCTTTCCCTTCTGTCTTAGAGTTGTTACTGAAACAGAGAATAAGGGTTTAAAAAAAAAAACAACATATTATCTCATCTCAATTGAGTCCTCACTGCAGCAAGAAAATCCTTTTATTTCTCCAAAATCAATTCTCTATCAAGTCTCTCACACTTGCTCCCAACATGAAATGATGACTATAGTATACACTATACTTCACTGAGAAAATAGAGACCATTTACCAGGAGCTCTCTCTCTCTCTCTCTCTCTCTCTCTCTCTCTCTCTCTCTCTCTCTGTCTCTCTGTCTCTCTCTCTGTCTCTCTGTCTCTCTGTCTCTCTGTCTCTGTCTCTCTGTCTCTCTGTCTCTCTGTCTCTC
>NC_058131.1:644022386-644065743 GCF_016433145.1 Gracilinanus agilis | reverse complement strand
CTCTCTCTCTCTCTCTCTCTCTGTCTCTCGGAAGTTGCCCCAGGCTTGAGCAGAAGACAAATTATATAACAAAACAAAACAGAACTCCAGACTAACCACTTCAGGCAGCCGGTTGTAGCATTCCACACTTGAAATGAGGAATATGTGTGTTCACCCCCCTATTCTCTGTAACCACGGCCATCCACTTCAATTAATCTAAATTTAATTGCTTTTGAATATTGTTTTCATAGTCATTTTATAGATTGTTCTCTGGATTTTGCTTTCTTTGCTCTGCATCGCTTCTTACAAGTCCTACCATGATTTTCTGAATTCCTCATATTATTGTACAGGTATATCCCATCCACATTTTTTGGTATATTCCGCTATATCTGACTCTTTCCCCTGGTTTGGCAGCACCACTTAATATATACCTAGCATGCACGAAGAGCCATTCCACAATAGATACTTAGTCAAAGGATAGGAATAGTTTTCTAGAGAGGAAATGCAAATGATCAATAACCACAGAAAAATGCTCTAAATCACTAGTAATAAGAGAAATGCAAATTAAAACTAATTAGGTTCCACCTCTCACCACATTAAATCGGCAAAGATAATGAAAAACAGAATAAAGACAGACTGATACATTGCTGGTAGTGCTGTGACTAAGTCCAGCTGTTCTGGAAGTCAATTTGGAAAATTACCTAAAAGTCACTAAATAATGAAGAGACTTTATCTGCAAAGCTTCCCTATCTGTACTCCCATCCCTGCTTTGGCCATTGGCTAGAATAGATTGCTACTCGGGAGGCAAATTATATGTTGCAGTCCCTTGCTGGTTAATACACTTTCTTTTTGTGTCTCTTTCTTCATTTTTTAAAATATAATGAAATATTTTATTCTTGTTGTCAATTGTTAAATGTATAACAAAAGAAGCAGAAGAAAAATAAAAAACCCACCCACTCAGCAGATGGTCACTTTCTTCATTAATTATCAAGGGATTACAACATAAATGTTACCCACTAAGTGGTGATCTACTCTAGCCAGCAACCAAGGGACGGTCACTTTTCTTACATATTTCAAAATTGTTGGACTTATTTTGCCAATGCCATCATTTGACCATTATTATACAATCCCTTCAACATTGACTTTTCCATTCATTTCCATTCCTTTGCAGCCTGAACTGTAGACTCATTTCTCTTGGACTTTCACCAATGTGCCAAAGAAATCTTTTTACCTTGGAAGTTCATTCTATCCCTGGATTTCTTAGTACCTTCTCTTAGTTCCCTTTGGATTTTCCCTGATTGGCTGGATTCTCCTAGACCAGTGGTTCCCAAACTTTTTTGGCCTACCGCCCCCTTTCCAGAAAAAATATTACTTAGCCCCCTGGAAATTAATTTTTTTTTAAAAATTTAATAGCAATTAATAGGAAAGATAAATGCACCTGTGGCCATCACCGCTTCTCTGGATTGCTGCAGCACCCACCAGGGGACGGTAGTGCCCACTTTGGGAATCACTGTTCTAGAGGCTCCATTTTTAGGAGGATGTCCAGGCCAATCTTGCCTTCATTCATCTTGAGACTGCTGACTCACCACCACAGGGCTGTCTCTACTCTACCCTGCCTGCCCCTCTTTGAAGTGTTGTCTTCCCTCTTTAGAATATAAGCTCCAGATGACAGCATATTATTTTTTACATTAATTTTGAGGTTTTGGTTTTATATGAGTATTCTCTTACAACAATGACCAATATGGAAGTAAATTTTGCATGATAATATATGTATAACCCAGATCAAATTGTTTACCATCTCCAAGAGGTGGGAAGGAAGGGGGGAAAGAAGAAAGGGAGACAACCTGGATCTTGTAATTTCAGAAAACATAGTTTGAAAAATTGTTATTACATGTAATTGGAAAAATAAAATATCTTTGAATAACTTTTTAAAAGAATATAAACTCCTTGAGGGCAGAGACTATCTTTCTGCTTATATTTCTATTTCATTTGGCACAGTGCCCAGCACATAGTAAATGTTTAATAAATGATTCTTGTCTTGACTCTTTATCAATTTGATTGGTATAAGGTGAAACCTGAAAGTTGTTTTAATGTGCGTTTCTATTATTATTAGTGATTTAGAGCCTTTTAAGGTGGTTGACTGTTTCCATTTCTTCTTCCAAAATTTGTTCTTTTTTCCTGTCCTTTGACCATTTATCTACACGGTTCTTGGCCTTACATACAGATTGTCCTAAAAGTCTTAGTGCAATATTAAGCTATTCATTTTAATAGCTTACAACTGCACTCAGATTTGTGGGAATACCCTGTGTTTGTGTCATTTTGGCATAGTGGAAAGCAGATTTTTTTTCAGTTATTTGATTCAAAGATTTTTCCCCCAGCTATATTTTTCTATAAAGACTAATACTTAATTCAGTAGAGGAAGCCACACAGATCTTTTCTTGACCTGGAAGTATCTCACACAAGTTAATATATGTGAAAACATATACATGTAAGCATATGTCTACATGTATGTATGTAGATCTGTGTGTAATAAAGAGATTTAAATTATAAATGCCCATTGTATTCAATAAAATATGTTATCTTTTGCATACAAGATTATTCCACTGCCATGTCCTTGGGTTACACTGAGATATTCACACTTTTCCACTGACTTCTCTTCATGGCTACTTCTCCCCTTAATGAATTTACTTTTAAAATATCTGGCTGAGGTTTAAAGAAAATTGTTACCACACTGCAAAACTAACTGACACATATCAAAATCACATCTGAGACCCAAAAACCTTTGGGAAAGTTAGAAAAGATTTTTTTTCTTTCCCTAAAAATCTCTTTCTCTGAAAAATAGCAGGTTGTTTTAGATTGTGGAGCTTAAAAAAAATGCTAGCTATTAACCATGGGTAAAATGTTTTAAAACAAGGTATTTATTATTCCTGCTCTTTATTCGTTAAGAATTATTCCTGAAATTTTTCAATAGGAAGATTTTTAGGTCCTAAAATGATAAGAGAGAGCATTGCTAAATAAGGGCATTTTCAGATATTTGGACTGGGAATCTAGTCTAGTATTCTTCCAAGATTATCCCTAATACAACACAGGAGAAGGTCTTTGAGTGACAGAGTCCTTGTGTCAAGAATGGAGTGCTTCCCTTCCTTGACTCTAGCCTACTTCTGTCTGTTCTAAGGAGAAAAGCTTCGTCTGACAGTTCTCCAGAATGTTGAGTCAGAGGAGCCTGGAGCCAGATATTTTCACAGGCTGATTCTCATAAGTGACCTGAGAAAACCTAGTCTACCCTGGCCTGAGCCCAGCAACCGTGGGCAGACACAACAAACAGACCCATGACCAGTTTTATCCTTGCCTCATCTCAAACACAGACAGATAGGATTTATCCTTTGGGTCAAAATCCCATAGAAAGAACCCCAAGGAAATAATACAGACTCATCTTTGAAAAACATTTGGGAATGGCAACTCTTTCTTTTTTTAATGATTTTATGGCTTTAGGTAATTATAAATTTAATGAAGGAGATTTAATATTATTTTAGGACCTAATCTATTTAATGCAATAATATCTGCAAATAGATTTATTTAAATAACCTTGATATCAATAAAGAATTCTTCTACTTGGATCCTTCACAAGCTACTACTGATGGATGCCCTTGGGACCTAGGGGGACATGTGTCCTTGTTTTGTGACTCACTTGATATTGATATTCAGTTGGTTGCTAAACAGAATTCCTACATGGTTGTCTTTTTCATAGAACCTTGTATGATTTTAGCGTATTTAGGAAAATAATCTGAGGAGAGCCTTTAAGGCATGTTGTTCTACTGAGTCAAATGCTCTCTTAAAAAAACATCAACAAAAACCAGACACGATATTCTCTCCACTTTATATAACAAGACTATGAAACTATGATTTACCATAGATTACCTGCAAAAGCCTATCTGAGCCCTTCTCACATTTACATCAAGGATAAACACCCACAATGTGTAGAGATTCCAGTTTCACAAAAACAGAAATAAGAAAGATAAGAAAAATTGAGATAAGAAAGTAGGGCATATGGATTTATAGTTGCTGATATTTTCTTGTTTTAGATTAATAGTATGCCCCAAATATTTTCCATTCTTTTGGAATCTTATCCATATTATATCTTCAAAATAGATCTCTAAGTTCCTTATAAATGGAATGAATAATGACATAATTTTCTTCTGAATATATTTGATTAGGTTTAGCTTCTTTCCTCATCTTAAGTGTTTCAACTTCTTCACATAATAGCAGAGGTGCTTAATTGCTTCTACTATTGTTAATGATCCTGGATCAATGGCAGATATGTTTTTTAACTTTGTTATCATTTTTCTAATTTATCTAAAAATTATTTGGAATGATTGGTGTTCGTTGGTCTCTTGCCAATCTTTTTGTAGACTTGTTTTCTTCTCAGCTGATTTTTGATATCTATATGGCAATACACCCTCTATTTGTCCAGCAAACTCGCCTATAATGTTTTGAAAATTAACTCCCTTTATAAAGGAATGCTCTACTTGGCTTCTATGTCTCAGCATAGCAATAAGATCAAGTAATTGCTGGGTAGTTTTTTTCTTAGATCCTTCTAACCTCCTCACTGTGGTGCTTTGTGGCAGTGGATCTACTCTAAAAAAATGATTCGATAGTCTTTACTTTTGTCTATTCCTCCCAACCTTTTTTTCATAATTACACACACACACACACAAAATAAACATTCATGTTGATCTTTTCATAATATTTTGACCTTTGCTTTACTAAGTTTATGATCTGATTGTACATGGACGGCTAATTATGAAATGACATATCAGTTACTAGTCATTTCTTGGCTGTTAGTACAGGGTTGATTTTGTTTTTCATAATGACTGTCACATCTAGTGCCTTAACAACTCTTCTTGAAGAAAATACTCATGATGTGCCTGAATGAGTCTTCTGATTCTGATATCCACCTCTTTGCCTTCTTTCTTCTTGAAGCTAAAACATATTTTCAAATGTAGTTTTTCCCATTATTCTCTGTGTCCACTTTAGTATTGAAAGCCACAAAGGATCAAGATATAGATCAGGGGTCTGCAACCTTTTTGGCCGTGAGAGCCATAAATGCTGCATTTTTTAAAATGTAATTTCATGAGAACCGTACAATATGTTTAATACTGAATACAAGTAAATATGTGCATTTTATGTAAGAACGACACTTTTAAAGTACAATAAATCTCTGAACTATTTTTAATAACGTTATTATGTGCTAACCAATGATGAATAAAGTACATTAATGTGACTTCTGGTGCTGCATGGTTTTGCTGATTATTAATCAAAATTATTTTGATTATTAATAAAAAAACAAGACTTAATGGGGTACTATAGTACTGATATAACTGCACACATACATATAAAACTCCTTTACACTAAGAAAATTGCTGAAATAAAGAGAGAAAAATTCAGGGAAGAATACTTTTTCCTCTCCCTCTCTCAAGTCAGGCAACAGGAGAAGAAAAAGCTGCCAGCCTGCTGGTTAAGCCATTTGGCCACATAAATTAAATAGGAGATCAGGAGATTACAGAAAATAACATGACTTGTGTGCAGGCATTAGTAAGTAGTGGGGGAGGAGGCTACCTTTTCATGGAAAACTGGCCAGGACACATCACACACATTTCCTGGTACAGGTGTTTATCAGTGCTGCCTACTCAATGATTCCGTATCAAATGAAACAACTACTGGGGAGAAATGCTTCTCACTAATGAAGCCTATGTAAAGATGTAATCTGACTCTAGTTCCCCTTTAAGAGCAGGTAGAAAAGTTAAAAACAATAACAATCCCACAAATAGGGAGCGGAGACCCCATGAATAGAGGTAACAAACAAGGCAGTGTCCTCACTGAAAAATCAATATAGCAGCAGAATAGGTAAAACAAGTGAGACAGTTCAAGGGATGGATTGTAAATGTATATATGCACTGAGATAAAGCCATGTAAATCAGAGGCAGAGGGGTAGAGAATGTAGTCAAAAGTGATCAATCACTATACAGAACCCCAAGATGTCAGTAACAGGTGTGGAAAGAGTAAAAGGAGGGCAGAAGGAGGAACACACAGCTCACCTACCAAGCCGAACTAAAGACCAGGATTCATCTTGCGCGGCAATATCAATGAGGGAGCTTCTATCCCAGAAGATAGCCGCAGTACCGAAAGGTATGTGACGTGTGACGTCATGACATTGACGTATCACGTGACGCACGATGTCATGCATAAACTGTTAGTTACTGTGCCACAGTTGACTTTATGGCTCCTGCAGAAAGAGCCATATCTGGCCCTCAAAAGAGCCAGATACGGCTCGAGAGCCATACGTTGCTGACCCCTGGTATAGATGGTAATGGAAAACTATTGTGCTATGACGAACTGCTTGATTTCTATATGAATTGAATAGACCTCCATGAACTAATGCAGAGTAAAATGAGCAGAACCAGGAGAACATTGTACACAGAGACTGAAACACTGTGGAATGATCAAATGTGATGGACTTTGCTACTAATAGCAATACAGTGATCCTGGACAATCCTGAGGGACTTATTTGAAAGAAGGCTGTCCACGTCCAGAGAAAGAACTGTGGGAGTAGAAATCCAGAAGAAAATATATGATTTATCACTTGCTTATTTGGGTATATGATTTGGAGCTTTGATTTTTAAAAGATTACTCTATTACAAAAATAAATAATATAGAAATAGGTATTGAGTGATAATACATGTATGACCCAATGGAATTGTTTGTCACCTCCCGGGGGGTGGGGTGGGGTGGGAAGAAAGAGGGGAGGAAGACAACATGAATCATGTAACCATGGAAAAATATTTTAAAATTAATTAATTAATTGAAAAAAGAATCATCTCCACACTACCATGAGACCTCTGGAATAGGGACTTTTGTGAAGGATGGCACTGAAGGACATTTTTAAAAGATCATTTATTTTATTTGCTAAATGCTATGTTCTGAGTCATTACTTTTTACCCATTTCCAGCCATTATCATACATTGTTGTATAGGATGCTTAAAGATAAAAAGAAAATTCCAATAAATTCTATAATTTTAAAATGACTATTGCAAAGAGAAAAAGAAGCAGCTGCTTTTTCACTTGTGGTTCTTGATGGATACTTTTTCCTATGTGGATAAGTGGTCTCTGAATTAAAAGAGGGTTTCCTCCCTTGTCTCTCTCAAGCCTATACAAGGCATAACCTAGTTTGAATTGCTTGCCAGCTCTGGGAGGGAGAAGGGAAGAAGGGAGGGAGACAATTTGGATCACATAATTTCAAAAAACTTATTAACATTTTTAAAAATACATTTACAAAATAAAACCTATGCAAGAAGTTCAGTCAAATAACATCTTTCCTCTGACTACCTAATAATGAAGAGGATGGTGAAGTATATAAAAGGGAAGGGGGGTGGGGAAAGGATAATTTTTAAGTTGTGTAATGCCCCGGCATTGATTTTAGGTACTGAGGCAAGCAGCTGCAACTGCCAAAGTTTAGCTTGCATGAGAAAAGGGGGATTGTCTATTTTGGGGTTCCTGCCAGAGTAGAACAGGTGCTGACTTCTAAGAATATCACTATTTACCTCCCAGGAGTCTACTGAAGCCTACTCTAAGGATGAGGATCAAGGGACTTATAAGGGTTATTAGGACAACGAAGGGGACGATACTTGCTTGATGCCCTTAAAACAATTCCAAAAGAACTTTCTGAAATAGTTGATGAGAAGGGCTCCCACCCATATTAAAATTAGAATTGCACCTGCCACATGAAGCATGTGTTCTGCTTCTGAAAATACTAGAGAAGTAAGAAGACAAAAAATTTTCACCAGTGTTCTTTTGAGAAAATGGCTCTGCCACAGTTCAAGGGTATTGTAGATAAATGGTAATAATGGAAAAAAAATGCTAACAATTGGTTTAACTATATATAACAATAACATATTTGGTCTATGACTGACTTGTGATTATTTATGTGAGTTCCCAGTGAAATCACAGGTCTGTACTATACACACATCATATATACACACATACAAATATGTGTATATAAGCATGTGCATGTGTATACATATACATACATGATTTTTTAAAGTTAAAGAATTATGGATAATGACAATTTATCTTTTATTTTTACATTACTCAGTGTTCATTTTAATTGAACACTTTTTGTCTCTTTTATCTTAAAAATAAAAATATTTGGGGGGGAAAGTTTCTTTGTGTATATTAATTCAATCAGAAGGTTCCCTCTCATCCCATCTTAAGCAGCAGTTCAGAAATGAGGCTGTACTATGAAATTTTGTGAGATATACTGGAGTACGTGTACCAACTCCATGATCTACTTATATTCAGAAACACTATATATAACTATTGTCAGAAGAGTCTACCACCCTCCAAACTAGCCAATCCTGAACATGTGGTAAGTGCTAACAAGAGACGGAAATGATGGTGATGTTAAAAAAATGAAATGCATCAATGAAACTCATTTTTTAAAAGGGCTAATAAGAAGTGTCCCAGAATTAGGCTTAGAACAACACTTTACATCACATCCCACAAGACATTCTATATGTATGTGTCCCTAATATTAACTATTACGTTATTTTTAAAAAACAGATTACATGCCTCTCACAGCTATGGGTAGGAGATGTAGTCATAATCAAACATGGCATAGATGCAGTTCAGTCATTTCAGTTGTGTCTGATTCTTTGTGACCCATTTTGGGGGTTTTTCTAGGCAAATATACTAGAATAATTTGTCATCCCCTTCTCAAGCTTGTTTTACAGATGAGGAAACTGGGGCAAACGGGGTAATTGACTTGCCCAGGATCATAGAACTAGTAACTGTCTGATGCCAGATTCGAACTCAAGACGAGTCTTTTTGATTTCAGCCCACCATTCTATCAACTGTGCCAAGCTGTCCATAGAGGCAATTACAAAAGACAAAATAGTTTTGAAGAATAAAACTGGAAAACTTATACACAGACAAAATGTACCTAGGATAAGAAAGGAAGCAGTCAAATGGGGGGGAAATCTTTGTATTGAGTATCTCTAATAAGGGTTTGATATCAAAGATATAAGAAAAATTCATATGCATATAGACATACAGATGTGTGGGTATATAGATAATCTCTTTCCCTCTAAATATATATACATACAAATGTATATATATTATGAGAATGGTATAGCCATCTCCAATTAGATAAATTTGTTAAAGGATATAAACAAAAAGTTCTCAAAAGAAGAATTTCCAAAGAATGTCCCAAATTACTGATAATAAGGGAAATGCAAGCCAAAACAGCCCCTGCAGTTTCATCTCACATCCTACAAATTGGCAAAAATGGCAAAAATGTCATCAGCCAGTGTTGGAGGGGTCGTGAGAAGATAGGCACACTGATGCTTTGTTGGTGGAGTTATGAATTAGTATAATCATTCTGGAAAACAATTTGGAATTTTGCAAATAAAATGACTACATATCCATACCCTCTGATCCAGAGATTCCATTAATGGGTTTATACCCAAGAAGAAAAGAAGATTGAAAGAAGAAATTGAAAAAAAGAAATACACCAAATATTTATAGTAGCACATTTTGTGATAGCAAAAAAAAAAATTTAAACAAAATAGGTGCCCATCAATAGGGGAATGACTAAACAAATCATGGTACATAAATGTAACAGATTATTACTGTGCTGTAAGAAATAACGTGGTGAACCAGAGAATCATGGAAAGATGAACTGATTCAGAGTGGAATAAGTGGAGTCAAGAAAACAAAATACACAACTACAACAATGCAAACCGAAAAAACAACCACATACTTGCTTGTATGTGTGTGCATGCACATATACACATAAATTAAAAGTGAATGGTGCAAAATTATAAAAACCAAGTCTGACTCCATAAGAGATATGAAAGGATACTTCCAACCTGATCCTAGTATTGTACATTGTATATCTTTCTAGACTCTTTTAATGTATTGATTGATTGTGCTGATTGTCTTCTGTCTCTCTGTCTCTGTCTCTCTCTTAAAAAATATTATTTGTTATATAGGATGGCTTTCTTGGAGGGACACTGGAAAAACTATGATGATATACAAAGCAAATGACAGGGGACAGCTGGGTAGCTCAGTGGATTGAGAGTCAGGCCTAGAGATGGGAGGTCCTAGGTTCAAATGTGGCCTCAGATACTTCCCAGCTGTGTGACCCTGGGCAAGTCACTTGACCTCCATTGCCTACCCTTACCACTCTTCTGTCTTGGAACCAATACCCATTATTGATTCCAAGACAGAAGGTAAGGGTTTAAAAAAAAAGCAAATGACAGTAATAAAATGTATAAAGAATAACAAACAAAATATGGCTCAGAGATAACAAAGAATGAGGGAAAAGAGAGAAAAAAATAAATACTGGAAGAAGGAAAGAAAAACAGGTTTCACCAGACAAGATGGAGAGAGGAGGAAGAAGGAAGTTCCTAATGACAGAGCTGGGCAAGGGTGAGAGGGCACAGGTTGGTATATATAAGGTCATTCTTGCCACCACCCAAGAAGTGTCCCCAGGAATTTAGCACACTAAATTATTTACTCTGGGGGAAAATGCCAGCTGCCCTGCCCTACTGACTGACATTAAAAAAAATACCATGTATTATTGCTCTCCAAAATCAGAGTCCTTTCTTGAACATCATTTTGTCTGTTTTCCTTTTGTTTTCTGAATTTTCAAATTATACAGATTTTTTTTTTGAAAGTTAAGGTTTATCCTTGAGGAAGGAATGACTTAGATTTTAGAAATTTACTGTGGAATCTTAGAGGTGTCAATCAGTGGACATTGCTCTCAGAGTGAAAGTCCCTTTGACATTCCAAAGCTATTTTGACTTAAAGATAAGGACTGCTGCTGCCCCACTCCTTGAGGCTTAGAGGTTAAGCTTTAGAACAGTGTGTGTGTGTATATATATATTTCACCTCTGTACTTGCTTTGGCTGGAGGAAATTAAAGTGGGTGACCTTTGTACTGTGTATTACACATTTCTGATTTGACCCAACCCTATGCTATATGTTTATAGTATCCCATGTTCCTTTTTTCTTTTTTTTTTTAGTTATGATTTTGTACTACTATCTACATGTGCAACAAATTATAATTGCCAAATTGACTTCACTTCCAGGCTCCTACTTCTTATTTCCCCACCCAGAGTCCCCTTCCCATCTTTTATCACCTTAATACTTTTATATCCTCTACTATGCTAGTACTGTTTTTAAAAAAGACTCATTTTACTATTTAGAGCTTCTTGTTTTTTTCCAACTTGAGGCCCTTATAATCTCCAAAGCATTTGACATTTCTGGCTACAACCAAAAAATTAGTTCCTAGAAGACCCAAAGAAAAGAAAGGTTCTTCACCATTTTTTGTGGCATGGGCTCCTTTGGCAATCTGTAAAATTTCTGAACCCTTCTCACAGTAATATTTTAAGATAACTGTTAGATTCCAATTAGAGATTAGTAAAAATATATATTTTTTCTCATCCAAGTTCATAGAACCTTTGAAATCTATCCATAGATACCCCAGGTTAAGAATTCTTAGTCTAAAATTAAATTCCTCCAAAATGGTGTCTTATTTTCTGCATAAAAATAAATGCACTAAAAACTTCTGGAAATTATAGAGTAACTGCTCAGTAGATGGTGGATAGATGGAAGATAATGGGTGATCTCTGGTGAGTTAGAGCAGTGTACTAAAGGGGCCAAGATCATTGGCTTGATCCTTATTTGAGCTTTACTGCTACACAAAAGTAAAATAACTGGGCAGTTTTGAACAAAAACAGAAGCTGTTTTGAGGGTTTTTAAAGTGTTAGATATACACATATATGTCAATAAACCTATAGATGGATATAGATATATATATACATATTTATGGCCTAAAAACGATATATGAGAGATTGTGGAGTGATAGATAGTGGGCTGGTCCTGGAGTCAAGAAGCACTCATTTCACCTCCTTCTTCTAATACGTATAGACAGGGTTACCTTAGGCAAGTCATTTAATTTCTTAAAGGACCAGGAAATGCTCTAAGACTATAAATTTCAGACAAATTGCAAATTTACATCATTGGAGGGAATGTCTACACTGGGAAAATCTACATGAATGAAATTGCAGGTCTCAACCCTATTGCCCCAGACTCACAAAACAAAAAGAAACATGATTTGTTGATGGCTACATTAGTAGCTTCTCTTCATCTCATGGATTCTTCAGATCAGAATTTTCGAAACTACTAATCAGAATTTCAGACTACTGTAAACCATATGAGTGGGAGATGAAATCAAAAGAATTGCACTAGTAATTAACACCAATGCAAATTCACCTCCCTAGACAAGAGCAAAGGTGGAATGTCTTACAAAGGCATTTCCAAAGATCAGCTGCAATGAAATAATTTCAAGTTTAAAAGCTTAAAAGAGGTTGGAAGAAGAAGTAAAAAACATCTTGGAGGGACCAGAAAAACATCCAAAAACTTATAAATGATACTAAAATAACAGAAAGATATTTACAGAAGCTTGGTTATTTGGATCGTCATACAATCTATGTAGATTTGGAATTTTAGAAAATAAAGCCATTCCTAACATTTTCCTTTATAATTTCGATGTACAGTATTTAAAATGTTTCTAATGTGTACCAATTTCAGAAACTGGCATTTAAGTGTCAAATAGATAATCTGGCAACACTGAAAACTTAATAACAGTATTTGAACTTTATTTTCCTGAATTAAAATGATAACAGATCTTCTATATAATTGATTTCCATTCTGTGCTTTATTTTTTGCTGTCCAAATCCCTCTCCCCCATTCTAATTCTAAACTGAGTTTTTCCTAACTTGAACTTTATTTACCCAAAGGTGAATTTAGAAACATTTGAGTCAAGTAAGCTCATTTACTTTTGAAAAGTAGAAAGAAGAATCCTAGGGTTGGGGGGGGGGCCGAACTTCCAGATATTTGTTTATCCTAGCACACTCCCCATTGCAGCTGTTCTAAATCTTCCTCATTCCCTTCCCTGCTTTATTCTCTCTCTCTAATCTTTCTTTCAAGACTGAGAAACTGGGTTCTAGGAGTTGAATCTGGCAGTGGTGGTAGTGGAAAGTTGGAGTGAGAGCAGGATGGTGCCTGAGATGAAGCAGAAGAAATTCTACATAGATAGTTCTCTGCTTACAAATGGTTTGTTTCAAATGTCTGTCTTTAACTCTGTTTAGAACTCAGAACCCTTTTTTCCTACATATATTCAGGAAAACCTATTTTAAATTAGTTTTCTTTACTGAACCTATAGTCTTAACATTTTATAAATAGCATATAGTTATTTAATATAATTTCTCCATACCCCCTTTAATAAAAAACTGAATAATGAGTCAAAAATCTATTTAAATGTTAGAGTCAAAAGGACCTTTGAAATCCTCTAGTCTCATTCTTTAGTTTTATGTAAAGATGCACAAAAAGTCCCCAAGAGGGGAAGCACCATACAGCACCTGAAACAAGATATATTTGGGATGAAAATGGTAAAACAAAACCAAGAAAGTTATGCTATTGAGAATACTAGTAAATAAAACAGAGGAGGAAAAATAAAATTGAATCATTATTCAGTTTTTTCTTCATGGTGGTTTGGAGAAATTATGTTTAATAATTATTCACTAATTTTATAAAATGTTATAAAATGCTAAAAAGAATGCCAATTTAGTAAAGAAAATCAATTCAATATTAGGGAAGTAGAGACATCCCCATCATGGAGTGAGAAGGGAATAAGATTGGCTAATTAATTTAGGTGCTTAGCTTCCTCTTAACACCTGTCATTCAATACATCAAGAAATTGTAATTTTATCAGTGTGGCTCCTCCCTTCATTGCTTTTAGCTTCTGATCTAGTGTGGTAGAAGATCTTTAAGGTTAGTGATGGCCCTGAAAATTTATCATTCTGCAGCTAACCTCTGAAAAGAGCTGAGTACAAATGATGTATGATGACTTGAAGCCTTTCTCCTTTGCTAGGGTGTTGTCACGATATACATTCCCCGGTATAGATTTTAATAAGCCAGAAGCACCTACTATCACAGACAGAGACACCAGTGTAAGATTTGTATATTCATGGAGAAGAAGATACAACACGAGTGGACCAAGTTTATGTAAGGCTTTGAGGAAGGAGACTGATTTTCTCATTTCTATTTTTTCTATTTTAACTTAAAATCAGGGAAAAAAGAACGAGGGCAAACAACCAACAAGGACGTGTCACAAGATGAAGTATTTCATTCTTCTTTCCAAGGAGAAGGTAATCTCAGAGTGTTAGCTAAAGTATCAGATCATTATACATTTCTACTTTAATGGTCTTGAGGCAAGACCTAGCAGCCCAGTTTATTATTCCAAAATAGAGTGGGGTTCTCTCTGACAACTGTTAAGAGATGGATTTTTTTCCTTTTGGAAAGCCTACCTTTCCAGGCTTACTGTATATTACTCTCCTTCATGTACTCCTTACTCCAACCAAACCAACCTCTTTGCTATTCTCTGCCACCATACCTCTATGCCTTCTGTCCCCTAGGTCTGTCAATAAATCATATCAATTAATATCAATCGATAAGCATCTATTAAGACTTATTATATTCCAGGCACTGTGAAAGGCAAAAATGCAAAAACAGTTGCTTCCTTCAAGGAACTAGCACACAAATGGAGGAGATGCCGTGTAAAATATATGGTATATTCAAGATCCACCAGAACAGAAGGAAGGTAGCCTGAGAGGGGAAGGAGATTAGGATAGGAGGACTGGGAAAGGCTTCCTACAGAAAGTAGAGCTTGATCACAGGTGAGGAGGGGATATCATTCCAGGTATGAGGGACAGTTCAAAGTCATGGCGATGGGAAATTGAATATTGTGTCAAAGGAAAAGCAAATAGGCCAGTAAAGGTGGATGAAGGAGTGTATGGAGTAAAGTGTGAGAAGACTAGGAAGGTTGGAAGGGGCCAGACGGAGAAGAGCTGGAGAAGCTAAACAGAAGACTTTAGATTTGAACCTGGAGGTAATAGAAAGTCATTGCAGTTTATTGAGGAGGGGTTGTCATGGTCAGATATACATTTTAGGAACATCATCTTGGTAGCTCTGTTGATGATGGAGTGGAGTGGGGAGAGACCAGAGGCAGAGAGACCAATGAGAAAACTATTGCAATCGTCCAGTTTAATTGTAATGAGGGCCTGATCAAGGGTGGTGACTGTGTAAGTAGAGGTAAAGGGACTTCTAGGAGGGATGTAAACATTGAATGGAAAGGATCTGGCAGTTGATGAGATAATTCAGGGTGAGTAAAAGTAAGGAGTTAAGGAGAAGGCCAAGGTTGTGAACCTGGGTGACTCAGAGACAGTGCTGCCTTCAACAGTAACAGCAAAGTTCAGAAGAGGGAAAGGTTTTGAGGGAAAGATAATGAATTGTTCTGGGCTCGTTGAGATTGAGATGATTAGAGAAAATCTAATTCAAGATGCCCACTAGGCACTCAGCAAGGTGCTACTGGGACTCAGAAGAGGAGCTGTATTCATTAGAATTTTATACCCTGAACTTCATCTCCCAGAAGTCCTTCAGTATTTCCAAGAATTCCTTTTAATCTCTCCACCACATTGCATGGTCATGTATTGTTTATAAGCTCTGTAACTCCTCCCTCACGTTCTCTTCTCTTGTAACCAGGCTGGGTTAGCACCTTTTTAGTTAGCTTTTTTTTTTACTTTAGTTATTATTAATAAAATTTATAAAATATAATACTTAGTTATTGGATATTCATTAAAAAACCCACAGAGCCAAGGCTGGATTTATAGATTTGGGAAACATTAGTGTGGAGTTAATAACAAATTTATGGGAGTTGATAGATCACCAAATAAGATAGTCATTATAAAGAGAAAAAGGAAGATCATCCAGAACAGAGCATTGGTGAATATCCATGGTAGTAAGTATGACAAGGACAAAGATCCAGTGAAGGAGACCAAGAAGGAGTACATTAGAAGATAGGTAGGAGAACTAGGAGGGAGAAACATGTCAAAAATGCAGAGAGAAGAGAGCAGTTTCAGTTGATATCAGAAGCCAAGCTGTAGAAAAATAAGAAGAGGAGAGAAAGTAGAAGCACCAAGCAAAGATGGCTTTTTCAAGGAATTTAGCTGCAAAGGAGAAAAGAAATTTAGGATGATAGTTAACAGTGATAGTAGGATCAAGTGAGGATTTTTTGGTGATGGTGGGAATATGGGCAAATTTGTAGTCATGAAATGGAGAGAAATTGAAGATTAGAGTAAGAGTGGGGATGATGGTGGGGGTAATTCCTTGGAAAAAAGATGTGATGAAATCAAAGACACATTTAGAGGGGTTGGCCTTGGAAAGGAGAAGAGCCACTTCTTTATCAGACTGGTATGAAGGAAGAGATAATGGATGACGCCAAGAGGATCTAATAAAAGAAGAGATAGCTTATGAAGAATGTCCTCTATTTTTTTTTGGTGAAATATGAGGTGAAGTTCTCAGGTAAGAGAATGGGATAGGATGTGCCATAGGATACTTGAGGAAAGGTTAAAAGGTGTGGAATAGCAACTGAATTATTGCCTTACTCTCATGAGGGTTCAGTTGAGAGTAGATGACATGAATTTGTATCACACCCAATCAGCATGTTTTTGAGACTTCTTCCAACTCTGCTTAATTGTGCATAGGTAGGAGCAAAGAAAGTAGGATTGTGGAAGTAATCTAGGGTTGATGTTTGGTAAGGTGGGATTGGTAGAAGGGCCAGAGTATAGAGAATAGTACAGAGGTAGAATTGGTTCACCCACAGGTTAATATTGGGAAGGGATGATGGTAAAGAATGGGAAATTGAGGGGATGTCCATCAATTGGGGAATGGTTGAACAAATTGTGATATATGTTGGTGAGGGAATACTATGGAATTATAAGAAATGATTAGCAGGATGATTTCAGAAAAAGCTGGAAAGATCTACATGAACCAAATGCAGAGAGAAATAAGCAGAACCAGGAGAACATTGTACACAGGAACAGCAATATTGTACAATGATCAACTGTGAAAGACTTGGTTACTCTCAGCAATGCAATGATGTAAAAACCTCTCTCTTTCTTTGCTTCCTTCCTGTCTTCCTTTTTCTTTCTCTCCTCCCCCTACCTCCTCTCTCACATTTCTGTCTCCTAACTTTTCTGGTTTCTTTCAAGTCTCAGCTTAAGTCCCACTTTCTGCAAGAAACTTTTTATGTGCCCCTTAATGTGAATGCCTTTCCTCTCTTGATTACCTCCAATTTACCGTGGTTGTACATGTGGTCTTCCTACTTAGAACTCAAGTTCCTTGAGAGTAGGAACTGTCTTTTGCCTTTCTTTGTATTTTTCAGGGCTTAGCATAGGGCCTGGCACTCCTTAATGAAAGCTGACAGTCTGATCCACTGACTGAAGTCCCAAAAATGAGGGCTGGAATTGTGATGGAGAGAAATACACTGAATATGTTTCACTGTAATATGATTTCTCCTTTATAGGATCCAAAGAAAAGCCTAGAAGTCAAGGCTACTGACTTTGCAGCAAACTGGGGAAGAGGGGCAGAGAGCTACTCCCATACTGGAGTATTATGGATGCTGATTTGTGTTCCTGTCCCTTTTACTCCCATGGATTTCCTGGATTCTAGTGACCTATGTAGAACTTCATTTTGTGTTTTGTATCTTCTAATAGTATCTTCCAGATATGCCTAGGTGCCTGCTTATGTACAACGCTTCTCACTTCTGTTTTATCACGTAATCTGGCTATGTCTGGTCCTAGTTCCTTGTCCAGAGTCCACAACTTGTTGGCATCTACACTCTGGCATGCTATAGCCTGGGAAACTGATGGAATCAAGGATCTGAAATGATATAGTCTCTTGTCATCTTAGAGCTCTTCCAATGACAGATGATACCTCTGGAAAATGAACAGAGAAGGTGAAAGAAGGTTCAGTTCAGGCTTGGAACATAGAAGCCTGGGAGACAATCCAGAGGAGATAATATCTGGAGATGAGGAGTATAACAACCTACTGACATAGGGAAGTTAGGATACTAAAGAAACCAATAATTTATAGATTTAGTATATATATGGGGGGGCATATACATTCTTATATAAAGGCAGTTAGATGGTATAATGGATAGAGTACCAAGCCTGGAGTCTTTTTGAATTCAAATCTGGCCTCAGACATTTACTAGCTCTATCACCCTGGGCAAGTCATTTAACCCTGTTTGCCTTAGTTTCTTCATCAGTAAAAATGAGCTGGAAAAGAAAATGGTGAAGCACTCCAGTATCTTTGCCACGAAAACCTCAAATAGGGTCATGAAGAGTCAGATTCAATTGAAATGACTGAATAAAAACCATATATAAATGCATAACCATGTGTATTAAATTCAACTAATATCTATCATGTATAAGATAAAAAATCCAATACCCATTTCAATGAAAAAAACACTAGAGAACATTAGAATAAATGGAACATTCCTCAAAATAGCATCTATCTAAATCCTCTCTTTCTCTTCTTCCTTCCCTTCTTCCTTTTCTTTCCTTTTCTTCCTCTCTCCCTGATTCTCTAATTCTTTCTCTGTCTTCTTTCCCTCCCAAATCCCTCTCTCCCTCTCCTTTCTCTCCTCTCCAGTCTCCTCCTTCTCCCTTCCTCCCCTTTCACTTCTCTGCCTTCTAGCTTCTCTGGTCTCTTTCAAGTCTTTGCTAAACAATAGGGATACTCATATGGTTCATAAATTCTATTGTACACAGATTAGTCTTATATAGGGGAGGGAGGAATGGGGAAAAAGAGGAAATCTAGACAAATGCATTAGGAACGTTTCATTTGGGAGAAAATATTTTTAGCTGGGAGGGAAGGGCAAAAAGGGAGGTGTCAAAAACTGTAAACAGAAACTAAACATCTGAATCGAGCATTTAAAGAAGGGATAAGGCTAGGTGCTGGGAATATGAAATCTAAAGCAAAAGAGTACTTGTCCTAGTAGTTATTATTATTATGGCATCTAGGTGGCCCCATAGTACACAGGGAGCCCAGCCTGGAGTCAAGATATCTGTTCAAATCTAGCTTCAAACATTTACTAGCTGTATAATCCCCAGCAAATCAGAGGATTTGGTATATAATCTCAGCTCTGCTACTTTCTATCCTGTGTCAGCTTGGACAAATTACTTAGCTTTTCTGGGGCTCAGTTAACTTCTTATCTGAAATGAAGGGGCAGGTCAAGATAACCTCTGAATTCTCTCTCCAGCTAAAGGCTAGACTAAGGGAGTTTGTTTTTTTAATACTAGTGGAAATGAAGAAAGAACTACTGGGGGTTTTGAGCAGGAGAATGAAATGGTCAGACTCTTGCCTTATTTTGGGTTATTTAAGGGTGGATTGGAGGGGAGAAAGCCTGGAAGCAGTGAAGCCAAGCAGGAGGCTTCTATGATGCTCTAGGCAAGGGATGATGTAGGCCTAAATAAGGATGATTGATAGCAGTTTAAAAAATATAAGACTATAGAGTACATGGGGAGAGTGATAAGTAAAAAGACTAGCGAGGAAGGAAAAGGTTGGGGAGAGCTTGAAATGTCAAAAAACAGGAATTTATTTTTTTATTATAGAAGTATGAGGGAGCCACTTAAGTTATTAAGTAAAGGGAATGACAAGGTCAGACCTGTATTTCTAGCTACCTCACTTTGGCAGCTCTGTGTTGGATGGATTGGAGAAGGGAAAGAATTGAGACAAGGAGGCCAATAGGAAGCTATTTCAAAGGTACAGGTGAAAGGTAATGGTGTTGGTGGCTGTATAAATGGAAAGAAGGGGATGCATTGAGAAAGATTATGGAGGCAGAGTTGACTGATTGGATCTGTGGGATGAGGAAGAACGAAGATTTAGGGATAACTCTATTGGCAGTATTCCTCTACCAGGGAAGAATCCATCTTAGTTTTTCATTCTGAGCATCTCTTGACAATGTGATTCTGGAAATATTCCTTTATAAATTTGAACTCAAGAAGAGGAGTCTTCCTGACTCCAGGCCCGACATGCTATCCACCGTACCACTTAGCTGCCTTGTTTCCTTTTTAGTGTTTCTAAAAAGGATTGGCTCTCTGGGAGGGCAAGAGGGAGGGATTAATTTGAAAATAGAGTTGATATAAAAATAAAAGATATAAAATTTATTTTATGAAGAAAAAATGCTTTACAAGCACTGCAATGCAAGGTAACTAAGTGCCCATAAAATACATGTTAGGTTAAAAAAAAACAACAAATCTATTCTGCCAACTCTTTTATTTGTCTTCCCATTCAAAATCAGCAAGCCATCCTTCTGGCTATCTGCTGCCTCTTTCAGTTTTACTTATGGTTAAGCTTGTTTTTACTCAGTTTTACTTATATGTTAAGCTTGATATTCAAAATATTTAAGTAATATAGAAATAAAGTTGTGTTTACATTTCTCTATGAATCTAGAAATGGTACCAGACTTAGTGTCATTATGCATGTTGTTATAAAAGAAATCTGGATACTACCACTGTTAGGCTGGTTATTAGTAGTAGTAATCTGATATATTAATCTGAGGAAGCTTTGGTTTAGTTCCCTGATGGCTGGTGCAGGGACACCCAAAGTCCTGTCACCCAGCTGGATGTTACAATAACTGCCCTTCTTTATGACAGTGCCCAGGCAGGATCCTTAAAGGTCAATGGATGGGTAACCCTTTCAGGTCCCACCTAGGGTTGATTGATTATTGGTATTGGGCTCTATCAGCCTTGGATAATGTTCATCTGACTGTGTTGTTCCCTCCCCAGAGTGGTGATGGAATAACTACTCCAGGAAGGTACTTAATAAATTTTATCTGTGTTGTTTAACAAGGGAAAGGAATGATCAGAAATGGATTGGGGAATAGGTGACCCTATCACTAAAGCTATGACAATAATCCCTCAGGACTGTAGGCTGTTCAGCACTGCTCAGCTTGTTCTTCACTTCCTCTGGCTCAGCCTGGCCACAGCCAAACCAGAGTAAGCAAACTGGATGACACAAACATCGATGATTTCTCTCAACTTCTTACTGCTTGTTGTTTTGCCAGTTCTACAGCCTTCAGGAAATTCCACCCTTCACCACCTTCTTCTTCTTCTCCTACCCACTTCCCTTATTCTCCCCTTCCCCCCGGGCCCCGGGATACCTAAATCTCTAGAGATGGTTTAGGTGCCTAAATATCTAGGGATTCAGAGAGAATCAGAGGATCCACAGGTCAATCAATGTTCAAGATCAAATGTCCAAGGCAAGAGTTTAGGCAAAGCTCAGCCAAAGCAAAGCCAAGGTCCCAAAAGACAAGGGGTCCAAGGGGTCCCTGTCAGGGGCTGCCCAAGGTATTTATAATCTCTGCCCAACTGTCTTTCCTCCTGTCCTCCTGTCCTCCGGGAACATTCCGATGTCCAACTGTCTTCACCTGTCAATCAAGGTGAGACTCTCAACTCCCAGAGCTTGAATATGACAATGTCTATTTCTAAGGACTTGGGGGCCTTGAAACAATATTTATTCTAGGGCTCATAATAGAGTACTTATGTTCTAATTGGCATTTATAGGAAATCGAATATGATCAAGACTTTACTGGGTTTAGTTTGGTTATGATGGATGAATGAAGGATATGGGTAAGACCTGATAATAATGTAATTGTAAAATGACATCAGTTGGAGTAAACATATTCTTTGGACCTGGGTGTTTCTCTTTGTAATTCCTAGATTTGCTCATTTTTTTCTGAGACCAAGTTGATTTTTATTTTGTTTTGCTTTGCTTCACCAAATTGCAGAGCAAGAACTTTTTCATATTCCATGTTGACTGATTAAAAGCAATTATAGTTTTTATAAACCTGTCTTATTTCTCCTTGTGGAAATTTAACACTAACCTATACATTGGTACAACAAGACAACATTTGGATTTTAAAGGGAAAAAGCTTTAATCTTAAAATTGAAAGCTACAACTTTGCTTCTTCCCACATCCTCCGGTTGATAAGAATGGAGACAACATGTTTTGTTTATCTGTAAACAAGCCTCTTAAGAAAGTGGGTAGAGGAAAGATAGTTGAGTACAGAAAAGTGGACATGCACACTCTGTAGCCATTCTAAAGGCCCTTGCTGACTTCTGTTGTCCAGAAGACCAACCTCTTGCCCAGAGTGAGGTTGGAGTTCTCTAATTAGAAGGGCTTTTGAAAGGGACATTGCAAAGAGCATAAACTGGAATACTGGAAGGAAGTAGGGGCTTTTTTCCTGGGAATTCAAAGTGAGAAGGTGTGCTTTGGCCTGGCTCTCAGAGAAGGCTGCTAAGAGAATGACTGGCCACACGTGGCCGGTGTCCACTTTTTCTCTGGTCTACCTTTTCTTTTTTAAAATAAATAATAAAAAATTAAGACAGTCTCCAGAGAATTTTAATTTTAACATCCCACTAGGCTTCTTTGAAGGCAGAGATCACGTTTGATTCATTTTTATGGTCCCCCTAAATTGTTTTACACATAGTAGACAATTAAATGCTTAAATAAATGGACATTATCAATATGTATGCCATGAAAAGACATATAACACATTGGTTTCATATCCAACAACACTGGGCATTTATTTAACACTTAATGTATACAGAGAAAAATGTTTTGTGTCAGAGACAAAAAAGGTTTAGGAAAGACAAATTACGTATCCTTAAAGAGCTAACAATATTCTTACTGGGGTTAAAAACAGATTAGATGATGAGTGCATTAGAAAGTAAAAGAAAGTACTTTAAGACTTGATATTGTTACCATACATTGTTATTTCTATCAAGAGAAGCTCCTGGGAAGAGATAGCATTTGGGGTCTAGCCTTAGGATGATTAGGAATTCAACAGGAAAAGAAGACATTGGACATTCCAGGAACCTGATTGAAGGTATGGAAATACATTGAATTTTCAGAAGCTGATAGTTGTTCCATTTGGCCAAAACATAGAGAATGTGGCAGGGACGAATACAGGAAATGGCTAAAAGGGGTCAAATTGTACAGGATCTTACATGCCAAGAAGAGCAGTTTGCATTTTACTTAAGATGTAATGTAGAAAAGTAATAGACTTTGCTACTGATAGCAATGTAATGATCCAGGATAATTCTGAGGGATTTATGAGGAGTGCTATCCACCCCGAGAGAAAGAACTGTGGGATAGAAATGCAGAAGGAAAACATTTGATTTTTCTCTTGCTTATATGGGTATTGGATATGGAGTTTGGGTTTTTTAAAGATTATTACAAAAATGATGAATATGGATTTGCTTGTTGGCTCTGGGAGAGGAGAAGGGGAAAAGGGAGGGAAAATACATGAATCATGTAACCATGGAAAAATACTAAATACAAAATTTAAAAAAAAGATGTAATGTAGAACATGGAAGATTGAAAACAAAAAAAAAAGAGAGAGAGAGAAGTGGCATAGAGAAATCTATGCCCAAAAAAGATTGTTTCAGTGTCGGTATGAGGATAAGGTGGCAGGGGGGCAGAGGAGACCTATTGGGACAATAATAGTCTAGAAGAATGTAGTGAAGTCTTTTGCTAGATTTGTGGCAATGGAATTAGATAAGAAGAATTGGATGTGAATAATGTTTCAAAGATGGGGAAAAAAGTAGGACTAATACCCTGAATTAGGATTGAATGCAGTTCTAAAGTTATGGATATGGAAGTCCTTATAAAGAGTGATACCAGGAGAAATAGTTAAGTCCAAAGGAGAAAGCAGTTTTCGGGGAGAAAATAATGAGCTTGGTTGTAGATATGGTAAGTTCAATGTATCAGTGAAATATTCAATTAAGGATGACCCTAAAGACCACTGACTGGAGAAGTCAGGACTCAAAATACAGATTTAGGAGTTATCTGCACAGAGGAGTTAGTTGTAGCCATGAAAGGCAGGTAGGTGGGCAAGCACAATCATTTATGAAGTACCTACTAGCTACCAGACACCATGCTAATCACTAGTTCTGCAGATATAGCAGAAAGAAAGATAGTCCCTCCCATGAAGTGTTTACATTCTAAAGAGAGAAAACAACAAAAAAGAAATCTGAACAGTGGGGACAGGAAGGAAGGTATCCAAGCAGGAGTATGGTGGCCAAGTCTGTCAGTCAGTAAATATTTATTAAATGCTTGCTATATTCCTAGAACTGAGATTCATGCTAAGGATACAAAGGAAAGTGTAATGGGGGTAATTTGAGGAAAGGTGTGTGGTACAAGGGAATTTTGAAAGGAGGTTATCAGAGATTTGTTAAGATAGTAACAGGTAGGCTGGAATAAGGAGATTCAGGATATAATAGGGCTGAAGTCAGGAGTATAACACTGAAGGAATAAGATCTTCAGGAGAGGGAGAATTAATCTAACAGGCAAAGACACAGGGCTTCTAGACCAGGACTCAGACTTAAACACAGGCTGAGGGAAATAGACTAAACTGAAATTAACAATCAGGCTTTAGTTAATTTCACTGGAAGGGACTTGTTTTGAAGTTACACCTTCCTTCAAGCTGGATACCCCGGCTTCCCTTCAAGCCCAGAGTATGTTAGTTCTTTCCCTCTTCTTCCCTCTCTTAATAACTAACTGACAAATTATACTAATAGGTCTGCTGAAACACAAAAGGGTTTATTATCTTCAAAAGGACAGGAAAGTGGATTAAGGAAGCCCTAACAGTTGTCTCAGGAACCTCAGGTTGGGGAAGGGAGGCAGAGATGGAGTCTGAGTAAGGACCTGCCTTTAACTCAAGCTTACAAAGTGCTCTTGATATCTAAAGGGAATAAATGATGATTGACTAGTTTCTTTATATCTAATATTGTCAATTATAATTAACCCTTCACAGATTTGAACTCCTCTCTAATTACTCTCCTTATTAACTCCACAGACATATAAGGTAAGGGAGGGAAGGTAGGAAATAATATAGGGAAGGAAGATATAAAGGGTTTATCCAAAATAACAATTTCTTAAATAAATATTTCAAAGCTAGGCTAAATTTCAATTCTACAGATAGGTAAGGAGGCAGCTCAGCTGGTCAGACAACCTCCCTCCACGGGAGACCCAAACCAACTGACTTTTCCCTCAAGATTCCAAACCCCTAACTGATTTCAGAACTCAGCCGAAGCTTGAAAAAACTATGACCCCCTCTCTCTATACTACAAAAGCCAAAAAACAAACAAAACCCCATTCTCTGCCATCATGGAGTTCACAGTCTAAAGGGAGAAATAACCCTTAAGTCCAGAGAGTCGGAATTAAAATGAAGACCCTAGGAAGAACTCGCCAGTTGGTAAAGGGAGCTGGCCTGGCAGAAACATGTTCTGGGTATCTGGAGTCCAGAGGTCCTAAATTCAAATTTGGCCTCAGACATTTCATAGCTGTGTGACCCTGGACAAGTCATTTAACTCCAAATACCTAGTCCTTACCTCTCTTCTGCTTTGGAATATTTAGTATTGATATTAAGATAGAATGTAAGGCCATTTGACCATAGTTCCACATTGCCATCCAGAATGGTTATTTGGAACTATGCTCAAAGGGCGCTAAGACTATCTGTCTTTTGATCCAGCCATAGCACTGCTTGAATTATACCCCAAAGAGATAATAAGGAAAAAGACCTGTACAAAAATATTTATAGTCGCGCTCTTTGTGGTGGCAAAAAATTGCACAATGAGAGAATGTCCTTTGATTGGGGAATAGCTGAACAAATTGTGGTATCTGTTGGTGATGGAATACTATTGTGCCCAAAGGAATAAAGAACTGGAGGAATTCCATGTGAACTGGAATGACCTCCAGGAAGTGATGCAGAGGGAAAGGAGCAGATCCAGGAGAACATTGCACAAAGAGACAGATGCACTGTGGTAAAATTGAATGTAATGGACTTCTGTACTGGCAGCAATGCAATGATCCAGAGCCAGGCTGAGGGACTTATGAGAAAGAAAACTAGCCACATTCAGAGAAAGAACTGTGGCAGGAGAAACACAGAGGAAAAACAACTGCTTGGTCACATGGGCTGATGGGGATATTATTGGGGATGTAGACACTAAACAATAACTCTAGTCCAACTATCAATAATATGGAATTAGGTCTTGATACATGTAAAACCCAGTGGAATTGTGTGTCAGCTACAGGGGGTTGGGGGGGTTGGGGGGAAAGGGAAAGAACATAAATATTTAACTATGGGAAAATATTCAAAATAAAAATTAAAAAAAAAAGATAGAATGTAAGGGTTTAAAAAAATAAAAGTTGTTCTGAGGAAAGGGAAACTCCAAAATTAAGTTCCTGGATGGGAAGGCATCTAAATCATGATGCCAAAGTTTGAAGAGTCAAAAAGAAGTGTATGAAGTCACCAAAGGAAAAAGAATAGGAAAAAAGGGGATAAAAAAAGTACCAACCCCTGAGGAACAGCCATATTAAGTGGTCAGAAACATAATGAGAAGAATTGGGAATGATCAGTTAGAGAGGTAGAAGGAAAATCAGGAGATTATGGTATCTTGAGGGAGCTGAGAGACAACAGACTATATAGAAGGGGGTGGTTAAGAGTATCAAAACTAGAGAGAGAAGTTAAAGAAGAAAAGGACCAAAAAATGCCATTGGATTTGATGACTAGAAGATTATTAACATGAATGGTTCTCAAGAGAGTACATACCCAGTTGTAAGGGGATGAGTTGAACTGAGGAAGAGAAATTGTTGATGAATTAAAAGAAGCCTAGCAATGGAGAACGAGGGGGAGAGAGAGAGAGAGAGAGAGAGAGAGAGAGAGAGAGAGANAGAGGCTTCTACTGTCTGATTTGAAGATAGCATGCATGCATGCGTGTGTGTGTGTGTGTGTGTGTGTGTGTGTGTGTGTTGTGAGTGTGTAAGAGAGAGAGAGAGAGAGAGAGAGAGAGAGAGAGAGAGAGAGAGAGAGAGACTACACAATGGCTGGAGTAAAAAGATCAGAAGACTCTCTAGGGTGTAGGAGATGTGGGCATTTTTATAGGAAGATTGGGAAAGTCTATGGCAAGGGGGTGGGAAATTAAAGGTTCATGAGAAGGGAGAATAACTTCTAGAATAAGATCCTTGAGGAAATAGGAGGGAATAAAATCAAGAATATAGGTCAAAAGAACTAGCCTCTTTGAATAAAAGGACATTTCTTCTGTAACCATAGAAGAAAGTAAAGGTGATGATGTGGAGAAGTTTTGAGGAATGAAGGTGAGCAGATAAGCTGATGCAGGAGAATTTCAGTCTTTTAGATAGAAAACTAGGCCATTTGCTCCAAGTGTGGTGTCTGGGCATGAGAGGAAGAAAGAATTTGTAATAGTAACAGGAGGAAATGATATAGAGAGTTGATAAGGGAACAATGAGATGGTCTAGTAATAGCAAAAGTCCAGCTCAAGTTATATGTCAACATATATGTATATATATATACACATCTACATATTACCTATACATATATATACCTCAACAATCATAAGCCACAATTTCAAGGGATTAATAATGAAAAATGCTGCATACCTCACGTCAGAGAAGTAATGGCCTAATATGCAAAACGAGACACATTTTTGGATACAGCCGATGTAGAAATTTGTTTTGCTGAACTAATGCTTGTTTGATAGGAGAATTTTGTATTTTTCCCTCCCAGGAAATGAAGGAAAGCCCGGCTGGGAAGGAGATAGGAGGAAGATAAACAAATATTTGATCATTGTTAAAAGTCATAAAGAAGCTTTCAAATTAAAAAAATTGTAGTCGAATCCATTAACTGACTTTCTCTTTTCACAATTCTATGCTCCCCGAGGTTTAGTCATACTGAAACAAGAATGGAGAAATTGGTACGTGGGTGTGTGTGTCAGGTCAGGGTGGTACTTAAGGGATGAGTGATCACAGCTTCTTGTGAAAGGTAAGAGACAATGGACTCTAGAAGAGTTAGTGAAATATTAGACAGTCACGGAGGCAAGGCTGAGATACGAAGATGAACCAGAACAGGGGGAAGGAGAAATAGAGACCGGGAGAACAGGGAAGGCATAATAAGAACAAAGAATGAATGACTGATGCACTTATTAAGCCCTTAACTATGCAAAGCCATGAAGATTCAAATAGAAAAAGAAGACCGTCCCTGCCCCGACCATGACACAGCACTCACGTATGGAAGGTTTCAGTTATGAGTCTCAGGGAGAAGTCTCGTGGACTTCGGGGTAGGCTGGAGAAGCAGATATTGGTGTTTCTTTAGTGTCATTTCCATATAAAATATGGATAAAAGCCTATCAATTTCTGATGTAGAACCGTTTGACAAGGACAATTGGGGGCAGGAACTCTCCTTTCTGGGTCCTGGGCAGCTGGGCCTGTAGCCCCTGCAGGAGGGGTTGCTGTGGCTTCCCAGGGAGACGGCTGAGGGCACCGGGCTGAAAGCCTGCCTGTTCCCGGGGCTCTTGGGTACAGAGGCCTGCTCTGTCTTTGTTAGAGTCTAAGGGGAGATGATGGTCAAGGGGGCGAGGGCGGTGTCCCGTCTCTCCTCCAGGCTCTCTCATGGCCTCCCTACATGGTGGGTGGCAGTTAGCTGGCAGCTGGCGGGGGATGCCTGGCTTCTTCTCCACAGGACTCGCCTCCCTGGTTGATGGATGTGAGTGTTGGGCTGGAAGCAGAGTCTGTGGTATGGGAAGTGTTCCCATAAAGAGAGGGCTTAATGTTAAATAATGGGAGAAATAGAAAACGAGGAGGTTGTGGTGAGAAGAGAATTTCAAAATTCTGTATCTTGGAATTGGTGAGATCTAAAGAGGGATCTTTATGTGTCCATTTGGGCAGTTAAGGTGATTGGAAATGAAGAATGTAAGGACTCCTGGTTAGCTTCCTCAGAAGCCCACTCCCCATCTTTATCCTCTAGGACAGGGGTCAGCAACGTATGGCTCTCAAGCCCTATCTGGCTCTTTTGAGGGCCATATCTGGCTCTTTCTGCAGGAGCCATAAAGTCCATTTTTTTTCAGGCGCTGTTACAGGAGCAGCACTGTGAGCACTGTATGGCTCTCACGAAATTACATTTTAAAAAATGTGGCTTTTATGGCTCTCATGGCCAAAAAGGTTGCCGACCCCTGATCTAGGATGTTGAGTCAGCATCAGTGGACTGGAAGGTCCTGACAAGCCAATTCCTGGGCCTCTGCAATCTCAAGGTTTAAAGCAGGGGATATTGCTTTAATATGCATATTGCTAATAAACACCATTTCACTTGAAACCTGCTTCCTTCTCGGGATTCTTCCCTTTTTCTCTCTTGTCCTCTTCCCAGGATCAGCAAACTCTGCCTTAGGTCAGCTGTTGTCTACAACTAGATAGAGGCTACTTCTGAAGGCCCATCTTAGAGAATGTAGCGTGCAATGGTTAGGAAGATGCCCTTCTTGACTCCAACAGTATTGTCTTTCTTTCTTTTTCCTTTCTTTTTCTTCCTTCCATTCTCTTTCCCTTCCTTCTTTTTTCTTTCTTCCTTCCATTCTCCTTTTTCTTCCTTTTCTTCCTTCCTTCCTTCCTCCCTTTCCTCTTTCCTTTCATCTTCCTCCTTCCTTCCTTCCTTCCTTCCTTCCTTCCTTCCTTCCTTCCTTCCTTCCTTCCTTCCTTCCTTCCCTTCTTTTCTTGTCTTACTATCAGTTCTAAGATAAAAGAGCAGCAAGGGCTAGGCAATCAGGGTTAAGTGACTTGCCTAGGATCACACAGCTAGGAAGCGTCTGAGACCAGATGTGAGTCCAGTCCTCCTGACTCCAGGCCTGGTACTTTATCCACTATGCTACCTAGCTGCTCCAACATCTTAACTTTCCACTCAATACTAGAGGTGGAACTAAATGTTCACCCTGCCCCTTTCCCCTACCTCATCCTCAGGTTCCTGTACCATCTTGATCCTCCCTTCTCCCTATCATGGCACTTAACAGAGATATTGAGGAATTGTGTAGTCAGATTGTCAGTGGGGTCATTGATATGAATAATGAAGTCTTTATGGAAACTAGCAGATGTGACAGATTACATTTAAGCCTAGTTCTGAAACAACTGAAAAAGACTAAAAGAAAAAGCAAACAAAATTTCTGGACCACTCATTAGGGATATCTGAAAGATCTTAGAGAACAGGAGAGTCCTAGAATCTTGGAAAATGACAAATGTCCTTGTTTTTGTTGTTTAAAAGTAAGTAGAATGGATTCAGCAAACCACTGGTCAGTTGGCTTGATTTGATTCCTGGAAAAATCTAGAATATAGAATCAAAGAGATGGCTACTGAACAGAGAGCCAGAAAAAGAAAAAAAACAAACCAGCATGGTTTTTATCAAGAATGTCATGCCCATTTTCTTTATCGAAAGAAAACTCTGACCTAATTGCCTTTATCAAAAAGGGCCAATGAACTAGTGGGTCAGGGGAATGCTGCAGAAAAAGTTTACCTCGATATTATCAAAATATTTAATAAAGTATGTCATGCTATTCTTGTGGAAAAGATGGAGAGATAAAGGCAGATAGATTTTTTTTAGCATAAGGGCAGTATGACCTTAAATGTTTTATTTATTTTAAATTAATTTAATATTTTAGATATTTTATTTAAGAGATCTTACTCAATGGATTTGGAATTTGCTGAAATTAAATATTAACGATTTGATATCAATCTCAATCTCCAACAGAGTTCCCTGGGTATCTGTTCTTGGCCCAATGCCATTTTTACCAATAACTTGGATAAAGATTTAGAAGGCATGCTTATCAAATTTACAGATGATACAATTCTGGAGAAATAATATCTTGACAGGCTAGTACATTGGGCTGTATTGAAGATGAAATTTAGTAGAGATAAATATTCAAGTCTTACCTTACCCAGGGGTTCAAAAAATCAACTTTACAAGTACAAAATTAGGGAGAATTGGGTGGAGGGGAAGGGAGTTAGCATTTATATAATAGACACTATCTCATGCATTGTGCTAAATACTTAACAAATATTATCATGTTTGATATTAACAAGGTTAGGTAGCAGTTTGTTTGAAAAAGAAAACTTTCTGTTTTAGTGGATTGCAAGGTCAGTATGAGTCAGCAGAGCAACAGGACAGGGAAAAATACTATTCTGATTTTCAGCTACATAGAAGCAAGTGTTTCAGAGATAAGGAAGTGATAATCCTACTATATTCAGCTTTAACTAGGTCTCATCTGGTGCATTGTAATTGGTTCTGGACATCCTCCTCTTCCTCCCTAACATTTACATAGCACCAATTAGGTTAAAGGCACTGTGCTAAGTACTTTATAATTATTATCTCTTTTGATACTCGCAACAGCCCTGGGAGGAAGGGTGCTGTTATTATCACCCTCATTTTACAGATAAAGAAACTGTGGCAAAGGTTAATTGGCTTGGCCACAGTCACACAGCTAGATTTGAACTTAGGTCTCCCCTACTTTAGCAAAGATGTTCTATCCAGTGCAACAGTGGAAAAGGGAGGGAATGGAAGATTAAATCATGGCATGGCTTCATGGGTCATCAAAAGCTAGCTATGGGGCAGTCAGGTGGCTCAGTGGAGAGCCAGACCTGAAGATAGGCGGTCTTGGGTTCAAAATTGACCTGAGATACTTCCTAATTGTATGATTCTGGGCAAGTCACTTAACCCTGATTGTCTAGCTCTTGCTGCTTTGCTGTTTTAGAAATGATACAGATGGTTTTTAAAAAAAAAGCCAGCCACAAACTTAAAATTTGGGTAGTATATAGGTAACCCACCTTGTAAAAGATATTATATTTGGGATGCTACAGCTAGGTGATACACAAGAGGTAATTAGAGATGGAGACAAAGGGCAGAGATAGAGATAACTATTTGAAAACCAACATACTGAAAATGCTAATTAAAAGAGTAGATGAATTTATCAAAGAAACTCATATTTAACAAAACCCTTCATACTCCATTCAAACTTTTCCCCCCCCTCCCCCAAGTCTTCCTGATCAGATTACTGCTTCTTGAAAAATCAGTTATTTTCTGGTGAAGATTATTGAGTGATTATTACTTTTGTTATTTTTAAAGATAGTTTGAGTATTACCTCAAATTTGGGGAAGAAAGAAAATCTAATAAGGGGAAACTGAGCAAATGCTAGTTTTCAGAAAATTTAAAAATAATTTTCAAGTGTTTATATGGCTCTTTTTCTTAATCAAGCTCATAGCACCTTTTCGTATATTGAAAAAAATAATTTTTATAGTAAGAAAAAGTTTTAATGATAAAGAATTATTTTTATGTGCTGGTCTTTTGTTTGGATTGATGTTAAATTTTTATGGAAATAGCAAATCATTTCTTTATTTTCTGAAATATTTTGTTTAGAAGTGCACAAAATATGTATTAAATGTGCTACTTAAAGTTTTACATCATCTATGCTCAGAAAACCTTGACCAATATCCTACTCGAATTCCTTGGTGTGTTGTGGAGCACAATCTTCCATTTCTCCATCAGACTACAAACTCTCTTACAGGTCTGAGCATTGGCTTAGCTCCAGAACATTGGCTGCTGTTGGGGTAATGAATCATTCCAGCCACAGCAACTCACAAAGATCATCTACCAAGTAATAGAGGGGTTACAAAACCTACAACCCACATTGAGGAAATCACAGAAGCAGTGAAATATGCTTGGGAAGAAAGAAAATGAGAAATGTACCATAGGATCGATTAATCAACTATTTTCCATCTGGGGTTTATGGTTAAAAAATCAGGCATGTTATTTCATGAAAAAGAAAGCGTGGTTATTCTTAATATTTATTTTTATTAGTGTTTATGAAATAAAAACATCTGAAAATATTTTATTTTTCAAGAAATAGAAACAATCTCTGTAAAATACACATGCCAAAAATAGTGTTACAATACATAGGCCTTTGCATATTTTAAACATTATTAGCCCTTTAAAAAAATATCACAAACTAAAGTAAGTTTTTCAGAGTTCAAAGGATGGAGGGCTGAAGCCAAAGTCTGGAGAGGCAGTGATCTTTCATCATGGTCTCCTACTGATTAAATGGCACTGATGAAATCAAATTTCCTTGCGTGAATTAAAAGTGACTTAGCTTTAGGGAACCCTGTATAGGATAAGATATTTATCAGTGCATTCCCTAGGAGAGTTAATTCACCTTTGGGTAGAGGATAGAGTAGTTTACTTACCTTGCTTCATCACAGTATTGGAAGAGGTAAAATAGGATGGGTAAAAGATCTGGGGGCAAGTCAAATCTTCTCTCAGGGGATGGGGAACAAGACGGGGAAAAACAGGTCAGTAAATTCTCAGATTTTTTGGTCTCAGGACTCTTTTCTCCTAAATTACTGAGGGCCTCTTATCTCTGCTGATATTATCATTTTAGAAATTAAAACATCTTAGTATTATTATGTGATTAATTTTGACCTTGCTGACTCCTACCAGGGTCCCCAAATTACACTTTGAGAAAATTTGATCATTTCTGAAATTCCTTCTAGTTCTAACATTCTACGATTTCAGAAGCAGTTAGGAAATGACATTTCTGCAAACATTTCAATTATCATACTATGGACCAGGTAAGTTATAGAGGCAAAAATTAATCTCTGTTTAATCATCATTCATAATTCTTAGGAAGGACTGAGAGGGGAAAAATGTATTCTCATAATTATTTCTAGAAAGAAAAATAAATTCTCATAAAGGCACCAGGATATAATACCTAAAATCCTTGTACTTCAGAATAAATGAGCAACAAATGGAAAAAGAAGCTATATTATTCCTAGCTCAAGGGTTATGAAAACAGAAAAGTTAATTTGAGGTAGTGAGGGAATTAAATGTTATCATCTATGCATTGGAGAGATGCTTAGGACCCACACAGAGCTTATTTGTATTGCCTACTTTCGTGGCATTTTCAGCCAGAAGCTCTTCATCCTAAGCTAAGGAAATGGAAAGTCCACAGTGAAGTAACCTGGTCAGGTCATCAATTATGAATAACAAAAACCAGGTCTTTCACGCTCAAATCAATTTATCTTATTTTAAGTTATTTAGCAAGTAAACTACCAAATGGTTTTCTGAATATTATAGCTTCTTCCATTTGAATGCATGGTAAACTCTGGCTTGACAGAATGCTACATATGAAATGTTTTACTTCAACCCATCATATAAAAGTACCATTTAACTTGAATGGACTTACACACATAACATAAAATAATATATCAGCAATTATTTGTCCATCATTTTTATGTGCAGTGAAATATTTATTTTTTCCATTCAAGGCGCCATGAAGATAATGATAAAAGGTCTTGACATTAAAAAAATAAGAAACCACATTCCAATTCCATAGGAAAAAAAAGTCTACTTTTCTAACAAATTAAGATGATTAATGTTGCTTAGAAAAGTTGGCTTTGAAAAGTATACCAAAGTTCTCTAAGCCATGTTCTTGGTTTAGAGGTTACTATAAAAAGTAATTTTAAAAGTTACCTAAAATCCTGAGAGAGTTCCACTTGATATTGCTTGATGAATCTAAAACAGATTTATAGAAAACTACTTCTTCTGTGAAAGAAACCACGTTGGGCTGTAAATGTGGCTAAAATATACCACCACATCTTGCTCCATAATGAATTGAAAAACTGAAATAAGACCATAAACAACAAAAGTTGAATTCAGTTTTACATAATAATGAGAGAAAATTAAAATTATAGACTGTAGCTATAATTATTGTGGCTACTTAAACATTTGGCCAAATTTGACAAGGATTTTTTGCCTTTAAAAAAATGTGACACCTTTAAATTCTACTATTGGCATGGAAAGGCACTTTTTAGATCTTGGCTTTGGTCTAAAAAAAAAATGGATTTGCACTACTGAAAAAAATCAAGAAATTCAAAAATCGAGAATTCTGCCTAGTATGCCAAACATATCTAAAAGTAAATACTTATTTACTTAGTTCATATAATGCTAATCTGATGTTGCTCAAAATATTCTTAATTCCCTCTCCCATCCAGTGTTCACAATAATGATACTTTTAAAAAAAGGCACCATACATGTCCTTTTTTTGTTTGTCGTGAAAAAAAAACAACTTAAATCAAAATCTTTGCTTCTGATAAAATTAATAATACCAGGGAGAAAGAATAATTATCCCTAGGAAACTTATTTCTAAGGCCAAGTAGCCAAGTCATTTTAAACTATCAAAAACATATGCTGTTTTCAAAAATTATACTTTGATTTGGTGATCGGGATCAAGTTCTACCTGGTAAATCTATTTTTGCTGTGATGACCGGTTTGCAAACTGTGACACCACTTGCGAATGACAGCTCCAGCACTGCTGGCCACCACGCAAAGGGCACCACCCACTGTCCACCACGTCGGTATTTTATTCAGGAAAATAATCTGAAGTATGAAAGCAAAAACCACGTCCATTGTTTTCATGAGGGCCACGGGCCCCGCTTTTTCTATCTGAACCGCTTTAGTGAGAAAAATCTGGCCCCCCAAGCCGAAAAGTCCGATGAGTATCAAAAACAGCCTGTCCAGGCCACAGTGGGGCAAACGCCACTCGTTCAGGACGCAGAGGATGACGATGGATTCCAGGAGTCCGATCACTACGTAGTACCAGATGTTCAGCAGGTAGTGCACCGACTTCCCCACCTTTCTTAGAATCACGAGGGTCAGGGCGACACACATGGCCCCTGCCAAGGCGGCCAGCACTCCTCGGTAGTGGTAGGAATGGCTTTCTTCCATCCCTTCCGTGCTGGAGCCAAACAGAAATGTCGGTCTGGCGATGAGGACCACTCCAGCAATGGCGAAGAGAGTGAAGACAACGTCCCACAGACTGTATTTTTCCTTGAGATATATCCAAGCAAACAAGGAAGTAAAAACCGGACTGGTGAAGGTGATCACCGTGGCATCGGCAATGGGCATTAACTGGAAAGCGTAGTAGAGAAGGATCATCGCTGTGGCACCAAAGACTCCCCTGAGGAAAAGGAAAATGCGCTTGCCTTTTGGTCCCAAAAATCCTGTTCTGTAAATTAAAATAAAGAGAAGCGTGTTATATTTCCTTAGTGTTGATTTGTGGATTTTGGCGATCCTGCAAAAACTCACTAATGGATAATGTGGATTATTAACTGGAGGGGTGTCTGGGGAGGAGGTGGCATCCCAGAGATGCTAATATGACAGAAAATAGGAGGCAGAGAGAATGGAAAAGGATTGAAGAAGTAAATTTTTTTGGCCAGAATCATCTGACCAGTTGTTGCTTTTAAGTCAAACTGCAAAATGAATAAATAAATTTTAAAAAATCAGACTGCATATACCTTTTGATCTAGGGATACTACTACTAGGTCTGTATCACAGAAAGATTTTTAAAAAATGGGAAAGGACCTGTTTGTACAAAAATATTTAGAGCTGTGCTTTTTGGGGTGACAAAGAATTGGAAACTAAAGAGATTTCCGTCCCTTAGTTGAGGAATGACTGAACAAATTGTGGTAGGTGAGAGTGATGGAATACTATTGTGCTCTAAGGAATAATGAATGGAAAGAATGATTTCTGAAAGAACTGATGCAGAGTGAAATAAGCAGAACCAGGAGAACATTGTACACATAACTACAATATTGTGGAATGATGAAGTGTGATAGATTTTGCTACTATCAGCAATGCAATGATCCAGGACAATTCTGAGGGATTTATGGCAAAGAGTGCTCTCCACCTCCAGAGAAAGAACTGTGGGAGTAGAAATGCAGACAAAACAGATGATTCATCATTTGACTATTGGGATATATGACTTGGGGTTTTAGTTTTATAAGATTATTTACTTTACAAAAATGAGTAATATGGAAATATGTTTTGCTTGATAATACATATATAATAACCCAGACTGAATTTCTTGTCAACTCCAAGAAGGGGGAAGGGAAGAAGGGAGCGAGACAACATGAATCCTATAACTCTGGAAAATTTATGTGGAAATTTGTTATTAAAATAAAATAAAGGAAAAAGTCAAGAAAAATACTATTCCTGGCCAAAAAAAAAGGAGAAGCAAATAAATGTAATGAAAGTAGGAAATTTGTCATTAAAATAAAGAAAAAGACAAGAAAAATACTATCCCCAACCAAAAAGAAGCAAATAAATGTAATAAAAGTAGGAAATTTGTTACTAAAATAAAAGAAAGGAAAAAAGGAAAAATACTATCCCTAATCAAAAAAAAAGAAGCAAATAAATGTATAGAAAGTAGAAAAATTGTTATTAAAATAAAGAAAAAGAAAAGAAAATACTATCCCCAGCCAAAAAAAAAGAAGCAAAGAAATTTAACAAAAGTAGGAAAATTATTATTAAAAGAAAAAAAAAAACAAAAAAGAAAACTACTATCCCCTCTTCAAAAAAAGAAGCAAATAAATGTAAAGAAAGTGGAGAAAAAGAAAAATCAAACTGCGTAGTCTGGAAAACTCTTTTGCCATATAAAGGAGTTGAAGAGTGACTATGATCATCACAACCAAGAAATGTTGATATACTAAACAAAAATATTATAATTAAGTGCCTCTGTGTGCTCTAGGGACACAAATATAGAAGACAAACCAAGCTGACATTAGACTGCAAACTCATCGAGGACAGGGACCATCTTTGGTGTGTTCTGATATCTTAAATGCTTATGCAGCAAGCACTTAATGAACATGTATTGACTGATGGACTCTCCTGGAGGAACATGACATCTTAACTGATAAGTAATTCCAAGATTAAAGACCTGATGGTTGGTGGCAGGACCAGATCCCCTTCCAGGATTCCAGACAGTGATTATTTGTGTCTCTCTGGCATTATTAGCACTGCAAGAGGAGCACATCATTCTTAACAAAATCTTGGACACACACAAGCAGTTAAGAGGATTGGATGATGCCTTTAAAGAAACTGAAAAGAAAGCCTAAAATAAAATTTTGATAGAATAGCATTCCACAGACCCTCCTCTCACTGACATAAACAGCCAGTGATTTATTTTTGCATTTTCTTTTTTTAAAAACTGGGGCTTTAGAGAGGGAGAGATAAGTATATCAAAGGTAACTGTGTCAGATTCTGAGTGGGCTATCATCTTTAAAAGATGTCCCAAAAGTCTTAATGCAGAGAAAAACTCTAGTAACTTGGCTTAAAATGGCACAAAGACTTTTGGGACACCCATATATATATTTTTATTTTTCATTCCTTTTGACTAAAAAAAAAAAAGCAAGCCTCACAATTTTTATATGACATTGAGTGACAAAATTAACTGGAATCTTGATCTATATATTTCTTTCATTCATTCCTTAATGTCTGGCATGAAAAACTACTTTAAGTAAAAGTCTTAAAAAATGGATCTCTTGTGTGATGGTAAGGTTCCGATGACCGGTGGTCAGAGTATTATAGAGAAAATCCCTTCTTCATGGGGTAGGAAGATGACTTCGCCGACCTCTCAGGCCTTATATACCATAATGCAGGATTCTGTGAATGTGTCGGTGAGAGGGGAATTATTTTTAAGTAATTGAAAAATACAGTTTACATTTAGGATTTTCTTTCTTTCCAGCTTGATAGCCGCCTATCCTTGCCCCCCTGACAACTCAAGGAATTCTAAGCTCATCCTTTCCTTCCCTCAAAGGCATTTTGGTGAGATTTAGAGGGTTACAGTCTCCTACCCTAACACAGGAGAGAGCAGAGGAGCAGTGTGAGAGCAGGTTGGGAGGGACAGAGAAAACAATATTTCTCTTTTCCCCACATACACAGACAAATAACCTATTAAATAAATACTTTTGTGTGTGCTACATACAAATTATTATTATATTATTATATCATAATGAATAATACATCATTATATTGCTATATTCTTTTAATATTTTATTATTCTATGATATAATCATTAAAATAATAATAATAACAATAATAAAATGAAACCTCTGCTGCTTAGAAAAGACTCAGCTGTCAATAGTAACATAACACAGCAAATAAGAAAAGTAATGTGGATTGGTGTGAGAATGAATGAAGCAATTACTTGGGAGCATCTTGTCCTTTCAAACCGTGTACAGGTGCATTTCTGACAAGGTGTTGTGGATAGAACGCTGGGCCCGGAGTCAAGAAGACCCAAGTTCAAATCCAGCCTCAGATACTTACAAATGGGGTGACCCTGGGCAGGTTACTTAGCCTTGCTGCCTCAGTTTCCCCCACTGTAAAATGAGGATAACAACAGCCCCTCACAAGGTTCTTGTAAGCATCAAAGGAGATAACTGTTGTAAAGCACACAGCAGATTCATAAAATGTTTGTTCCCTTCTCCCAGCCCATGAAAAAATAAAAAGTTTGCACTGTATCTCCTTTAGACTTATACAGGAGGTGAGGCTGGGAAATCTCCTACAGGCATAACTATTTTATTGATAGGAGACGCAGGGAAAGCTGGTCATGGATAGAAACAGTGACATCTGGGTTACTGAGCAATGTTAACAGGGTCAATGAAGATTCTATAGCCTGAACAAATTTTAGATTTAGATTAACTGTGGACAACCTATGAAAAATGATCAAACCCCTCATTTTACAGCTAAAGTAATACTTACTTTTGGTGTATTAAGCAAGGAAGAACGAATAACATTTGGAATATACATCGAAATGCACTAATTTCTGCTGAATGCATATCTTGTATTTTTTTTACTAATAAAGAAGCCACTGAGAAAAGGAAGGCAGACAATAATGTATAAAACAAGCCAAGTCCAGGGCAGGAAGCTTTCTTCTTAGCTTCTGAAAAAAAAAAGATTAAATTCCAGTTAGTTTATTTGTTTCCATAAGTACTTCGTTAGTTACAAATGGTTAACTTCAGTTAGAAATTTTGGGGAAATCCCATAGTATTCAAAAAAGAAAATGAATTCACAAACTTTACTTTTAAAGCCATCCATTCACCAGAATTAAATCAGCTTTTCACTTGTCAATTTACAAAGGAAGTTTGGTCCCAAGCATCCATTTTTTTTCCACGTCTGATCTTTATACATAGCCATGTTTTAGAGTTACAGAAATACCATCAATCCTCCCATTGTCTATATACAAAACTCAGAAACTCTCTGCCAACATGTTAGGAAAAACCCGAAAAATGCTTTGCTAAAGAGACAGGGGAAAACTGAAGTAGCCCATCTGAAAACATGTGTTTTATTATGGATGCCAAATAAGAAGTATTCTCTAACTATTCATGTGTTAGAACAAAAATGTTATTTCAATAAAGTATTTTATGCAAGGCAAGGCATCACATTAGCAACACTAGGAGGCAGCATTAGCTAATAAATACAGATGCTTTCTATGGTTATCCTGAAAGAGTAAATTTAGCTTTTCATGTGTCCTGATCTTATCTCTCCCCGTAGACAGTAAATTCCTTGAGTTCAAGAAGGATCATCTTATACTTCTTTGTAATTCCCACAAAGCTAATTGTAATGCCTTTCCCATAAGTGCACAACTATTTCATTTTTATTTAAGTGGGATTTGGCCTTTTATCCTCTGAAGTATGCTAGCCTTGGAGTCAGAAGACCTGAGTTTGAATCCTTTCTCTGCCACTTTCTACCTGTATCACCTGTCTTGGTTCCCTCTCAGCCATCAGCTCTAAATCTATGATTTTAGGATTCTGTCGATGAGGCTTCGAGCTCAACTGTAAATCTCAATGTCCCTTATTGTCCTAGGAAAGGCTTGGGGAGCAACAGACAAGGGTCTCCTCCTTGGTGATAGTGTAATCTGTGGCACAAGTAAATCAGGCCCAGCATAAGACAGAATGTTAGAGACCACAAACTTTTAAACCGAACGACAATAAAATCATCTAGATTTCCAAGGGCAGCTGTCTTGGTGGCACTTTAGTTATATCAGAAACAACCCTTAGAAAAGTCCATACAATCCTCCAAGTTAGGGGTGGAAGACCAACCACGTGGCAAGCTTTGCAAACTAGAATTATAATGTTCAGAACAGGAATGTACAGGGTTAGCCACTAAACACTTAAAGTTTAAGGATGTTGCTAGTTCCTTGTTAAAAAAATTTTTTTTAAACTGTTTTACTTGTTTTGTTTTTTAACCCTTATTTTCTGTCTTAAAATCAATACTGAGTATTAGTTCCCAGGCAGAAGATCAGTAAGGAGTAGGCCATGGGGGTTAAGTGACTTGCCCAGGGTCACCCAGCTAGGAAGTGTCTGAGGCCAGATTTGAAGTCAGCATCTCCCATCTGGCTCTCTATCCACTGAGTCACCTAGCTGCCTCCCTCTATTTGTATAAATATATAAGTCACTATAATTCTAAGGACAAAATAGCTTTTATATAGATTTCAACTTTTGAGGTCCATTACCTTTTTTATAAGTGAGGTCACGGGGGCAGCTGGGTGGCTTGGTGGATTGAGAACCAGGTCTAGAGGCAGTAAGTCCTATGTTCAAATCTGGCCTCAGACACTTCTCAGCTATATGATCTTGGACAAGTCACTTAACCCCCATTGCCTAGCCCTTACCTTCTGCCTCGGAGCCAATAGATAGTTCTGACTCCAAGATGGAAGATAAGGGTTTTAGTAAAACAAAACAAAACAAAAAAAAAACAAGTGAGGTAATTCACAGACTGAAAGTATGTATGATCATGGGAGCAACCTTTCCAAGGATATTTCTAAAAACTTATTATTTGTATTTAAGATGGGCACTGCTCATTTAATAGAAACCTGTGTGCACAAATTGGCTAATTTAAACTTGGGAGTCATTCATGCATGTAGCCCAAATCCCCTAGTTTATATTGGGTATGAAAACAAGAACTAGACATATTTCATCCCAGAAGAATGAAATTTTCAAAAACTGTTGCAAATTAAGTGGTGTGAAATACATATCTCCGTTGTGGTTAGGATTTAGAAATTACATTTCTGAAATTTCATAACTCAGGTCCAAAAAAAATAGTTTCTTTTTAAAGAAAAATATCCATGGAGCCTGAACTCCTGGACTAGAACAGGAAAAAAAAGAAAAAAACACAATTCTAGGATAGAAATGTTTCTCTTTTCTGTAATTCCATAGTTAGTCATTTATGCCTAATTTTATTATACTTTCTTCATATTTTAACTTAAGAGATTCTTTTAACTTAAGTAGTACATTTTAGCTGTAATTATACACACATGGATTTAATATAATTATATTAAAATGGGTCAAGGGGAACAGGACAATGCTAAGTTAAATGGGGAGTGGATGGGACTGGTTATATCGGGATAGTGGATGAAGATTTAATCCTATTCAAACTGGCAGATATGAATTTGCACCATTTCATCTTTTCACTCCTCTCTGAAGCTGCTTCGAATCTGGCTGGGAAGATTAGAGGTCCATTAAACCACTAGAGGACTACTGGAGCAAATAACTGGCTACAAAGCATCTGAGTTCGTTGTGAAGAAACTCCTGTGAACTAGAATAGAGAGAGAAAACTTCACAAAGGTGGAAGGACTTGAGGTAGGTCTTTAGAAAAGCGCTGTCAGGTGGCACCCAAGTTCAAAACCAACCTGAGACATCTACTAGCTGTGCAATTTGGGGAAAGTCATGTAACCCTGTTTGCCTCAGTTTCCTCACCTGTAAAGTAACCTGGATAATGAAATGGCAAACTACTGTTGCATCTTTGCCAAGAAAACTCCCAAAGAGAGTCATGAAGAGTTAGAACCAACTGAATGATGACAAAATATTTGGCAAAGGCTGAGACAAAGACAGATGGACTGGAGCCCCAAGTATTTCTGTATCTCCTTGAACCCTTAACAGAGTACTTTCCATAGGGTAATTTAATTAATAAACTGAATTTGGAAAAACGAATTATGAATAAAAGCAAGTCTGGAAAAGTGGTCTGGAAAAAGTTTTGGAAGACCTTGAGTGCCTTGAGTCAGAAGGGGTTGAATGAACAGCCTTGCCGGACGACATTCACATTTCAATTATTGGCAATAACAGATGGGAGCAGCAGTGGAGATCACCTAAAGTAGCATGTGGCCTTGTAATGTGGTTCTGGGTTTATACTTGAATATGAAAGAATATTCTTCTAAATCAAAAATGTTTCCAACCAAATAATGAATGCCAACAGTGATGTTAAGCCAAAGCAACTCTATAAACTTCAGCTATAATTATAATGCTCAAGTTTACAAAGAAGTTAAAGAAATTAAGTTATCAATTTTTTAAAATAAAACTTTTTGAAAAGATTTATGGAAAGAACAGAAGTTGGCCATGTGTGGGAAAGAAATGGCCAGAGTAAAAATACACTTACTATAGAGGGTAATGACATTTAAATGTTACTTTCTAAGGTTTGTTTTCCAAAATAACCTTTTTTATTCCTACACCAAGGAGCTTCAACTTGCATAGTTTCAATAAACCTACCAAATGTTATTATTAAGAATGACTATTGGAGGGGGCAGCTGGGTGGCTCAGTGGATTGAGAGCCAGGCCCAGAGACAGGAGGTTCTGAGTTCAAATTTGACCTCAGACACTTCCTAGCTATGTGATCCTGGGCAAGTCACTTGACCCCCATTGCCTAGCTCTTACCACTCTTCTGCCTTGGAACTAATACACAGTATTGATTCCAAGAT
>NC_058131.1:644021841-644022298 GCF_016433145.1 Gracilinanus agilis | reverse complement strand
GAGGGGGCAGCTGGGTGGCTCAGTGGATTGAGAGCCAGGCCCAGAGATGGGAGGTTCTGAGTTCAAATTTGACCTCAGACACTTCCTAGCTATGTGATCCTGGGCAAGTCACTTGACCCCCATTGCCTAGTTCTTACCACTCTTCTGCCTTAGAACCAATACACAGGAGTGATTCTAAAAAAAAATGACTATTGAAACTAGAAGTAAAGGGTGTCCCAAAAGTCTTGGTGCTGTTACAATGCTGCCAAGATTTTGGGACATCCTATATATATATATATATATATATATTTTAAAGTTTTTTATCCTGATTTCTGGTTTTATATTATCATAATTATCTTCAGTATCCCTACCTCCTCCCAGAAAGCCATTCCATATAATAAATTGTATTTTTTAAGAAAGGAAAAAAAATCAGTACACTTGATTAATACACTGAAAAAGCCCCAAAATACATGTAACG
>NC_058131.1:643783057-644012100 GCF_016433145.1 Gracilinanus agilis | reverse complement strand
GGAAGAGGGGGAGAAGGAGAGAGAGAGAAAGAGAGAGAGAGAGAGAGAGAGAGAGAGAGAGAGAGAGAGAGAGAGAGAGAGAGAGAGAGAGAACCTGTGAGCTTTTTAAAGCTTTTTTAAGCTTAGTCCAAGCTCTTCTTCCCAATCCTTCATTTGGCCCAAGGTTTCACCTCAGCACCCATATATCATATCCACTGACCTCTATGACTTTGGCTGGTCAGGAATCTGGCCTGTCCTGCTGACAACTTAAAACACATGACTCTGTGACTCCTATTACTATTTGTTGTGTTGAGACTTCCAGGAATGGCCTGGGTTCGAGGTCCCCCAGATATTTAATTCATACAGGAGAGTCAGTGTGTTGTTCTGATATTCTTCTATTGTCTCTGTTTCCTGCCATATGACATTCCCTTTTGAGACTTCCTTTAAACATGCATGTCTACCAAAATAGAGTCCAATGCTAGAATTTGTTGGAAGCCAAACAGCAAAATCTAACCTGATATTCAGACTCAGTCCAATAGTAGTAAAAAAACCAAAAAAACAGACTCATCCATCTTTCCATGGATACATCACATTTGGAAGTGAACTTGGTGGGGCTAATGTTACATAGAAATGGCTTTAAGTATAAGTCCACTCTCCCCAGAGAATGAACTGGTATAAAGGAGGGTATAACCCCAGATACTGGGGGGAAATTTTGTATTTCTATTCTTGCTAGATCTGCGCAGTAAATATCTCTTAGTAAAAACTTTTACACACCACACCCAGAGGGCAGCTAAGTAACTCAGTGGACTGAGAGCCAGGCTCAGAGATGAGAGGTCCTGGGTTCAAATTTGACTTTAGATACTTTCTAGCTGTGTGACCCTTGGCAAGTCACTTAACCCCAATTGCCTTGTCCTTATTGCTCTTCTGCCTTAGAACCAATTGGTTCTAAGATGGAAGATAATTTTTTTTAAACCCCAAAGACCCCACACTCATAAAGTATTATGCTTTTCTTTATGAGCATTTCATTTATTGAAAAGGTAAGGAAAAGGACATTTTGTGTGAAACATACACACACACAAAAAGCAGCTTGAGAAGAAACAAAGAGTTTGATGAGTAGCCACTCAGGTACATGTGCTTGTGTAGAGAGAAAAAGTTCTAAAAGGACCAGAATGAAAGTATGCCTCTCAAGAGGCAAAAGGTCGTTTTCTAGCAGTTAAATACCATTTGAATTATCATTATTATTTAGGATTTATAAATCCTAAAAACTGGGGATCTGAATTTTGTAACTCGTTTGGGACTATGGAACTATTCTATAATAACTATATCGGTACAATCAGTTAGAAATATGGATTTTGGGTTTCTCCACCTGAACTAGAACCAAGTAAGAACCAAAAGCCACTGGAAATGTGATCAGAGAAGCTAGTGAGGAAGCTACATATAAAAAGCTGAAATAGCAGAATCTAGATCAGGAATCAGGAATAAGGAAATATCAGAATCTAGAAGAGTGGACACAAAAGCTGATAGAGTTGAGAAGTCCACAGAGTTAGGAAGATGCTAGAAGTGGAGACATTTAATGATGAACGGATTGATTCAAGGGGCTAATCTGATTAGAGAAAGTAATGAGGAGTAGCTAGATCTAGATGGCTCAGTGGACAGAGAGTCAGGTCTGGAGTCAGGAGAACCTGGATTCAAATTTGACCTCAGAAACTTCCTAGTTGTGTGACCTTAGTCAAGTCATTTAACCCCTCTCCTCCTTAGTTCTACATTTGTAAAATGGGGACACGATGGAGAAGGAAATGGTAAACCACTCCAGCATCTCTGCCATGAAAACCCCATGGACAAAGACTATGGGGTCACAAGAGTGAGACACAACTGAACAATAATAATACACAGCTCCAGCTCCTTCCTGCTAGGTACACCTTAATTCTTAATTACTAACTAATCTAATCTTCCTCACAACAATACCTAACATTTATATGGTGATTACTATGTCCCAGAATTATGCTAAAGGTCTTACAAATATTTCATTTAATCTTTAAAAAAATTCCTGAGAGTTAGGTATTATTATTATCCCCATTTTACAGATGAGGAAATGAAGAACAAACAGAGGTTAAATGATATGCCCCAGGTCATGTAGTTAGGACGAGACTGTGTTCAGATTTGAATTCAGAACTTCCTGACTCCAAGGCCAGAGCTTTATCCACTGCACCAGAAGCTGCCTTCAAACCCAGCTGTGAAGTTCTGCAAATTCCCAGCTTAAGGCAATTATTTTCTAAAAGATTTTCCCACTGCTTCAGCAGCTTCAAGAATAGCAGAGAGGCATCTTTATCCAGCAGGAGAGCAGAAAGGTCTAGAAGAGAAGCAGTCCTACCCAGGAGGTGATGTATGGTGCAGATACCTAAAGAGGTTTTCCTTTATAGAGGGCTCTCAATTTTCCTAGTAACTTCATTTTCCTTTAGCTGCTCTCCTTGGTTTTAAGTACCTCCTACTCCCTTCCTTTTCAGCTTTACGGGCTACAGGCATATGTTCTACAATGCCTCCTATTTTGTTGATTGATCTACATTAGTCACTAATCACTAATTTCTTTCTTTTTCAAAATCCCTACCTTCTGTCTTAGAATCTCTACTGTGTATTTGTTTCCAAGGCAGAAGAGTGGCAAGAGATAGGTAACAGGAGTTAAGTGACTTACCCAGGGTCACACGGCTAGGAAGTAGTTGAGGTCAGATTTGAATCTAGTACCTCCCGTTCTAGGCTTGGCTCTCAAGCCACTGGGCCACCCAGCTGCCCTTCTTCTGTCATTTCTGGTGGCAATAACCTGGTCTTGAATGGTTACCATAAATTACTTTGTTTCCACAGACAAACCTTCAGGTCTCAGCTATTTGTTTGTTTCCTCTATGTTGAGTTGTCATGGGCTGGTTATTAGCATTATTATAAATACTATTATTATTATTATCTCTGCAAAATCTCTTAGACCTTACTCTTCCATTCTACTTCTACTGTAATTCCCTTGTTTAGGCTTACCTCTTTTCATCGTAATTGTAATTGTAATATTATTGTAATTGGTCTTGTTATATACAATCTACCCATGCTTCCATCCATTTCCCAAACCAACTCCTAATTAATCTTTCTGGTTGACTGCTATGTTGCGACTCTTCTGGAAAACCTTTCATGGTTCCTTGAGGCTTATTCAATAATATTTAAAGTTTTGATCCTGACATTCAGATCCCACAATCTACTTCCGATCCACCTGTCCATCTTGGTCATATATGCCTCTCTTCCATATTATCTATGTTCTAATTAAACTAGTCCATTTTCTGTTCTTATTCACATCATCACTCATGCCTGTAACATAGTCTACTTCCTAACCCCACTTAGTGTCAGACTTCTGTTTTTCCATTACTTTGTTCAAGTCTCAGTGTACCTATCACCTCATCCATGAATTTTTTGCTTCCTTCGAATAAAAGTGATTTCTTCTACTTTCCAATTTTTTATTACATTGACTTTCCATTTATTTAACTCCCCCAATAAGTTATTTGTTTTTGTATTTGTCTTCCTCTATTAGACTGTAAACTTCTTGAAAGACAGATCTATATTACCTTTGAATCTGTATTTGAATCCACAGTGTCTAACACTTAAACATGGTGGGTGATATGGGCTGGCAGTAGGCAATAAGGGATAGTTAATAGGAATGGGACTCTTATACTCAGAAATCTTGCATTTCTCACTAGTTAGCACTGGTTAAAATCAACTGTAAAACCTGTAGTTTCAGTCAAACATGAATTACATATTGTTCAGTTATCCCCTTTGTGTACCAGATTGGTAATGCTTTGTACTCATTCTGTTTTATTAATTGCTTATATTGGATTTTTTTTTGCTTATATTGTTTTTGCAGATAATTAATTATCTATGGTGGTCCTCCAGTGTACGATATCCCACTCTAGATGGACATCAGGATCTCTCCCTGACAAATGATGACAAGGTAGACAATGGAGGAACCTTCACCTGAGTTTGGAAAGGGCGATGCTAAGCTACCAGATCCCAAATAAATATGCCAACCCTGATCCACAGGATGTGATAGCTGCCTCCTGGGAGGAAGCTACCACCCTATAGCAGAAGGACTCCACACTATCAACTCCAAAGAGGTTATCTACTAGCTCTTGGGCTCATCCATCAACCCTAGGGCTACCTGATTAAGTGCTCAGACTATTCCATCTGCTATTATACCACCATAAACCACCTCTTCTTCAAATAAAATTCTTTTCTTACTTCTGTACTGAACATAGTTTGAGTCTCTCATTCTTGGGCTAAGACCCTGCTACAGACTTGTGTGTGCTTCTCCCATATCGGTGGGTGTTTAATTAATGTTTGTTGAATGAAAGGTGAAAATACAGATGAAAATGCTGCATATTAATGTATCAGAAATGAAAAAGTGTAGAATTTTGAGTAGGAAAGTTTCTTAGAGCTCATGTAGTCCAACCGTTTCATTTTATAGTAGAAATAAATTAAATTGCTGAAGTTTACATGGCTAGTAAATAAAATTATCAGGAGACAAACACAGACTCTCTGATGCCAAATCCAATGCTTTTTTCTTACACTATGCCACCTCTCAATCAATCAGTCAATAACCAAATATTTATTAAACACCTACTATAAGCCAGGCACTGTGCTAAGTGCTATCACCTTTTGATCTTTCTGTAGATCATTCAGTACTAAAAGATGATGGTCATGACCTCTTGGCTTACCCAGTTATTAGCAGTTAGACCAAGTGAGGGCTAGTTTATTAATTGGAATGAAAATTGATGTGAACACATATATGTCCATCATTCTAAATACATTGGTTTTGGGGGGCAGCTGGATAGCTCAGTGAATTGAGAGCCTGGCCTAGAGATGGGAGGTCCTAGCTTCAAATCTGATCTCAGACACTTCCCAGCTGTGTGACCCTGGGCAAGTCACTTGACCCCCATTGCCTAGCCCTTTCCACTCTTCTGCCTTGGAGCCAATACCCAGTATTGACTCCAAGATGGAAGGTAAGGGTCTAAAAAAACAAGCAAATAATTAAATAAACAAAAAAACCAAATAAATAAATGCATTGGTTTTATGACAGTTTTCCAGCATAAAGGAGTCCCTCTTAGGAAGATGGGAGGTTCCCCTATTAACTTTTACTTTCTACAACTGGACTCACAATGCCATAGGCACCCAATGTAGGTGACGGTTTAATGAGTTAAGTCCTTGTCTGAGTACCTAGTTTATGTCCAAGAAAAATCCTGTGAGCCAGTCAGGACATAGAGGAAAACAGCTCCTTAATGAGTTTGGGTGCTAAAAATAATGGGAATCACTTCAATGTGAAGTTTTACCGAAAGCAATGAGAAGAAAGAGAATGAAAGAAGAATGAGATCTGTTATACAACTCAGGCACATACACTAACATAGAATCTAACTCATGTAAAGGGCATTGCTGCATGGAAGAGCATGGGGACATGGGCTCATTCTAGAGGAAGGAGGGGGTCCACTGGGAAGAATGGCTCATCTAGAGAGGAGGGTGTGCTCCCTCTGACAGAGGGGTTCTTATCCTCTGATTTTGGATGGGTCTCCCTAGAGCTGGCCAATTTGCACATTGAGAGTGAAGGCAAAATATTATTTGGGGGGCATTGTTATTAGGGAGAAAAAACAAGCTAATGGTAGACAAAATATTATTTGGGAGACAGTTATACTGCCCTTCAAAAAATGTTAACATCACTATTTTTCCATGAGTATGTTCTATAAACTCTTAGCTTTGCTTAAGGGGAGACTATCATGGTGGTCTCGAGATCATCAGGTCTAATTTTATAACAGCATTCCAAAGACAAATATAAACCATTTCTGAATCATCTATTGTGTGATATCATCCACCTGTTTTACCATGAACAAGTATAATCTAGTGCATATTACATACCTCATAGGACCAGCATGTAAGGAAAGTGTTTTGTAATCCTTAAAGTACTATGTGACCTATTATTACGACTAATCTCCAAATCCTTTCTGACAGCTCTACTTTGCCAGGGCAGAGGTTGTCATGGTGTTGTAAGAAGCAGTAGGAAAATAAAGTTTTAATTAAATATTGTCCTATTCCAAAAGATCCCCAGGAGTTTACCCACCATATTGCAGTCTTTCACAACATATATAAACCTACTCATTTTGTAATAAATTTAATTCAGGCCTATTGAGCCATAAGATTTTCTTTTATTGGTCTAATACTTGTCTGCCATCATAAATATAATTTATCTGATTATATCACATGTGTGTGTGCCAAATCTTTTAGCTGAAACTGTCTCTGCTGGTCTGCATTTCCCAACTGTCTTCTCTTTAGGCACCAGAGAGACAGAACAGAAAGACAAGAGAACAAGCATTTATTAGTTGCTATGTGCCAAGCTTTTCCCAAATATTACCTCATTTGATCCTCAAAACAACCTTTGAAGATTGATGCCATGATTATTATCTTTATTTTACAGTTAAGGAAATTGAGACAGACAGAGGTTAAGTGATTTTCTCAGGGTCACATAGCTAAGAAGTTTCTGAGGCTAGATTTGAACTCAGGTCTTCCTGCTTCCAAGTCCAACACTCCATCTACTTGTTAAGATGAAAATTTTCTAGAGTCCGTATCTTAATTTATAATTATTACAAATATTACAAAAATTTATTACAAATAACAAAAAGGTCAGAGGCAAAAAAAAAAAGGTACCAGCCACATGTGGCTGGGTGTTCTTGTTCCCTTCATCTCAGCCAAACCCTCAGGCTCACCTGGGCAGTCTCCTGGGGAGCCCCAACCTAATGGTGTGTGTGCCTGCTGGGGCTCCCCTAGTCAAGTGCTCACCTGCTGGCGCTTTCCTTGCTGCTCCCCACCCTCCACCCCATGTCAGCTGCAAGGCTGTGTGCCAACATCCTCTTTTAGGTATTCCCTCTCTAAGATCCCCCCGCAAAAGAGGCAGACTTTCTTTCCCAATCTGAATTTATACATTCAGTGACATCATTTTCCTGGCTCTTTCTGATTTGCAGGACTTAACCTCTGATGTTCTTCTGGATGCCAGAAGCCACTGGGACAAGGGGCAAGAGCATTTCTGTGCCTGGAACCGTGAGGCTTCTGGCATCCTCCCAGAATGCACATCAGCCCTCCTCTCTCTTACAGTTTGTTGACAGATAAGCATCATGCTTTGTTCTTAATTCAGTCAAAGGGTGGTGCCGACCTCTAACCCCAATTCAATAGAGAATGGACTATTTTCAAACTCAATATGAAACTTTTCCTTTTTAAAATCCAAGACTGATTTTAAGGTATATCAAGAAAAAAGAATAGGAGTTCAGGCTAGTGTTAAATTCTCACATACTGTACCACCTAGATGGAAGCATGGAGCTGGAGTAGCTACACTGGAATCTGTTGTATAGTGGGCAGTTAGCAGTCTTCATCACACTAAGACAAAAATTTGTGTTGTGGTTTAGCCTTCTCAGTCATATTCTTCATGAACCTATTTGGTGTTTATTTGGCAGAGACACTGGAGTGGTTTGCCATTTCCTCCTCCAATTCATTTAACAGATGAGGAACTGAGGCAAACAGGGTTAAGTGATTTGTTCAGAGTCATCACTAATAGGTATCTGAGACCAGATCTACATTCACAAAGTTGAGTTTTCCTGACTCCAGAGTTGGCATTCTAACCACCCTACCCCCTAGCTGCCCCCAAATCCTTGATAACAAAAGTCTGCAAAAGGTCTTTGGGAGTTTCTTTTACCTTTGGGAGAAAAGGAGGGACAGAACACAGGAAATAATTTAGAACTGATTAGAGATTCAGAGTAGTTTATAGCCACTCAAGCCACTTCAGATTTTAATTCCATTACATTTTATTGCAGTAAACTTCATCTATTCTAAATGTCAAATGAGTAAATTCCTGAGAATTTATCCTCAGAAGACAAGGCAAAAATTGGGAACCTAAATCAAATGAGAATGGAGGCATTTGATGTTATGATTTTGGCTGAATTAATTCATAGTACAAGTTCTGAATTCACCCAGAACACATGGAAATGGATAGAGTAGCTGGAACATGGATAGAATAGTTGTAAATGCTTTTTGCATGTGCTTAGTTTGCTTGATTTGGCATAACTTAAGCTGTAAATGCCACCTGGTGGTAACTGTTCCAAATCCTACTTCTCATTGAGGAAACACTCCAGTCATGTGTGGTGCATGAATATTTAATACATACCCCAAATCTTATGATTATTTACCTACTTTAAGAAATACATTTCTAAAACATATAGAGAATGTTGTCAAATTTATAATGAGCTGTCCTCTAATTAATGAATGGGCACAAAAAAAAATATATATATATATATGAAAAAGTACTCTATATCACTATTGATTAGAAAAATTCAAACCAAAACAATTTTGAGATATCATCTTACATCCATCAGATTGGATAAAACGACAAATGTTGGAGGAGATATGGAAAAATGAGGATGCTAATACAGTGTTGGTGGAGCTGTGAAGTTATCTAATTATTTTGGAGAGTGCATGATGTGGAAATTGAAGGGACCTTGAAAATTTCAAAGTATATCCTCTTTAGCCACTATTAAAAACATAACTGGGGGAAACTATCACTTAAAACATAATGCTTTATTGAGAGAGAGAGAAATGGGGAGGGGTACTCTTTCAAGCCATTGACCTAAGACAAATGCCTCCAAATTCAGAAAAAAATCCCTTATTGGCAATATGGAATTATGCACAAAGGGCTTTAAAAGAATTCATACCCTTTGATCCAGCAATACCACTACTAGGTTTGTACCTCAAAGAGATAATAAGGAAAAATACTTGTACAAAAATATTCACAGCTGCACTCTTTGTGGTAGTAAAAAAACTAGAAAATGAAAGGTCCCTCGATTGGGGAATGGATGAACAAATTGTGGCATATGATGGTGATGGAATACTATTGTGTGAAAAAGAATAATGAACTGGAGGAATTCCATGTGAATTGGGAGAATCTCAATGAATTGATGCAGAATGAAATGAGCAGAACCAGGAGAACATTGTACACAGAAAGTAAAACATGTAATGGACTTTGCTACTAGTAGCAATGTGTCCACCTGGAAAAACATACAACTACTAAAGTAGCCAGCAAAACCAAGTCTTTGATCAGGAAAGAGATAGTGTTCAATATTTGGTCACCACACAGAATCAAGAACTCAGGGACTCTGGAAACAGTATATCTCTGAGAGAGAACAATAAAACAGAGATCTTACTGACAGGTTGTAAGCAGGCTTGGGAAAGAGGCTGTAGCCAGAGGCTGGGGTATCAGGGAGGGCTCTACTACAATGGGCACAAAAAGGATGGTTCCTGCACAGGGTTGGTCTTGGGAAACATCTAAGACTAAAAGGGTGATTGAGCAATTGAGCATTTCTATTACTCCTATTCAGGACACTTAATGGGCACTGGGAGATCCCTTATTCAGTCTAAGACAAAGTCACTTTGGGACTTCCCTTAAAGTAAGTTCCCAAGAGAAATGGGCAAACTTGGGGCTTCCAGAATTCACATTAACAAATGCAGTAAGCCAGGACACTCCTGAAGGACTTATAGGAAAGAATGCTAACCACATTGAGAAAAAGAACTATGGAGAAGAAATGTAAAAGCAAAACATATGACATGTATATGTGGGTGTGATTTGGGGTTTAGGCTTTAAAAAATCTCTCTATAGCAAAAATGAACAATATGGAAATAAGTATCAAGTGATAACATTTGTACTACCCAGTAGAATTGCTTATCAGCTCTGGGAGGCAGGGAGAGAAAAGGGGAGGGAGAAGACATGAATCATGTAACCATGGGAAAATATTTTTTAAAAGAGAATTATATTAAATGTTTTAAAAGAGAATCTCCTTTTCCAAACAAAATTTTTTTCTATTTTAGTGATACTGAATTTGCTGTTAATAGTATTGAATATGAACTGTATTTATACATATTTAAGATATGTGTTACATATAATCTATGAAAACTGAGAGCAGATTGAGAGCCAAGACTAGAGATGAGATGTTCTGGGTTCAAATCGGGCCTCAGACACTTCCTAGCTGTGTGACTCTGGGCAAGTCAATGAACTCTGATGGCCCAGCCCTTACCATTCTTCTGCCTTAGAACTAATACACAATATTGATTCTAAGATGGAAGGTAAGGGTTTAAAAAAACTATGAAAACTACATTTAGTTCTCTGCTTGGAAAAATAAACATCAAAAGTCTATAAAAGCATTATGTTTATTATGTTTATACATTTTATTAAGAGGGACAGTTTGACTAGGTAATAGGTAAGTGGACAATTTAATTTGCTCTTGTTTTATTGTTTTTCAGGTGTACTCAACTCTTTGTGCACCCTTTTGGGGTTTTCTTGGCAAAGATATTGGAGTGGTTTACCATTTCCTTCTCTAACTCATTTTACATATGTGGAAACTGAGGCAAACAGTGGTAAGTGACTTGCCCAGGATCATGCAGCTTGTAAATATCAGACGTTAGATTTGAATTCACAGCCCGACTCTCTACCATTGTACTAATTTAATTAGCTTCAGTATAATGGTGCAATGGAAAGAGGGCTAGATTGGGGTTGGAGGACCTGAGTTCTAATTCTGACTTTGTAACTTACTCCCTGTGTGACCTTGAGTAAATTATTTAGCCTCCCTCTGCCTCATTTTCCTGGTACATAATATGAAGTATATGGCCTCCAGATTTCTTCCGTATATAATCCTGACTAGGGAGAAATCAGTACAAAAGTTCGGATAGGTAGAAGTCACTTGAGAGAAATCTCTGATGGGACACAGAGTCTTCTGAAAGGAAAGGCAGATTTGGAGCTTATTTAAGGCAAAGTTTCTTGTTTAGGGATCAGAAGAGCACAAAACATTTCCAGATTCCCAGTAAGCTGTCCTTTCCAGATCCCAGGGTCTGCGGAGGACAGTTAGTGTTGGCTGCCTTTGCCAGGGCAGATAAACTGGAAGGGAGGGATGATGTGGAAACCACATAATCCCAGCATAATGCCCTGCCCCAGAGATCAAAAGTGCGTGAGTAACCAGAAAACTATTTTAAGGTCAGAAAGTCACAAAAGTAATAACAACAGATCCAGGGTCTAACATGAAAGAAAAAGCCAGAACAAGGATGGGAAAAAAGCGGAGAGGGGAAACCTGCAAAGGTGAGAGCTGCCTCATTCAAAGCTCAGAAAACTGAAGAGCTGTGCTCTAATGGATTCAGGCTGACCACATCTGCTCCTCAGACCAGGGGCCGCAAAGTGGCCCAAGAGAACTGGGCTTGTAGGCAGGAAGACCTGAGTTCAAATCTAGCTTCAGATACTTATTGACTTTGTGACCCCAGGCAAACTATTTAACCTCAGCCTGAGCTCCTCACTCTTCCCAGTAAATTTAGGGATATAATAACAGCATCTCCTTCCTAAGGTTATTGTGAAGATCAAATGAGATAATATTTATAAAAGTATTCAGCACATAGTAGGACTCTTGATAAACACTTCCTTCTTTGGCTATCATTTTCAATAATTGTTTTCTGACATTTTGTGGTCCATGTTCTCTCCCTCTCTCCCATCCCTCCCCTTCCCCAAGATAGCCTGTAATATGATAGAGGCCATACATGTGTTATTATACAATACATATTTCTATGTTCATCATGTCGTGAAAGAAAATACATTGTTTACACTAGAAAAAATTCATGGAGGAAATAAAGTGAAGAATAGCATGTTTCAGTCTTCAAAAAAAAAAATAAATGCTTTCCTTCCATCCTTGATTTAATCAATTAATCATTCAAGCAACATATTAAGTTCTGGGAGGACTGCTTTGAGTCCAAACTCTTCCTGGTAGTTGCTTTGTTATTGTGGTTGTTTGTTCTTCATTTAAAATATTTACTTTTTAAATATTTTTCCGTGGCTGCATGATTCATTTTCTCTCCCTCCCCTCTTCTTTCCCCACTCCTGGAGGTGACAAGCAATTCCACTGGGTTATCCGTGTATTATCACTTGATACCTATTTCCATGTTATTCATTTTTGTAATAGAGTCATCTTTTAAAACCAAAACCTCAAGTCCTACACCCATTCAAACAAGTGATAAATCACATGTTTTCTTCTGGATTTCTACTCCCACACTTTTCTCTCGCTGTGGATAGCATTCTTTCTCGTAAGTCTCTCAGAGTTGTCCTGGGTCATTGCATTGCTTTAAGTAGCAAAATGACCTGACCTATTCTTGATGAATGCTGGCTTTGTGTAAATACCACTTCTCTTTCTGGCTATTCACTAGCTATGTCTTCAACACTTTATTCTAGAATTTTCTTAGGAACGATAATCAAGCTCTCTGGGCTATAACTTGCCAATTCTTTCCTGCTCTCTTTTGAAAAAACCAAAAAACCAAAAAACCAAAAAACAAAACCCAGCACTTGGCATTCTCTAAACTTGTGGCGCCTCTTCTGTTCTCCATAACCTTTTGAATACAGAGTGATCTAAAAGTCTTTTTTTTTTAACCCTTACCATCTTCTTCTAATCAACACCAAGTATCAATTCAGAGGAAGAAAAATGATTAGATGATTAGGAAGAAGAGGGCTAGGCAAAAGGTGTTGAGGGACTTGCCCAGGGTCACACAGCTAAGAAGTGTCTGAGGTCACACTTGAGCCAAGGACCTTTCATCTTGTAGGAAGTGAGGTGATCAGGAGACTAGGGGTGTAGTTGTTTACCTCCTAGATTGATGTAGAAGGGTCTCTTCTCCCTCTCTGCCACCCCTCCCTACTGAGAGACAAAATGGGGTTTCCAGAGGAAAAGGGGACTCCTGCTAATTCGTGCCAGGGTATGAATGTTGAAGGGATATTATCTCCCCAAGGTGAAACAAGTGTAACCCCAATAAGATGTTCTTGCCAGTCAGGACAAACAGAAGCCTCCCCTTATTTCTTAGCAGAGGATCAGGCTAAAAATGGTGGTCTGCTCACCTTTCTTCCTCAACCCTCCTCGGTTCTGCCTCCCGCCAATTGAGTACACTCTGATCTGACTAGATAAACTGAGAGGGTTTATTACAGGAACAAATAATGAAGGGAAATAAAGATAGAGTGCACAGGAAAGGGGGTGCAGGTAATTCCCTAATTCCTCTTCAGTCCTTGACTGTGTAGGGTACCCACAGAATTACTTCTGTTCCCCAATCACAGCTTCATTGACCCCAAACCCACACTAGTAATCCTACAGCTAAGATTTGTTATTAACTTGAGGGACTATTGAGGGGCAATGCCCAAGGCAATTTGAGGGTCCTAGGGGTTGGCTCCCCACAGAAGTCCAGACACCCCTGGCCAACACTGAAGAATCTGTGTTTGTAGTTCAAGTATGTTCAGGTACCAATACAGATCATGAGAAATAGACAATCTTCTCTGAAAGTCTGAGGAAACTCTCCAAAGTTCACTTTGAGGGTCACACAGCCCCCAAAACTCCTCCCACCAGGACTGAAAACTCCGAAAGCTTGAATCTGTTGGTTCCCCTTCCCAGACGTCTTTGTTTCAGACCAACTGTCACGGGATCTTCTTTCCTCTGTGCTCCATCTCTCAAGGTTCCAAAAATGCCTGGCTTAGCCTTGCTTCTTAGAATCTTCAAGTCTGGCTCTCTGTCCTCTAGCTACCTAACCCCCAACCCCCCAAAAAATGTCTTAGAAACATTTGATGCCTTGTATTGTTTAATGTAGCTCGCAATGAAATCTGCCAATTCCTTCAGTATGCAAGGATGTGGTTCATGAGGACCAGGTAGCTTGGATTCATCAAAGGTAGATGTGCTTGATAATACATGTATAAAAACAGATCAAATTGCTTACTATCTTCCAGAGAGGGGAGGAAAGGAAGACAATTTGTATCGTGATTTCAGAAAACATATGTTGAAAATAGTTATCACGTGTACTTGGAAAAATAAAATATCTTTGAATAAAAAATAAATTTTAAATAAAATTTTTTAAAAAAGTTTTGGAACCTATGATGAAGGGGAAAAAAAGAAGTAGAGAGAACTAAGAAGAGTAGATCTGGTCCTGAAATTTAAACCATAAGGGTCTTATAATGCATAAAACTTTTGGATTTTCTGTCTCTTTTTGGGTTCCTTCTTTGTGTTTTCATTAGCTTACATCCAAGCATCCAAAGGAGCTATTAATTCTGCACCAAGGGCTGTCCCCTCACAAGTAACCTGGGGGAGTTTTAATTCTTGCCAGAAAGGGAAGGAAGCAAGAGGCTGGGGCCAAATACTTGGCCACTCCTCTCTCTCTCTCTCTCTCTCTCTTCTCTAGAAACCTCTCTAGAAAAAGAGAGAGAGAGGGAATGGAAGAGAGGAGGAGAGGGAAAGAGAGAGAAAGAAAGAGAGATTGAGAGAGAGGGAGAGAGGGAGAGAGAGAGGGAGAGAAAGTGTGAGAGACAGAGAGTGAGAGACAGAGAAAGAGAGACAGAGAAAGAGAGAGAGAAAAAGAGAGATAGAAAAAGAGAGAGGGGGGGAGAGACAGAGAGGGAGAGACAGAGAAAGAGAGAAAAAGAGAGAAAGAGAGAGAGTGAGAGAGTGAGAGAGAGAGTGAGAGACACAGAGAGAGAGAGAGTGAGAGAGTGAGAGAGAGAGGGAGAGAGAGGGAGAGACAGAGAGAAAGAGAGAGAGAAAGAGGAGAGAGAAGGAGAGAGAGATAGAGGGAAAGGAAGAGAGGAGGAGAGGGAAAGAGAGAGAAAGAAAGAGAGAGATTGAGAGAGAGAGAGAGAGAGAGAGAGAGAGAGAGAGAGAAAGCGGACCAGGCTGAGTTATACCTCTCTTTCCTTAAATATCGCTTGGCTAGGAGATGTCATTTTCAGGTTCAGGCTAAAAGCTTCTGATTGCTATTTGTTAGTGGGGGGAGCAGCACCCTAAGCTTTATAGCTTTAGCTTGACTCCCTTCTCACCACATACCGAACCGTGAGTCAAGAATTTGGCATTCAAAGACCGGTTGTGCCAGTGCCAGTTATGCTCTCTGTCTATCTCTAAGACCTTGGTCATCCTGGCTATCTTTGCCCCAGCTATGAAGTGAGGGAATGGACCAGATCAACCGGCTGATCAAGGTCAGATTGTTTACTACCGAAGGCTAGCCCTGGGGATAGGGTTCTAGTAGCTTTTCTCCTTCTCGGCTCCCAAGGCAGAGCAGCAGAAGACCAGCTGAGTGGAATGGAGTTGCTTCTTAGAAATTGCCTTTCCAGCCCCCTCCATCTCTCTCCTGAACTCATCTTGGAAACTTCTAATATGTTGTTGTTCTACTTGAGACCTAAAACATATGATGCCTACTTCTAATGAAACTAGAAGTCAGAATAATAGGTTATGGGAGGAGAAAATAAGAAATTACTTGCAGGTTTCTTATCTTAAGAATAACATATTAATCCTTTTGTCCTTCTAAGCCCCTCCTACTTATAAAAAAACTTTTTGGTAGAGTGGAAAGAAGGATGGACTTGGAATCAGATAACCTGGATTCTAGTGCCAGATTCAACATTTACTAGCTAAGTAATTTTCCGTGAGCTATCCAATTTCTCAGGGTCTTAGGTGCCTCATCTGTAAAATGAGAATAATAATACTTATTATTTTATCTTCCAGGCACTAAACCTAGAGTCCAAAACCAATCACAAATATGTCCTAACTGTGTGATCCTGTCACTTAACCATTATCTGCCTCAGTTTACTCAACTATAAAATGAGGATACTAATTAAGCAACTATGTCTCAGAGCTGAAATGATTATTTTAAGCAAAATGTTTCTTATGATAATTTATGTTTGTTGTTCTTAAAAAATCCAGAATATCTAACCTTGTTTTTATTAAAAATTTTTAATGTCTATTATTTAGAATATTTAATATAGCCTGTGGCCAAAATACCCATTAGAAAATAGGGACAGGAGGCTCTGAGTTTAAATCAGACTTTAGATACTTCCTGGCTGTGTGACCCTAGATAAGTCATTTAACCCCAGTTGCCCATCCCTTATCTCTCTTCTATATACTTATACTCATATTGGTATATATGCTATATACTAATACTTATATCAACTCTAAGACAGAAGATAGAATTTTTTTAAAGGGAGTAGGATAATAACAGTATCTCTTTATAGGGTTGTTATCTAGCTCAAATGAGATAATATATATAAATGGTTTTACAAACCTAATATAAATTCTAGCGGTTATTAGAAATATTCTTCTAATACTCACCATGGTTAAATTTATGACTTATTCTATTTTCCAATTTTTCCTAAGTGTCTACTTTAATCCTTCTAAATAAAATAACCACATAATCATTGAACTTTCTAATATGACTGAAAAATCAATCTGGGAAACAAATCTAATAAATTGCTTTTATAAAATAAAGATTCTTCTGAGAGAGTCACCCCATATAGAAAAGTTTTTTGATCACCCAGCAACAGTAATTCTGTTGTTTAATTTTCATGGGTTCATGTTTGCTGATACAACCTTGAAATGATCCTGTTTGTTTATTCTTTTCCTATAACTCTACTGAACACCAGCGACAGTGATATGGCTACTCCTTGTTACTTGGAGTAAATATTTAGAGGTTAAAATTAACCTCAAAAGTATGAGAATTGCCCTTCAGTATGTCCAATTTCATTCTTTTGATATAGTTGGGGCAAATCTGGACTCCTTACAAAGACTAAGTAAATTCATATTCAGAAATAATAATGCTATGTTGCTGGTTGCTCAAAGGGCACTGGTGGGTAAGGTGGCAGCATATTCCTGATGAGGTACTGTACAGAAAATCAGCATAAAAGATATTAAGAAAATTATGACTGGAAAAGGAAGTGGGCTGATCATATGGTGTAAGAGAGGCATAAATGATGGAATAAATAAATGAATGAATAAATGAACAAAAAGTATTTTGTGAGCTCTTATGTATTCTAGAAAAATCCAGACTACTTAACCTTGTTTTTTACGTAAGATAACTTAAATATCTATTGTTTGGAGTACTTCATCTAATAATGACCAAAATAGCTCAAGTAAATTAATCCTCCTCCAATGTCCAAATTGCTAAAGAAAGACCACCAGTGCAATGCATGGACCTGTTATTTACCAGAGGACTTGGACTAGTGTTCACTGTGTGATGTGTGCATTGCTTCTGAGATCACAAATCACTTCCACTGAAGTAAGGAGGTATCTGTCAGGCACTGGGGGGACATTTAAACATTGTTTGAATTGGACTTGTCAATTAATCAGTATTTCTTGAGCTACTACTGTGTATCACCATTTTACTAGATCCTGAGAGAGCTACAAAAGAAGTAGGATATTTGTACCACTTTTAAGAAGCTTATAGAGTACAGAAGAAAATGTATGATTTAGCACTTGTTTATATGGGTATATGATTTGGGTTTTTTTAATTTAAAAGATGACTCTAGTACAAAAATGAATAATATGGAAATAGGTTTTGAGTGCTAATGTACGTATAACCCAATGGAATTGCTTGTTAGCTCTGGGAAGGGAGAGGGAAGAAGGGAGGGAGAGAACATAAATCATGGAATCATGGAAAAAAAAAAAGAAGCTTATAGTCTAGTTGGGAATATATTACAGATGTCCCTGAAAACTAATGGATATTAATTTGGAATTGTGCATATAAAGTGACTACAATTTCTATACCCTTTAATCTAATGGTTCCACTCCTAGGCTTATGCTCCAATGAGGTCACTGACATTTTTGTCCAATACTATATATACTATATACCAGAATATTGATAGCAGCACTTTTTGTTATATCAAAGAACTGGAAGCAAAGTAGATGCCCATCAATTGGGGAATGGCTAAACAACTTGGGACACGTAAATGTAATAGGATATTAACTGTATTGTAAGAAACAACAAACACGATAATTATAGAGAAACACAATAAGACAGGAACTAATGCAAAATGAAATAAACTGAGCCAGGAAAACAATATATACAATGACTACCCCAATGGAAATGGAAAGAGCTACAGTCACAAAACAATTGAAATCATAAAGAATAAGAAGATACTTTCTCCTTTTGTAGGGTGCAGGTCCACAGGTATGGAACATTGTATAAAAAGTCAGATGATTTTTCATCATATTGATTAGATTTGCTAAATTTTTCCCTCTTTTAAAAATTATTTCTTTGTTATAAAATGTTTTTTTGGGGGGAAGGGTAAGAAGGAAGGAAACAGGTGATCACAAAACAAGATATGTCAGTAAAAAAAAAAGAAGAAGAAGAAGGCAATAGATGCCCCAGTCACTTTGAGCAAATCAGATTTTCCCTGGTTATTTGATGTTATCCTTGGCTTTGTTCCTGCTAATCTAGTTGCTGGCTTATTATTTTGATTTGTCTCTGAATTAATCTCAGTGTCTTGAAGAGTTTGGTAGTTTGATAGAAGATCAGTGGTTTGAGAACACCTTTTGGTTCATGTGCCTTCAGAGATTGAGATTTGGGGAACCTATTAGTGGACTTCTCGCTGTATTTTTAAGAGAAGCTGCTGCCCCCTCTTGACCTAGAGCTCCATCTGTAGGTAAAACCTTGCCTTTGTCTTACAGGATTTGCATGCTTATTCAGTTGAATCACAAATAGCTTTCCAGGTTGATCATTCCACTCTTACTACCTGGAGAGACAAATTAGCCAGGACAAAGCAAGTTCATGAGCTTCTGTGCATGGACCTTGTGACATCCATATTCCTTGCCCAAAGACTTTTTATTTCTTTTCATTCTTATCAATACTGTAGCTATTTGATGTTGAGTTCTAGATGCCTGAAGCTGCAACTGGCTAAGAATAGGGGCATTTAAAATAATAATGGCTGGTTGCAAAGGGGATTTATATATTTACAATAACCCAATGAAGTCAGTCCTACAACTATTTTTATTCTCATTTTACAGGCAAGAAAACAGATTGAGAGCAATTAAGTAACAAGCTCAGGATCTTATAGACAATAAAGACTTTAGGTGGAATTTGAACCCAGGTCTTCTTGACTATAAGTCCACCACTCTATGCACAAGAATCAAGTAAAGTTTTAAAGTAAATGATATAAAGAGAAATAGAGATTATTTCTCATCCCACCTCCATCAAACAGAAGAAAAAGCACCAACAAAACCTTCCCTGATTTCCCCTCTGATCTTACCCCTCTCTCTAACAGCTGAAAATATTCTCTACCTTTAAAATTTTTTCTGGAATACTCTTGTCTGGATTTCTCCTTTGCTCTAATCCTTATGCCATATTTATTTGTGTACCTGTCCTGTCCTTTCATTAAATTCTTAGCCCCTTGAAGGTAACTCCTTTTCTATATTTCTATCTACAATGCCTTACATAATTGTGAATAGACAATGAATATGTGTTGAATTACTTGAGAAAAAATTCTATTCTTCACCCCAAGAAAGGTCAGCCTGTATTAGAGGATTTAAATGGAGATTCTAACAAAATGAAGTTGGATGAGCGCTGCAGGGATAAGCAGGATAGCTAAGAGACTTCCAAAATGATAGAATGAGGAGTTTAGATTTGATACAATAAAAAAAGAAAAATAGTAGAATACTTAAGATTCTCAAGTTCATGAAACTGGTAGGATAAAAACACATTTGAGAGTATCTAGACAACTCTAGATGTATTGGAGAGCGAAGGGGAAAAGACTGGAAAACAGCCCACACCAAACCCCAATCCCAAGTTTTCCACTAGTTAGGAAGCTGTTGTTAACAGTTCAGACTTAAAAGTAAAAATTTCCTCTGGTTCTAGGGGATTGCATTCAAATGGGAGACTCTTTTGTTCTGCCAAGTAGCTCAAAGGATCCACCCAAACTCAAGCAGAGTGAAGCAATAGAATTATTGGCTACTATTAAAGCACTATAAAGGCAAATCTAGAATTGCAAAGTAATTTGAATTCAAAGCGCCTCTTTGAAAGAAATAATGATTTTAAGACAACAGGAAAAAGTTACCATGGAAATATGATAAAAGAATAAGAAAGCTAAATTAAGGAGACATTTCCAATTGTGCTGAAAGATTAGATTTAAATATAATAAGCAGGAACTTTCTGTAATGCCTGGATTTTAAGAGAATCCTTCAATCTCCCTGAAATGTCTGGCTAGTCAGGAACTTGACCCAGCATGTTGAGTGCTACGTGATGTCAGCTTAGCTGGGACTGTTGGGCTCTGAGGAATCATTATAAGGTTGGATGAAAATTTAGGTCAACATTGACCTACCCTAAAAGTTGCTATTCATATTTCTGTGGTCTTGATGCAGGCTATCCCCTGTTCCAGTTTTCTCCTTTATTTGTCCTGTTTAACTTAGACATCTCATCATGTCATGGGTGAGATGGATTCAGCTTGGATTCTTTTATTTGTGTTATTGTTGTGTTTAAATATTGTGTTATTGTTCTGGTCTGATGCTTTAGTTATCCTCATTTACCTTTTAGTTGGCCAGACCTCCTGGGAATGGCAATGGCTAATACGTTATTTCCAACAGGTACAAAACTGGAGTGAAGTGATTTCTGTGCAGATGTGACAAGGCACCTTATGTCCATAACTCTACCTTCTTCACCAGAGCATCTCCTAGACAGTCGTTCTTTCCTTTACCCAGAATGAAGGGAAAGGGGGACCTCTGAGATTCCTCGTCTCAACAACCCTTTCTACCTTTTTACAGAATCGACACCAACACTTATCAGGGAGCAATCATTCCACTCAACACACCCAGCTCCTATGTTGCAACAATGCAATTCACTCTCTGCAAGGTCATATCCCAGGAATTGCATAAAACCAGTGACTCTCCAGAACAGGCAGGAAATAGAGCTGTTGTACTCTGGATTTTATCACCCAGCATGTGAGTAATATACGAGTCTCACAAGTTTTTCCACAATCTATTGAATTACACCAATGGGATTATAAAGATAGATTTTCAAGATGAAAGTCAGGAGGAGAAATGGGGAGGCATGGCAATCATGGCCACTTTTTTTTTTCTTCCCCTTTATCCTGGCTTATCTTTGCTTCTAGTTAAAAAAAAAAAATCTTCATTCCACCAGGAGAAAAGCTAGAACATGAGGGCACTTGAACAAAGTTCTATCCAGCTGAGCTGATGAGAAGAATATAATCTAGAGAGGCAGTAAGGAGGTAGTTAGGAATCCTGATGCCAGAATTGCAACCTGAAACCAGTGTAGACTATTTGAGTGATTTAAACTCCCTCCTTTCTCCTCATACCCAAGGTTGTTGGGAAGTATGCCCAAGTTCCTGAACTTTCCATTTGTTGTTCAGTCATTCAATCATGTTTGATTCTTGGTGACCCCATGGACCTTGGCATGCCAGGTCCTTCTGTCCTCCATTATCTCCTGGAGTCTGTCCAAGCTTGTTTGTTGCTTCCTTGACACTATCTATTCATTGCATCCTCCGCCCTCCCTTTCTCTTTTTTACCTTCAATCTTTTCCAACTTCAAGGTCTTTTCCAGTGAGTCCTGTCTTCTCATTTTAGGCTAAAGTATTTAAGCTTCAGCTTCAGTATTTGAACTTTCTATTTACTTCTCCCTGAAGTAGGTGCCAGCTAAATCAAGGTGCCACTCCAGCGAGGTTAGGAAATCTGAGATGGTTGTTGCTTTTGAGATATATATGGCTCAGCTTAATTTTTTCTTTTTTTTGAAAAAAATTATTTAAAATCTTTTTCCATGGTTACATGATTCATGTTCTTTCCCTCTCCTCCCCCCCCTCCCAGTAGCCAATGCAAATTTCACTGGGTTTTACATGTATCATTGATCAAGACCTATTTCTAGTTTATTAATATTTGCATTAGGGTGATTGCTTAGAGTCTACATCCCCAGTCATATCCATACCCACGTGATCAAGCAATTGTTTTTCTTCTGTGTTTCTCCTCCCACAGTTTTTCCTCTGAATGTGGTAAATCCCTCAGAATATTCCTGGGTCATTGCATTGCTGCTAGTACAGAAGTCCATTACATTCTATTTTATTTACCACAGTGAATCAGTCTCTGTGTACAATGTTCTCCTGGATCTGCTCCTTTCACTCTGCATCAATTCCTGGAGGTCATTCCAGTTCATTATTCCTTATCAGCTTGATTTTTTAAACTACCTTTTAATCTAATCTCTCTACTAACATAGTGATCCTTTGGACAGAAGTTATTAGTTGACAGCTTGAAGGAAAGAGTCAGGAAAAGGGGTATAAAACAAGAGATTAGATGAATGGACTCACAGCTACTTCTAGGCTAGTGGTGAGCTAGTAAATGTTTAAAAACTGACTCTCTGAGAAGAAATTGTATGCACAATCACTTAAAAAAAACGCCTTATCTTCCATCTTAGAATTTATTTTAAGTATTGGATCCAAGACAGTGGCAAGGGCTAGTTAATTGGGGTTAAGTGACTGCCCAGGGTCACACAGCTAGGAAGTATCTGACGTCAATTTTGAACCCAGCTCCTTCTGTCTCCAGAGCCACCTAACTGCCCCACAAACCACTTTTAAGCTTAATTTCCATGATTAACATTTTGTCCATCATTTTCTCGAGTTTAGTTGATTAACAAGAACCTGATTTGTAGCATTTGCCAATTTCCCCAGATATAAATGCTCACATTGAAAATTTAACAATTAATTCTCTTTAGTTTGTGTTGTTTCTAGCATACCCTTGGTCTAGATCTACATCCAAATCTAGGGCTGCCTAGGATAGGAAATGGATTCTGTGGTTGAATGACCACTAGCTGCCCTTTGGGACCTGATTGAGAGAGCTTGTCAGAGTCACTAATTCCCGCAGTGTCACCTGGTGGCTTTGGCCGAAACAACAATGTATTTCTGTTGGGGCAAAGGAAGTTGGCCTGGATGTTATTCTTGGATAAAAAGAGTTGGCCAGCTGTCATGTGTTTCTGTGTTGGGGCATTTATCTTTGTGAGGGGGATGAGCCATGATATCAGAGGTTAATTCTTGATGGTTGGGAAGATGTAAGAGATGAAATGAAGTAAATTGTCTTTTCCTACAGGAGGGACGAATCATGGTTCTGGGTGATCAGTGTTAATTGTCAATGGATTTTATGATGTTTCATTCTCAAACTTAAAATCTCCCTCTTATCTTCCTTAGTGCTACTTTACCTCAATGAGAGTTTTTAAAATTATATCTTGGGGCCCTCAATTTTTCACAAAATATATTACCAATTTTATAGTGGAAATAGAAATAAATGTATATATACATACACACACATATATAACATAAATAAATAAATGTATATATATGATTTATATATATATATACCCCCAAAAGACAGAAACTTATAAATGCTTGCCATAGAGGATTTCTCATTCTGTGGAATGCTTATATTCATCTCTGCACAATAGGACTAGCACGAGCATTAGCTAGACATGAAAATAGCCATTTTATGTGTCTTTAACATTGTAAAAGTGTTCCTTAAAGTGAGATTTTCCCCTTTATTTCCTCAAACCCCCAAAGATTGTATGTACCTTAAAAAGCATGGTCTCAAGTGATAGCCCTTGCTTAGAGATCCACTATTTTTACTATCTTTTGTGAGTTCTTTTTATTGAAAGCCTGCCTATCTTTTGACTATTAGGGTATTAGATATTAATAATAATAGTTAACATTTATATAGTGCTTACTATGTGTCAGGCACTGTATTAAGAGCTTTACAAGCATTATCTCATTTGATCCTCACAACCCTCTGAAGCAGGTGCTATTATTATTCTCATTTTACAAATGAGGAAATTGAGGCAAAATAGAAACTAGGTGACTTACTCAGGGTTACACAACTAGAAAATGTCTGATTCGAATTCAGTTTTACCTGACTCTAGGTCCAGGGATTTAGCTATTGTGCCACCTAACTAGGAGCTATTAAACAGATTGTTTTTAATGATTTATCATTTCTATCAATGTATATTTCCTTCAGTTTCATAAGTCTCATTTGTATTTTTCCCTACAAAGATGATCCTCAAAAGTACACATCAGTTTTGTGATTTTTTTTTTCCTTTTTGATTTCATGGTGACTTTAAACTCACTGCCAGAAATCTGTCGTATTCTAGTCTGCTACTGAATATTCTTGTGTTTCCTTTCTCTTGGCTGCAACTTGCTCTTAGGAACAATGTCTCCTTATGGATTTGGAAATCCAAATACGCCTATTTTCCCCCCTTTTTTATAGATGTTTGTGTTGAATATATTTCAAGGATTCATGCTTTTGTTGGCAGCAGTATTGCCTTTGCTGAAGCATATCATAACCCCTTTCTAACTTACTAAAGGTTCTTTCAGAGTGCCTGCTACAAAAAAAAATGTTATTCCCTTATCAATCTGGTGATAAACTTCTCCAAAGTTAGCCAACTTTTTTTTAGGTCCTTAGACAACAGATATACTCCGTCATTTGGCCTCTCTTGAAAACCTTTCCATTTTGGCAAGAGCTGCCAGCATTTGTGTTCCTCTGGAATAGACCTTGAGAACCCAGGGTCACCTCCATATACCATGCTGAGTCACTGGAGTAAGTCTACAGATTGCCCTAGTATTAGTAGTTAGTAATAGAATATATGTGAATGTGTGTGCCAGATCATTACTACAGGTTAGCCTGGGATCAAATTGTATCCTTGAAAGAGATGAAACTGGAGATAACTTTGTAAGGTTGGATTAATTGTCATTAATGTCAATCAGGGCATAAAACAGAAATTGTATAATCTTTAAAGGTGTTTGCCACTGCCTGGGAGGACATCAGGCGAAGAATCCAAGAGGAAAGGAGCTTTCCTGTAGAAGGTAAGGTCCTTCCAATTTTTCTGTTTTGGGGATGGCATTAGGACAATTACATTAAGCCCTAGAACATTTCAAAGACAGCTAAATGAGATATGAAATCATTCGAAATTTGACCCAACTATTCTAAAAGGAAAAACCAAATGGATGAACAACATTTATTCTCTAAATTCAGAAGGATTAAATCCCTGGCCCACTAGTAGCTACTGGTCCACAAAATTATCTAAAGGCAGCCTGAACTAGACTGAAATGTAACTGGGAAATTTTTAACAAATAGAAATAGGATACAACCTAGATAATGTTAATTTGTGGTTTCCTAGTCAAAATAAGGCCTGCAGAAATCTTCTTCTGTTTGAGTTTGATACCATAGAACTTTGAAAGGCAGTTGAACTATGGGTAGATCTTGACCATGTACTTATATTGGACCAATAATGCAACTGGATAGTCAGTGGGGCCCAGAATTGAAAAAGTAGAGAAGAGTAAGCTAGATTGCCTTTGGGAAATTAGCTAATAAATTGACTCTATGCTTCTCTCTGAAACAAAAATCCATCTTTTCAACATCAGCATTTTTCTTGTGATTTTTTTTTGTGGCTATGAATACCAAAGTCTCTGAATAATTAAAATCATGGGTTCCCCAAATATGTAATGGAGAGACATATGGTGAGTATGAACAGGCCAGAACACATTACACATGAAGAATTTTTCAGGAGAAGTGGAACAGGTATGTCAGTAGAAAGAAAGATGGGTCACTAATAGAATTAATGGATTAGTGGTTAGCCCATATGCTTCATTGATATCTACAGACAGTCAAGACTTCTAGAGAAAGACTCTCTCTCTCTCTCTCTCTCTCTCTCTCTCTCTCTCTCTCTCTCTCTCTCTCTCTCTTAATTAATACTGTGAATTGGTTCCAAGGCAGAAGAATGGGGTAAAGTGACTTGCCCAGGGTCACACAGCTGGGAAGTGTCTGAGGCTGGATTTGAACCTAGGACCTTCCATCTCTAGGCCTGGCTCTCAATACACTGAGCCTCCCAGTTGCCCCCCAAGAGAAGGACTCTTGCTAGAATAAGTGAAGAATTTATAAAACATGGACCAGGATAAAACAGTATAGGTTAAGATTTTAAAGAATAAGTCACTTACCAATTAATTAGTGGCCAAATGATATGAACAAGGTATTCTCAAGGGAAGAAATCCAAACCACCTATAACTACATTTGTTGTTGTTCAGTCATTTCAGGCACATCTAATTCTTTGTAACCCCATTTGGAGTTTTCTTGGCAAAGTTATGGACTGCTTTGACATTTTCTTCTTCAGCTCATTTTAAAGATGAGAAATAGAGACAAACAGGAATAGGTGAGTTGGCCAACGCCATACAGCTAATAAGAATCTGAGGCCAGATTTGAACTCAGAAAGATGTCTTCCTGACTTCAGGGACAGCACTTTTATCTAGTGTACCACCTACCTATTCATATAACCATATTAAAATGAGCAAATCACTAATAATTAGAGAAATTCAAATTAAAGCAACTCTGAAGTTCTATCTGACACCTCTTAGATTGGCAAAGTTGTCAAAAAAAGGAAAATAACAAATGTTAGGGGGACTGTGGGAAAAGAGGAATATTGATTCAGTAATGGTGGAATGGTGAATTTGTATAGCCACGATAAAAAACAGTTTGCTACTATATTCTTTGACTCATCAGTCTCCTGGTAGTTTAGGTTAGATATTAGAATAAAATGAGACACTTAGATAACTGAACAGTTAATAAAAGGAGACTTTCTTAGCCACAGCAAGAAAAGGATGTTCAGCAAGGATAGACATCGAGAACCCCTTGAGCTGATTCAGCCAGAGGTCCCATCAGGATGTGCCATTCATGCACCTTAGAAGCTCTCTTGCTCCTCATCCCTGTTTTGTACTCAAGAGATAAGGAGGTGACACAGCAGGCTGAGCCTGAGTTCTTGAGCCAATCAAGTCTAGAGGAATGTCTCAACATCATTTAAGGAAAAACAAGGCTTTGCTTCTGTCACATACGCCACAAAAGTGACTAAACTGAGCAAACTCATGCCTTGCAATACCACCACCACTAGACCTATTCTGCAAAGAAAGAAGAAAACACAAAAAATGTTTATGGCAGCACTTTTCCTAATGGCAAAGAACTGGAAAACTAAAAGATGTCCACAAACAGCGGAATGACTGAACAAATTTTGGTGCAGTTATATGAATATAGTAGAATATTGATGTGGAATAAGAAATAGCCAATGGGATATTTTCAGAAAAAACTTAGGAAGGCTTCTTCACCTGATGCAGAATGAAGTGAGCAGAATGAGGAGAAAATGTATACAAATAACAATAACAAACTCCATGTGTTGACCAGTCAAGATTCCAGAGGACCCATGATGAAACAGTGCTGTTTATCTCTTGGAAGAAAGAGACACATTTTTTGACATGGCTAATGGAAATTAATTTTTCTTGATTATGTATATTTGTTACAAGGCTTTCATTTTTGTTTTTTTTTCCCAGAGTAGGGCCAGAAGGAGAAAAGTAAATGCCTGACAACTTGCTTGAAGACTTACAATGAGGGGAACCCCATTACCTCTCGGGATGATGTTTTCTACTAATGAATGGCTCAAATTGTTAGAAGTTTTTCCTTTTATCAAACCTAAATTTGCTTCTTTGCAAAATCCACTCAACTCTCTATGCATTGTCACCAACGCATTATCCTTTCTTTTTGACTCCAACTATTCAACTAGTTCAGAATCCATCTAGTACTTGTACTATTTTTAGTAAGAAAAATACGTGATACTTTATCAAATGCTCTGCCAAAATCTCGGTAAGCTCTATCTCTAGCATTCCCATTTGGAAACCCTGTCAAAAATGATAATAGCATTAGTCTAGCAGGACCAGTTCTTAATGACACTATGTTGGCTCTTTGACCCCATTGCTTCTTTTTTTCTAGATGTTCATGAACCATCTCTTTAATAATCTCTTGTGGAATTTTGCCAGGAATGTAGGTCAAATACATTGGGTTCTATTTTGTCAACTCTTATCTTCCGTTTTTGAAAATTGGGACAACATTTAACCTTTTCCGGTTCTATGATACCTCTTCTTCTCTTAGTCCTTAAAATAATGTGAATATTGGTTTAGTAATCATATCCATCTCATTTTTGAATTCTTAAGAATATAGTTCATCTGAATCAAGTGATTTAAATCATCAGCTGATCAAATGAGATAATCTGTGTAAAGTGCTTTCCAACCTTAAAGTGCTATACAACAGGAAGACCCAAATTCAAATCCAGTCTTAGACCCTTTCTAGCTTGTGTGACTCCGAGAAAATCTCTTGATCTCCATTTCATAGCTGCAAAATGGGGATAATAATAGCACCTACTTCCCATACTTGTTGTGAGGCTAAAATGAAATAGTATTTGTAATGTACTTTGCAAATTTTAAAACACTATCTAAATGCTAGCTATTATTATTAAGAAGTATAGTTAGATACTCTCTCACTGTCTCCTTGCTTCTCCTGAGTACCTTGGAGAAGCTGAACCTGTAAAAACCAAATTTCTGTGGTAATCTATGTCAAAACTAAACTAAGCAATAAAGCAATTAACCTACCTACATTTTAAATGTTAAGTATAGAGGATTTGCCCAAGTATTTTCTTGGATACCTGTGGTTCTGACCCTTTGTTATGACATTATTAACATCTTCAATAAATCGTCCTGATCTTCCCCAGGGCTGAACACTTATTTTGCAAACGATTCTGTCTCCTCAGCAAGGCATGAAATTCTGGGCTCTTTGCTAAGGTATGTATTTATTTGACCCTTGATACTTGTTGTTTTGCAATACGTCAAACTGATGATGATTCACAGGTCTTTTACACACCTGAGCTATACCCGTGGAGCTTGACTTTTCAAAAGAAAGGCTAATTAACAGAACCAACAAGAACTGGGAGGCTATTTAGATACAGGCAGCTGTGAAGTAATGTTAGCTAACTGGGCATCTCTTCTCTTTTTCCCCCCTTCCAACAGAAAGGGCAGAGTTATTCCTCCCCAATCACATCTATCCCTTCCTATGGATATGGCTTTGTGTGTAACTTTTTCTTTGCCCACCCTTCTTTCCTCACTAATTTTTCACATTGGAGGTTGAAGGTTTTCAAGTCTCCCCATCTCTAATGTCCACTCCTCTCCCCCAGGGCCCCCCCCCCCAGCCCCAACATCAAAGCATGGAAAGGGAGAAAGTTAAAGAAAGAAAAATTGGAGCTTCCCTAGTTCTTAAGAAGACAGTCACTCAATGAACTGAATATGAGTTCTTCATTCTGTAAAGCAAAGATTGAATCTAAAGCGAGTCTACCATGTTTAGTTTACAGTTTCAATTTTTATAATGATGTCAAAGTTTTTTTCCTGTTGGAATTCAGCTTCTGCCTCAGGATCCATTCTCCCTGCCAGACACCCTGACTCCATCTTGTTTCTGTCCACTGGCAGACTCATTCAAATATTCCCAGGTCAGAAGAATTTCCTCCTCCAAGTTCAGAGTCCATGACAGCTCAGCCTTCTTTCTAGAATGGAAACACCACATTTCTCAGAAGTCCAAATAATTCTAACTCTTTTGAAATCTCTCCTTGAGCTGAAGGAATTAATCCCAAATTGTACTGTACAAATGGAGATCTGTGTTGCCATCTGAGCCCTCCAGGGAAATATGTGCACTGGGGAAATATGTCGTCTCCAAAATGGCGGTGGGAAGAGGTAGCAGTTGAGTGGTGAAGAGCTCCTGGTCCAATCTAGGAGCTGCAGGAAGGTGAGCTTGCAACAAGGATGTAGTTAGAAGAGTATCTAAATCCCATAAAAGACTCCCTGAACTAAGCTTCCAAAAATCAGGAGAAAAGTTCTAGACTATATTGGATTCCTGGGTCAAGTAGAGGAACTTCTACCAAGCAGGAACTAGAGTTGAGCAGGAAGGTACAGAGAAAAGTTGGAGGAGCAAACCTAGTTCCTGAGGTCCGAGGAACTCTCTAAACACCTTGAACATTTTCTTTGTGTGGGTGTAGGGTGGTTGGTGGTGCTGATGGCTCCATTCAGGTTAATAATATAAATCAGGAAGACTGTATGTCCCTAAGATTTTGGGTTCACCAGTAGGCTAGGTTGTTTGATTCTGGTAACTCAAAGGGTTTTCCTATTTCTAGGGGTGGGGTGGGGAGCAGGGCAGAAGCTACTTAGGAACAACTATACCCCTGGGGAACGTAGTTCCCTTGGAGGTAGGTGGGGATTACTAGAAGGGGAAGAAAAAATAGTTTTGATTGTTTTTGACTTGGAATATGAATTCTATGTGGTTGGATATGTTTTATTTTGTTAAATAACACTTGTTCTATATTCAGTGACCCATTAGCCAAAGTTCCTGAATTGAAAATGAGGGTCCCCACCCAACTTTTTTAGCGGAGACTTAGACAGAAGCCAAATTTTTTTATCCTACATGGGGATAAAGTCAACAAGGTATGAATATTGAGAAGTCTCTAATACCAAACTCTATGCATGCAAACCAAGAGCACTTTGGCTCTGAGTAAAGAGTAACATAAGGCTTTCTTACACTATAGCAAGATAGTTGTGCGCTCTAAATAGCTGGAAGAGCATGTGCAGTTTTGCTGGCCTTTGCTTGTAGATGTGGGGGCAAGAAAAATAGGGGGCAGATCTGCAAACACACAGTTGGAGCCTAAGGACAAAAAAAACCCCTTCCCTCCCCCCCCCCCCCAGGTAGTGGCAGAAATGAGCAGAAAAGAATGAAGGAGATTTTTCTTTGACTGTGGTTTTATTACAGGGTCAAATCTGAAAAAGTGATGAGTTCCCAAAGAAAATCTCCCACTGGACTGAACTGAAAACTTTTGGTGAGGAAAGATTTGAAAAAAGGGGCTTCCTTCAAGTCCTAGCTAACATCCCACCTTCTACAAAGACCTTTCCTGATCCTCTTTATTGGTGGTGAATTCCCACTGTTGATTATTCTCGTATCCTGTTTGTACAGCATTGTTTTCATGCCTGAGCCCTCCTTGAAAGCAAGGAATTTTTGTCTTTATTTGAATCCCCAGCACTTGGCACATTGACTGGCACACAGTTGACATTTAATACATGCTTTGATCGAATGACTGGTTAGGAGTGTGGTATGGGAATCACTGAAATATCTACTCCATCTTTGGAGAGCTGTATTCTTCACCTAAAACCTTATCTCTTTCAATGTAAATTCCTCATTCCTCATTTAGTTAACAGATATACAATTTTCCTCTAATAATGACTAATAATGTCATTCGCTATTTCTTTGAAACGGAGGAATTTCTCTTTGGTCTGAAAAAAAATACCCTGGTTTCATATTCACCTTTTCTCCTCTGATTTGCTCTTTTAAAATGTTTAATCTCATACTTGGCCAGTAGGTGACAGCATTTAGCATTGAATAATCTGTTCTGAACAGTAATATAAAACTTTAATTTTTAACTTTTATATTCACTGTCTCATTTACTTTTTAGAAGGGCTATCTTTATAGACATTAATTTACATTTAGAAATAAAGAACAAATATTTTGTAGAAAAGGTTTCCTATTATGAGAAAAGAATCAAATTATATTAGTAAGCATTTTCAGTTTTTTTTCCTCCAATAAATTGTGCACCTTTTGGGAGATGTTTTGGTGGATATGACCTTCATTCTGTCTTTTTGAATTTGTAAACATCCTCATAGATCAATACAAGTGTTTCTCCACTCTAACTAAGCACACCAGCATATTGAAATCTGCACTTATGCAACAGGTAAATTAGGGACCTGATAAGAACTAGTTGTCCTTTAGGAAGATTTCATGAGAATTCTGTTCTCAATGTTTTTAGATTTTTAAATTTAAATTTAAATTTTTATTTTAAAATATTTAAAATTTAAAATTTAATTTTAAATTAAAAAATGTATTTTTAAATTTAAACTTTTCTTTGGTGCTGTTAACAGACAAAGTGGTAAGGTTACAGATACTTGAAGCAATATGTTTGATATTGATATGGTTTTGGCCAAAACAGTTTGTAATATACCTAAATCAAGAATTTTCAACCTTTCTGTGTCATGGACCTCTTTGGTAATCTTGTGAAAAAGTTCCTAATTAAAGGAAGTGCTAAATTTAGTTAGAAGTTAATGGAAATAAAATTATAATTTTATTCATTTCTTTTTTACTATCCAAGTTGACAGATACCCTGAAATCTGAGGTCTGTGGATTCCAGGTAAGAAGCCCATCAAGTAAATGGTCTTTACAAGTCTTCATGTTAAAAAAAAAAGTCCCAGAGGGAAGACAAAGAAATATTCTGTAAACTGTTTAATAAAATCACGATTACTTTGATACCACAAGGAGACATTAAGCATAGTGCTTTAATGGAGGGTTATAGCAATAAGCCAAGAATCTGTGTAAATTGTAAGGTATATTTGGAATGAAGAAATGAGACCAAAGAATTGTAGACCACACATAAGTTGTACATTCCATAGCATAGTAAAATCTATCACTTCACCTAATATTGTTACTTCTGTTGAGGGACCACCATCTTTTTAGTCACTCAGGTTTGCGATCTCAGAGTTCAACCTGTTGCCAAGAGCTGTCCATTCTACCTCCATCTCTGTCAATTGTCTTCTCTCTACTCATGCCTAATGTTCTAGTTCATGTCCTCAACGTCTTTGTCCTAGACAATATATTGCATAATCTACTAATTGGTCTCCTTGCTTCCAATCTTTTCTCCCTTTAAATTATTTTTTATTCAGTTGCTAAACTCATATTTCTAAAGCATTTGAACCCAACCGAGCAACAACAATTCACACGTTCCCCCCTCATTTCTACTAAAGAAGTTTCAGTGGCTAAATTCTTCCTTCTGGAGACGCTGTTATTTTTATTCAAAGACAGAAGGTAATTACAGGTTATCATATCTTCTCTTAAAATAATATTGCCCTCTTGCTTTCTAGACCCATATAAGTTTTCTTAAAAGAAGAAATAAATAGCAATGTTATAGTTTTTTTTCTCTTTTTCATTTAAATTTTCAGTTGCTTGAGACAATCACCTTGAGTGAATGATTGATGTAGCCTTCCTGCTCTCTAAAGCAATCTTCTAAAGCAGGGGTCGGCAAGGTATGACTCTCGAGCCATATCTGGCTCTTCTGAGGGCCAGATATGGCTCTTTCTGCAGGAGCCATAAAGTCCATTTTTTTTCAGGCGCAGTTACAGGAGCGCGCACTGTGAGCACTGTACGGCTCTCACAAAATTACATTTTAAAAAATGTGGCATTTATGGCTCTCCTGGCCAAAAAGGTTGCCGACCCCTGTTCTAAAGTAATAATTATCAATGGTCTCTTCCTCTCTCTAAGACAATCACTAAGAGAGAGTAGTTGCCTTACGTTTCAAATTATTAGAACACTATCCTTACTAAGAAAAATAAACATTGTAATAATAAAGCTGGTTTGCAACCTGTAATTTCAATGATATATGAAAACACCCTTTGAAAAAATTTCCTTTAATAATTTAATAATTCTCTAGCGGTTTTAGTTGTGTGGGGCACCAAAGATTAAGTGACTTGTCCAGGGTTACATAGCCAGTTTATGTGAGAGATGGGATTTGAACCCAGGTCTTCTTGGTTATTGAATAAACTATTCATTACATTATGCTATGTATGCTTTATCTATATAGATGCTTTATTGTCAATATTTCAGTTGGGAAAATCCATTGAAAAAAGCATATATATTCATACACTGTTTTTTGCTTAAAAAATAAGAAAAGACTTCAGTGGAGACTTTTATCACTGATCTTGAATTCCTAGATTGTTCCAGTTTCTGCCTGTCTCATTGTTTGACAAAGACTATGAAGTCATAGGTAAAGTACCAATCTCAACTCCTTCCCCATTCCTCCCCCCCCCCTTTTTTTATCCTGGATCTGAATAGATAGGAACAGTCTTTCATAGGTCCAAGGCTTTGGCCTTAGACTATAAAATTTAACTTCTGATATGAGCTCCATAGATATAGAAGATATGAGTTCAAATCTTGCTTCCTTCTCCCTTGGGACCATTGGCAAGTGACAACCTCTGTGTAATTAGAATTGGTTCCCCAGAACTTCAATTCCCAGCATCCCACTTTTCTTCTCATGTTACGTACTGACATAGGAAGGATATAAGTTTTGTATAGCCTCGCCTCTCTCTCTCTTCTTGTGATCACGGCTGTGGAAGCTGGCTTTGGCCAGGCAGGAGAATTTACTCACATGGTTTTATTTTTGTTAGATAATTAGGTTTTTATTCCTTCTACTTCAAGTGATTATTAATAAACTTTATAAAATTAATACTTGGAATTATTGGACATTAATTTAAATCTTACACCTCCCTGATCCTTAGTTTTCCCACCTGCAAAATAAGATGATTGAACTGTGAGACCTCTGATCTATGAACCTAAAGTCCTTCTAGCTCTAGATCTAGGATTTTTTTATATTGGCAAGGGTCAGCAAATCCCTTCTCTCCTTCTCTCTCCCCCACCAAACATTTAAAAGAACGTGAAACTTTTCTGGAGCCCATTTTTCATCAGGTATGTTTTTGTCCAATTGGGACCAGGGGTCAGATAAATGTACCCCAAAATTTTACCTTCTCCTAAATTTTACCTTGGATCTATACAATTTTTGTGCACATGTTCCTCATAATCCTTCTAGCATGGCTGCCTGCTTGCTATATTTTTGAGGGTATTTGAAACTCTACAAATCAGAATTCCTCCATCCCAATTCATTATGCAAAATTAAAAAAAAACAAACAAGTGGATTAAGAATGCCTATTGTCTAGCTATGATATGCAGTTAATTGGACAACTTATAACATTGATCCATTGGTATATATATCTTAGACAATCACTACAAACGGACAATGAGCTGAGCACAGAACTGAAAAGGAGGAGAATAATTTGGATGGCTTTTGAAAAACCATGCAGTGCTTTTAATGACTGACGAAACAAAGGCACACTTTTAAAATAATAATAGTTGATGATATGTGACTGAATTGTGATGGAACACATTTTCTGATTAACTAAAGTTAAGGGCCACTCATAAGGTAATGGAGAGGTATATAACTTAGATGCATAATCAATCCCTAATGTATCCCCTACAACAAATGGCATGGGAGAAGCATTGTAAAAGAAGTAATCCGTGATGTGTATGATTGGATAAGAAGATGGGTCAATCACAATAGCAAGAGTAAGGAATAAACAATGAGCAGCCTTCTGCTCCATTGACTTGCCTGCAAAATAAGAGAAACAAGGAAGAACATTGGGTGGATCCCCTGAGGAAGATTTACAGGAGATCATGGATAAGAATCTGACAGGATGGGAAGTCTCATGGGTTGTAATCTGCACCATTGAGGGGAATACCCACATCAATGAAATCATGAATCTGTCAACTATTAGAAAAAGTCACAGTTTCATAGTACTTTAGAGTTTTACAAAGCATTTTGCTCACAACCATCCTGTGAGTGTGTTAATGCAAGTTTTATTACCCTTATTTTGTAGGAAATGGAGGCTCAGAAAAGTTAAGTGACAGCTCACAGTCACAAAATTAGATGACTTTGGGAGAACTTGAATTCAGGCTTTTCTACTCCAAATCTAATCTAGTTCCATTATATTAAACTTTTTCTCAATTAAGAACCTATTTAAGATACTTGGTTGGTAATAGAAAACATCTACCTATGAGAAACAAGTTGGGGTTATAAGAGAAATATTAAAATAGTAATCAAATAACAATTCAGAGAATTCAAAAAGAGAAGGAATGAATGAAGCATCTTTGGCATTTGCCCAAAGATAAGCTCCTATATGTAATGCCAATATGTTCTGCCAAATTTCTTCAAGAAATTGCTCTAAGAATAGAAAGAGTCTATGCTTCCAAACTAGTTCTTGATAAGAAAACTAACAAGATACTGATGAGTAAAGCATGAACTACAGAATATAAACCTAAAAAAATATAGGAAAGTGATGCTTTCTGTGTTTTAAACTTGCTAACTCACTGGAGTTCAGCTTTCTTGTAAAGTGGAATAGAAAAGCATTCATTAAGCACTTTCTGTGTACTAAGAACTGTGCTAGGTACCTGGGATACAAATGGAAGAGCAAGACAATTCCTGCTTTTGAGAAGCTCACATTCAAATTGGGTGAGACAATATATTTAGTTTCATGGCAGATGGAAAGTCCATCTGTAAAATGGAGAGGCTTGACAAGGACATCTTTTAGCTTTCTTCTATCTCTAGTGTATTATGACTGATCATTCATTGGATCATAAATTTAGAGCTGGAAGAGACCATAGAGGCCAACTATCTAATCACTTCATTTTACAGATAAGAAAACTGAGGTCCAGAGAGATCAAGTGATTTACTCTAGACAACACAAAAGTAGCCAAGCCAGATTTTGAACCCAGATCCCGAGACTCTCAAACAAGTCATTTTCCCACAGTACCACAATGTCTAACCACTTTAACTGATTAATCATAAGCTCCTCTCAAATATGAAGTTCTTCAAGGGAATTTGTAATATGATTTAGTTTACTAACATATGATTTGTACTCAACTTTTCAGGACTATATCTATTGTGTAAAATGATGTGCTCATAATTCTTTATGATGCTTATGGCAATTCTATTTTTCTTAATCTATTTAGCAGATTCTTCTCATAATATCTGCATCATGCTTTAAGGTTTACAAAGTGTTTGATGTGCATCAACTCATATAATCCTTATGAGAAACCTATGGCAGGTAGATAGTGCCTATACTCTTTTATTTTATAGACAAGGTGACAAAGGTACATGGGAGTGAAATGATTTGCTTAAGGTCTTAGGGCTTAGAATTTAAACAAAATCTACTGTGCTTTCCAACCCAAGGTAGTAAACTCCTTGATGACAAGGACCTTGTATCCCTCATATCCCAGGCAGTGACTAGCCCAGTACCTTGACTAAAGAAGATGCTCAATAAATATTGAATGAGCGAAGACATCTGCTGTTCCTAAATAGTCCTACACACATCTTTATCACTGTCAAAATGATGTTCTTTAGAATACATTTAGAGCCTGGCTATAGCAAGGAGAGTCAGATACGAATCCCTATTTTGCCATTGATTACTATTTTTTATTTGAATGAGTTAAACAAGCATTTACTAAGTGACTACTCTGTGCCACAGTGCTGGAGATACAAAGAAAGATTAAAAACAGACCCTGCTCTCAAGGGGCTTACTTTACACAGGGGGAAGATTGTGATGACTAGATTAAGTCTACACTGCCCATTTTTAGATTTAATCACCAAAGGTGAGAGCACTTCTAATTCTGGGAGGTCCTAACTCACGTGTGCTAGAGTGGGTGATGAATTAGAATCAACTGACTGCCCTCTAGGCAGTCCTATGAGAAGTGTCTATTGTGATTAGACATTCAAATTAGGAGGGAGGCACAGGAAGTGACGTATAAGTGGCCCCTTTAAAAGAGAAGGTCCTCAGTCAGCAAGGGTTTCTGGTGAAGAGCACAGCTGATGGAGGAGCTCTTCTGGTCCATGGAGGAGTGCTGGCTGGAACGCTGAGATCTTGGTGAGACTGCTTTCAATATCTTCTGTAGAAGTCCACGTGGTGAGTTTAAAGACTGAATCTTCCTGAACTTCTCTTAAGGAACTTCCCTTTAATAGACTCTGTGAATGAAGCTTTGATTCATTCACCTCTAGGCTTCTGGCCCTCTGTCTCTCAGCTGAGGGTTAATTATATCTACCTGGATTAATTAGAGGATCTTAGTAATTTACCTACTGTGTTAGAGTCTTATTTCCTCTCTCTCTTCTCAATTGTAAATAAACTTCCATAAAGTCAATTTTGACTTGAGGTTATTCCTAAATTGGGGAGATTTTCCCTGGAGACCACCTTTTAATATATTGGATCCCAAATCCCCTTTTTCCCCCTTACAAGACCATATGCAAACAGCTATAGACAGGATAAATTAAAGATATTCAGGAGAAGGAAGGCACTAGCAGACTATCCCTCTGTGCTCCATTTTTTCCATGTGCAAAAATGGAGTGAAGACAGGTACAAGTAGCTGACTCAGTGGACAGAGTAACAGAGTTGGAGTCAGGAGAACCCGGGTTCAATCTGGGCTCAGACACTTCCTAGCTGTGTAATGTTGGGCAAGTCACTTAACCCTGTTTGCCTAAAAAATGAAAAAATAAATGAAAGAAGACTAGATGAGTTCTAAGGTAAACACAGGTTAATAGTGTTTTTATAGTAGTATTTGGGATGCCTGAAATTCAGCAGTCTTTGCTATCCAGAGCTTTCTTACCTTATCAAATGTGACTTGTACAAACTGTTCTTCCAGGCTCTTTCCTAGAGCTCATTTCAACTGCAGCAAGGAAAACAGAGAAATCTTCCCATTTTCCACTTTGTTTTTTCCATTCTCTTCTGCTTTTAGGTCTGGCCCACTTATTTTTTTTACCCCTTATCTTCTGTCTTAGAATCAATACTGGGTATTGGTTCTAAGGCAGAAGAGCAATAAGAGCTAGGCAATGGGGGTCAAGTGACTTGCCCAGGGTCACAAAACTGGGAAGTGTCTGAGGCCAGATTTGAACCAGGACCTCCCATCTTTAGGCCTGGCTCTTAATCCACTGAGCCACCAAGCTGCCACACAGCTGCCCTCCCCCCACTTATTTTTAAAAATACATTTATTTACTTAATTGTACCATTCATTTAAAAAAAATGGAGTTCCAAATTCTCTTTCTCCTTCTTACCTTTTCCCTACCCACTGAGAAGGCAAACAATATGATATGAATTATATACATGAAATCATGTAAAACATATTTCCATATTTGCTATGTTGTAAAAAAAGTGAAAAAAAATATGCTTCAGTCTGTACTCAGAATTCATTAGTTTTCTTTCTGGCAAGTATCATGAACAGGATTTATACCCTGTATTCTCTGAGTCCAAGTCCAGCACTCTTTCCATGACACCATGCTCAATGACTAATTCTTTTTGGCAGTCCCACTGCTATGTAGACAGACTACAATGATCAATTTGACTCCTCCTGATGTTCAGGGAATGCCCCCTCTTTCCCCAAAATATCTGGCTCCAAACTACCTTTCCAGCCCATTTTCCACTACTTCCCTTCCCTGCAATTGTCACCTTGCCAAACTGGAATACAAACCTGTGCCACAATCTCCTCAAGCCCATTTCTGGCTCAGTACATTAGCACAGCCAACTCCCTCCCACCAGCAACAGCCTCCCATCCCTCTTCACTGCCAGAAGCAGCCCTGCAGTGATAGATTTTCTAGAATAAAAAACTGCTTGCTTGGTTAATGTAGATTTAAAACTCCAGGTGGCAACCAATTGCTGTCTGAGATTATGGCCGGTGGCCGCTCATAGAATGTTAGAATGCATTCAGGATTCCTTATTCTAAAAAACAAAAAAGCCCAGGTTCTCAAAACATATCAGAAAGAATGGTATGAAGCCACTAATTGAGCTACTAACTAGCTCCTATGGTTACTTTGTGGATCACTCATTGTCCTCTTATCACCTCTGATATTCATCTATCCATCCATCATCCATCCATCCATCCATCCATCCATCCATCCATCCATCCATCCATCCATTCCTCCCAGGTTCCTTCTATTTATAATTATACCTTGATTAAGGAAGATGCAAAGCTTCTTCAAATTGGCCTTGTCAAAAGCGAAAGCGGACACATTATAAACCTTGTGGGGCTATCTGTATTTGTAGTAGTAAAGACATACAAAATATCTCTGCAAATCAGCAGTGTCTAAATACCGTTGAAGGTAATAGGCAAACTTGTGAGGGCCTCTTGCTAGGTTTGTCATCTAGTTCAGTAGTTTTCTTTTTTCTACATATCTATCTTTCTCCTTTCAGGGGAGAAGTCCTCCTTATTTTTTAGACACCCAGTGCCTTTCAGCCCTCCTTTTCTGCTTATCAAACACAATGTGGAGAATTAAGTATATGCTTGATTCATTATACTTCATATGAAAGTGTTTCCTCAACCAGAGTTTATATTTTAAGTCTTTTATCTTTCTTTGTTGGGTAAAAAGCTCTCCCCCTTTTCAAAAGAACTTGAGGGAATAACCAGCAGGTAGGAAATGTGGGGTTGGAAGGGAAAGGGGTGCTGAAATCATGATAGGCTTAATACTGTCACAGTTCACTTTAAAAAAGAAAAGTATATAATACATTTATCATTTTTCTTTCACAGCTGTTCTGCTTGCCTGTATTTCCCTCTGAACTTCTTTCCCTTCTCTTCTGGTCCTTTTTAATGATACTTCATGACCCTCTTTTATTTCTTTTCTTTAGCTCTGACTATAGACTTTTACATCAATTCAATAAATATGTATCAAACAACTGCTATATACAGAATTTCTCCTGGGAGCTGCAGTGTGGAACAAGGGAAACAATGATGAATAAGATATAGTCTATGGCTGTAAGGAGATCAGTCTTGTTGGAAACATAAATCAAACGAAGAAATAACTCTATTACAGGGCAGAATATGATATGTCTCCAAAGAGGCATAAAGTGCTATGAGTCTTCAGAGAGCAGAGAGATTATATCTAGTTGGTTGATTCAGCAGAGTCTGTTCAGGGGTTGGTATTCAAGCTGGGTCTTGAAGGATGAATAGGACAAATCAGTTAGAGAATGGATGAGGGGCAGGAAGGGGAAGAGATCATTCCAGACAGAGGGAGCATCATGTTCAAAGGCAGAAAATTATTTAGTGCTACAGTATTCAAGGAGCATGTGATGATTCTAGCTTCTACTTCAATACCAGGTACATAATAAGTATTTAAATGCTTGTTGACTGATTGATCCATTTTGACTAGAATGAGGTACTAAAAGGGAGTTTTGAAATATTGGAATGAGTGGTTAGAGACATATTATAGAAAACCTTGAATGTGAATCTGAGGAATTTGCATTTAATTTACTAGGTAACTGAGAGGGCATTGAAAAGTTTTTGAAGATTTTTTTTTTAGCAAATGGTGACATAATCAGGGTTATAGTTTTATAAAGATTAATTTGGCAGCTGTGTGTATTATAGGGAGAGATAATGGAGGCAAGGAATTTAATTAGGATATTTTTAGAAGGCCAAGTGACTACATTTACCTAAAAACCAGAAACTCAAATCAAACCCCTTTTATCTTTAAATGAGTTTTTATTGTTGACAAGTGTAAGATAGATGTCTTCTTTCCTTTAGCTCCTGAATGGTATGTTTCCTCATTGCATGTATACTTTTCCTGGATTTAGAGGATTGGCAAAACACCACAGTTCCCGGGCAGCTGGGTAGCTCAGTGGATTGAGAGTCAGGCCTAGAGACTGGAGGTCCTAGGTTCAAACCCGGCCTCAGCCACTTCCCAGCTGTGTGACCCTGGGCAAGTCACTTGACCCCCATTGTCTACCCTTACCACTCTTCCACCTAAGAGCCAATACACAGAAGTTAAGGGTTAAAAGAAAAACAAATAAACAAAAAAAAGAAAAACACCACAGTTCCCTCCATTCAGTTTGTCTCTCCTACTTGTAAAGTCCCTCTGCGAGTAACTGATGGAATTATTCAAATTACTCAGGGCTATTTCCCTCAAAATCTCTTGTAGGGAAACAAGCAAAGATGGTCTTGGGGTGAGGGGATACCAGACATTCTCCTAGCATTACTGCATTCCACGAAAGGGGGGGAAATGAAAAAAAAATTACATTTGTTGGTAGTAATAGTGGTAGTAGAACAGAGAAGTCCTGGAGTATTAAGACACAATGTCCCTGAAATTGATGTTTCGTATGGAATGTAGCCTCCCAAATATAACTTTGACATCAGAGCCCCCTCCTATGACATTAAGGGATGAGCAACAATTTTATATAATTTTCCCATCATTTGTGGGCCTCAGCCAGAAAATCTGGGTGCTGTACTATAAGATACCACCAATCATATTGTTAAGAAAGAAGACTGGGATAATTCAAATGTTCATTCACTACTAGATCTTGAACAACGGAATTAAAATGGGTTTGTAGAATATGGACAAGTGAATTGAATGCTGGATTTGGAATCAAAAAGACTGTTCCAAATCATGAATTCTGCAGTCTCAGAAGAATTGAATTTTCAAGTAATATCAAGTCCAGTGGAAATACTTGTAGTGTGTCATGCCTCCCCTCTAGGATAAACTCATCACTTAAAATCTCATCATCATGGAGACTGATTCACCTTTAACACCTTCAGCACCTTCCGTTTCTCTCTCTTTGGATTAGAAGGCTGGAGGAAGGCACAATAAACTTCTCCTAATGTCTCCCATGATTGGGGACTCAGAGTTTTCTAGCTATCTTAATTTTCTATCAGCTGCTCTTCTCAGTTTTGACTTTACTAGAACATTATGCCCAGAGACCAGGGTGACCTCTGGGTGGGGGAAAGGAATCTCCTTTTCACGTTTCTTTTGTGTATTGTCTTCCCCCATTAGATTGTAAACTTCCTCAAGGCAGAGACTGTCTTTCTTTTTCTTACTTATATCCCACTGGGCTTAGCACAGATCAACACTTAGTAAGTGTCCAATATTGACTATTGATCAGGTACTTTAGTAGTATGTTTATTCTTTGGTTGTTGGACAAGGAGCCTACTTTTATGGTATCAGTAGTTAAATTAGTTTACAAATGGTGGCAAAACTGTGTTATAAACCCAGAGACTTAACCAAAAAGCTACTCGAAACAATCAACAACTTAAGCAAAGTTGCAGGACATAAAATAAACCCACATAAATCATCAGTATTTCTATTTACCACCACCAAGTTTAATGGCAAGAGATAGAAAAGGAAATAATTCCATTTAAAATAACTGCAGACTAGTGGAAATGCGTGTTGGCTATGGGGTGGTGGTGGTGAAGGGGAAAGTAAAAACATAAATCATGTAACTATGGAAAATTTTTCTAAAAAATAAAATATTAAAAAAAATAACAGGAGACTAAATAAAATACCTTGGGGCATACCAACCAAAATAAACCCAGCAACTATATGAATACAATTGCAGTGCACTTTTCACACAGTTAAGGTCAGATCTAAACAACAATTCTCATGGATAATTCTGACCCAATATAATAAAAATAATAATCCTACTTAAATTAATTTATCTATTCATTGCTATACTAATCAAACCACCTAAAATTATTTCCTGGAGACAGAAAAAATAATAACAAAGTTCATCTGGAAGAACTAAAGGTCAAGAATACTAAGGGAATTAATGAAAAAACAAAGATGAAGAAAGGAAGCCTAACCATATCAGAATTCAAACTGAATTATAGAGGTAATCATCAAAATAATCTGGGACTCTCTAAGAAATAGAGAAGCAGATGAATAGAATAGGTTAGTTAATCAACACATAGTAGTTAATTACTATAGTAACCTAGCATTTGATAAACCTAAAGATCCAAGCTATTGTAGGAAGAACTTACTATATGATAGAACCTGCTGGGAAAACAAGAAAACAAAATGGCAGAAACTAGGCATAGACAAACATCTCACATCATACACCAAGATAAAGTCAAAATGGATACTTGATCTAGAAATAAGTGTGATACCATAAACAAATTAGGGGAACATAGAAAAGTTTACCTGTCAGACTCATGACTAAATAAGACATAAAGAACATTAAGAAAAACGAAATGGATAATTTAAATTACATTAAACTAAAAAGACTTTATATAAACAAAACCAATGCAACCAAGATTAGAAGGGAAACAACAAATTGGTGGGAAAGTTTTATAGTGTCTCTGACAAAGACCTCATTTCTCAAATATAAAGAGAACTGAGTTAATTTTATAAGGATACAAAGCATTCCTCAATTGATAAATGGTCCAAGGGCATAACCAGGCAGTTCTCAGATGAAGAAATTAAAACAATCTATAGTCATATGAAAAAAATGTTCCAAATCACTATTTATTATTTAGATTAAAACTCTGAGGTACCACCTCATACCTATCAGAGTGACTAATATGGCCAAAAAGGAAAATGATAAATGTTAGAGGGGATGTAGGAAAATTAGAACACTAAAACTCTATTGCTATAATTGTGAACTGATTCAACCAACCTGGAGAGCAATATGGAACCACATCCAAAGGGCATAAAACTATGCATACCCTCTGACTCAGCAATACCACTACCGTGTCTGAATCCCAAAGAGATCAAAGATAGGGGAAAAGGATCTACTTGTACAAAAATGTTTTTAGCAGCTCTTTTTGTAGTGGTAAAGAATTAGAAACTGAGGGGATATCCATTAATTGGGGAACAGCTACACTAGTTTTGATATATAGCTATAATAGAAGACTATTGTGTCATAAGAAATGACAAAACAGAATGAGTTTAGAAAACCTGAAAAGACTTATATGAACTGATACAAAGTGAAATGAGCAGAACCAGGAGAGCAGTATATACAGTAACAGAAATAACATACAATGGTCAACTGTGAAGGACTAAACTATTATTAGCCAAACAAAGTTCTAAGATAAATCTAAGATCAAAATGCTATCCACAACCAAAGAAGGAACTGTTGTAATATAAATGTAGATCAAAGCATGCTAATTTTCCTTTAATTTCCTCAATGAATTTTTTGTTATATGTGTTTTCTGTCATAGCATGAGGAATATGAAAACATGTATTGCATGAAAGCACTGGTATTTCCTATATCAGACTACTTACTACCACAGGAAAGATATGAGGAGGGAGAGAATGTCAGAAAACAATTGTTAAAAATTGTTTCTATATGTAATTTTAAAATATAAGTGGTTAAAATTTTAAAAAATTTATAAAAATGATAGGAGTAAAAAGTCTACAGCATTTTGCCAACAATGATGTACATAAAATGTGGAGAAGATATATGTGATTGGAGAAATAGGTGGGCTATTCATGTGAAGAGAATAAGATAAGATTACCACAGCACTCAGTCTAGTTCAGGTATTTATCATCTCTTGCTTAAATGATTGCAATAGCCTCCTTCTGGCTTCCCTGCCTCAAATCTCTCCCAACTTCAATCCATTGTCATAGGTTGCCAGAATGACTTTCCTAAAGCTCATGCCTGATAATGTTACTCCCCTGCTTAACAGGTTTCCCAATAGTTCACTGTTATTTTTAGGATTAAATATAAACTTTTTAATTAACATTTAGAACTCTTTACAACTTGTCCCCAAACTATCTTTCCAGCTTTAATACACATTACTCACCTTCATTTTCCCTATAGTCCAGTCAAATTGGCTTTCTATCTTTTCTTCATGTATAGAGTATGACTTTCTTTCCATGTCTTTGCACTAGCTATCTTCTTGAATAGGTTCTTGATCCCCTATTTTTGACTCCTGCTAGAATTTGCTTCCTTCTCACCCTTGATTCTTAGAATTCTTAGTCTCTTTCAAGGCTCAGCTCAAATGCTGCCTTTCCTAATCCCTTCAGCTACTATAGTTGCTCTCCAGCACCTTATATCTTTTTTATATATGACTACATATTAGAATGTAAGCTCCCAGAGGGCAAGTATTATTTCATTTTTTTCTTTGTATCCCCATTACTTAGCACAGTGCCTTCCTAGCACATAAGTATTTAACATATGTCTGTGGATTGATTTTTTTTCTGGTTACCTGAAAATAAATTTCAATTAAATATTTTTCATAGGATCATTTACTGAAAGAGACAAAGAGATCAATTAGTCCAGCACCTCTCATTTTCTGAGGAAGAAATTCTACAAGGCAGCAATCAGAGAGTAGTTGATGGAGCCAGAGACAGAACTAGTCTCTTGGTTCTTAGGTCAAGATTCTTCTCATTATATGTTGACCTTCAAAGGAGTGATCTGATTTTAGCCAAAAAGTATAGTGTTTTGAGTTTTCAGAATATACTTTAATTGAAACCTAAATCCAGGCTGGTATTATCATGCCAGGATTTTACTGATATAAGTACTGCCTCCTGAAAGGGAATTTTTATTCCCTTTGTTCATTTTAAGTTAATCAATTAAGTACGTTGAGTGCTCCATCCTTTTAACTTAACCAGTCAAGAACTAGAGGATTCTTTTAATAAAAGTTCACACCCTCAGAGGACAGGAGGTGGATCCCACAGATACTGCTCCCTGAGCAGTGCCAGGCAAATTAAGAAACTTTTATTGGTTCCTGAGATGTGATAGACCAGCCCACAGTGAAAGGATGGAGAAACCAGAGAAAGCAGGAAGTGACATGGAGAAAACTGCTTATAAAAAATCCAGGCGAGGGCATTCTGATTCATTCTGCTGTCTTGGTGGCTTTTGCTGAGGGAGGACTTCTACATTGGTGGCTCTGCATTGAATGGTCTTCTGTGTTGGAGGGATTCTTCTGCCTTGGACTTCTGCATTGGAGATTGATTCTGCCCTGGTAAGACTCTTGCTGAAGAGATTACCATGACTCCTGATTGGAGATCAGGACCTGAGGAAGCCTTTGTCAGAGTTGAGCTGGATTTCTTCAGCTCAGCAATTATAGGGTATTTAGCCAGGCAATATTTTCTACCTCTTTCCTACATTTCCCTCTTTTCTACCTCTACCCTGCTGTAACAAAGCTACTAACATACTCATAGTTTAATTTTTAATTTTTATAAATGGCGACCACAACAATTTTTTTAACTCATAAATTTAGTCAAACCATTTTTAACCCTTATACTCTAGTGGTTCAGATTGCAGCCCATCTACACATGGCATCCGTGTCCATGTCCTTGTCATCCTATTCTCCAGAAAGGAGAACACAACACATTTGTTTCATCTTTTTATGACCTAGCTTAATTGGGTATCACAAAATACTCTCTGAAAACTCGTTTCCCATACTATTTCTCAATGTTCAATGAAGTGGTAGTAGTTCTAATCTTTAGCCATATTCCTCTGTAAGATTTTACAAATGAAATTTTTAGTCTACATCAAAATTGCTCTAGAATTCCATGTTTTGCCATATTTGAGAAGATGGAATATTAGCTGCATAGGCAATTTTTGGACCCTTAGGGCACACTTTTCGTGGCAATTGCTTTGAATTAGCTAAAGTTCTAAAGAAAATGATGATAATGTCATTTTTAAAGCATAAACAATTTGTTTAGTTATAATGGCACACCATAATCTTCCTTTTAACTTTATCTTTTCTTCTAATTTGGCCTTATTTTTAATTTGGACTCTACCAAAACAATGGTCTCATTGCCCAAAGAAAACAGAATCAGAAATGACTACAACATTAGTGAGCATAAATTTCTTGTTTTTTAAACATATAATTTTTCTTTTTGGGGTTATTGCTGTGCTCATTATGTTCAGCTCCTTTTAACTCTCTTTTTGAATAAAGCATTCATGATTTTTAAAATATTAGGCTTCTATGTCACATACAAATCTTTGACTTCTTTTGTTCTTAGGCCTGAGTCATATTTTCTGACATATTTTCCCCTACTACTCACCTTTGCATTGTAGTCAATGGTTATTTTTTTTAAACCCTTACCTTTGTCTTCATATCAATTCTAAGACAGAAGAATAGCTAAGGCTAGGCAATTGGGTTTAAGTGGCTTGCCCAGAGTCACCTAGCTAGGACATATCTGAGCCTATATTTGATCCTTAGTCCTCCTAATTCCAGGCCTAGCATTCTATCCATTGTGCTATCTAACTGTCTCTTAGTTATTGATTATTCAGGCATATGCTACCTTAGTTTGAAAGATTTTAATAAGTTCTTTTTTTAGCATTGCTCTAACTTATCCTCTACAAAAGATATTAGAATAAGCCACAATTATCTTTTTTGGTTTTTTGCTTATATTCTTCATGACCCATGTAAGGAGAGATCACTAAAGTATCTCATGAAATATTTCTGTTTTCCTTGGAGATATGATAAAACCAACTCTACTATCTCATAGATCTGATCCTCTAAGGAGAACCTGTAAGCCATCCATCAATTAAGTTTAACTTCTATATATCTTTTTATTTCATTTAAAGTGAAAATATCAACACTGATATCAATCAGATATTTTAGTAGTATGTCAATTCTTTAGTTTTTGGAAAAGGAGTTCACATTTATAATATCAGTAGCTAAGCTACTTTTAAGTGGACTAATAACTGTGATGCTTCATCTTTAGAACAATAAAGCTTACAAATGGACATAATTTTGGTTACAGTGAGTGATAGTTATAGTCCACAAATGTACCGATTATGGGAATAATAGTTTGTATATGGACAACGTCCAGGGAAATCTTTCATTTGTCATCTAGAATTGTTTGCTAGGAAGAAGCTGTTGTAATCAGATGAGTTATTAATTTCGAGGTATTGATGTTAGCAGCCTGTGGAGGAAAGGCAAGGAGCCAAGACTTAGAGAATTCGACATAGACCAGTGTCATGGCAATGAATAGACCAACAGGGGAAGGTTGGATATCAGTGTCAGAGTAGTCCAACAGTCAGCAGCAGAGAGAGATATCAGTAGAAAAAGAATCAGAGATCCATTAGGAATCAGAGGATACACAAAGTGGGACAAGAAAATCAGAAAGATGCCACACAAGATACAACTGGTACAAGGATAGCCAAAGCTTGCTGAGGAATTTGTACAAGAGCTCAGGTAACCAAGAGAAATATAAGCCAAGAACCAAGAAATGTGTCCATGGAAGCAACTTCCTGCCTCACACGACACATAGTAGGTGCTTAATAAATACAGATTGATTGCGTTCTTGTGGGAGCAGAAACCAACCACTGGAGCTGATTTAAAACCTGTTGGTGGGAACAACTTTGATAGCGCTTGGCCTGGGTGGGAAGCCTAGGACCAGTGAATCATTAGTAGCAATTTTTTAAAGAAACATCAACAAATATCAACATTTCAGTGTACAAAGGAAAATAGAAAAAGAGGATTAGATGAGAAATTGTGAACTTTGATTGCCTATAATTTAATATATTAACTTTAAGATGATAGTAACAAAATTGCCCTACTGTCATCATTTCTTGATAAATAAATCCTAATCACACTGCTTACTTTGTAGCCTCTCTTCTGAAATGAAAACACAGATCATTATAACAATTTTTTCTTTAAAAAGCTTTTGGCTCTAAATAAGATCTTTATTGATACTCAGTTTCAGATAAGCTAATTAGAAGACTCTTAAAGTCTGTACATTCATGAAGCCTAAGACCCATGTAGAGAATAGGAAACCGAGAAATAAAGTAAACTGGGAAATTAAGAATTGGTAGCAGTTTTGTTTTTAAAGTAGAGGAAATCATATAGATTGTGGAAATGGGAAGAACACAGAAATAGGACCATAGAGAGAGGAGATGGAGGTGGGCGAGGATTCAGGACCAGGAAGAGAGATCTTGAATTGCAAAGAGTAGGTAAAAGAGTATACAGTCAGGAGAGAGCAAAGCAAAGACCAGCGTTGACATCTAGTCCAGAATATTCATATTATAGATGAGTAAAATGATGTGCATTAAAGGTTAAAAGGAATTTTATACAACCAGGTTTCAAACAGCAAGGACTTACAGAGTAGCAAAGATGACTTTAGAAAAATATGGGCATACTGAATCTGAATTAGTGATGAGTGTCTATGGTGAAATTAAGTTAAATTAAGGGTTTTTTTAAAAAAAGAGAGATATAAACAATGACAGATAAAATAGTTTTAAAAAATAAATAGATAATAGAAAAATAGATAATAGTGGTCAGATATCGCAAAACCTTTATTTTGTCATTGCCTTCATGCAATTCAGATTCAATGACGGTAGGTGGCAGTGAGGAATCATTTTCATTTGGTCAAGGTTGTACAGGACCTTTCTCTTCCTTTTCCCATCATTTCCCCAACGCCCACGGATAACTATAAATTGTCATTTCCTCATAACTATCTTTCAATTTAAATCTAAACTTTAATTAAGCAACACTCTAAAATGACCTTTTCAAACGAAATAAAATGCCTAAATAAAGTTCTATCTTCTACTCCCTCTTGGGATTGTTGAGGAAAGTGCACTAAAGTGCTGTATAATTGGATAGGTTTTTTTTTTCTTCATTATCTTTCTCGTTTCTTAACTGCTACGCCACTTACTCTTTCCCTCTTTTTACTCTGTCCTCATCCTCCAAGGAGAGCATCTCAGCTCTCTTTCTTCGCCTACTTTAATGCTTGCTCTCCTCCCCCATCCATTCCCTCTTCCTCCATGAGTTCTGTCACTGGGGTTACTTAGGGAACCGTGTCAGTTCAGTGATGCCCTCTTTCACCACCTGCCTCGGTAGCAATTTCTGCAGTGCATTTCAAAACCATTCTTTATCTTTCTTCTGTATCCTCTTTCTGAGAAGGAAAAAAAGCAAGAGAAAAAGAGACAGCATCTCTCTTGGCTTTAGAGAGCAAGTCTATGTCTTTCTCTTATTAGAGGAAGCTTCACCTTCTGTTATTCCTAGATTTGACTGTTCCCCTCCTTATTTTTGAGCAGAAGCTTTTCCTTACCCCAACCCCATCCCAGCTCTGGTGTTTTTACTTAAATGGTCATACAATACTTGTTAGTTAATTAATGAGTCTTTCAGGCAGGTTGCCTTAGCAACACTTAGCAACTGCCTTCTTTTCCAACTGTCTGGTATCCAGAAAGTTTAAAGTGCCAATGTCCCTTCCAACAGAATCCTACCCCGAAAAGAAAATAAAACCCCATTTCCTCACAGCAGAGCTGAGAGTGGAGCCAACTAAATGAGTAACACCTTTTTAGAGAAGGACAGAACTGTAGGATGTTAGAGCTGCAAGGATCTTCAGATCAGAGATCCAGAGCTGGAAGGGACTTCAAAAATCATCTGGTCCAAAGTATTCACATGATAGATGAGGAAAACGATGGGCAGAGTTTAAAAGGAATTTTCTACAGCCAGGTTTCAAACAGCAAGGACTCCTGAGTAGCAGAGATGACTTTAGAAAAATATAGGCACGATGAATCTGAATTAGTGATGAGTTTCTGTGATGAAATAAACTCTCTATATGCAAATGCATGTCTCAGGGATGAATATTAAAATCAGTTTCAAGAATGGAAGGAATGCAGGGTTGTGATGGTTATGACGGTAAAAGTGCTCAGAGAATTTTATTCATCCATATGCTTCTATTTTAGTTAAATTAAGGATTTTTTTTTTGGTGAATTTGGTAACTCTCTATAGCTTATGGTATATCAATCTTTTTATGCTCTGCATTTATTTGTACGAATTATATTAATGTCCATGCAAAGGAAGAGCCAGAACTAAAATTCCAGTCCCTTTTGCCTCCTATTCTAAAACTGTTCATTGACCTTTTGTACCGTGATGCTTCTGGGCTAGTCAACTTAATTCACAATGTGACTGACAGGTACCATATATGGCGCTCGAGACATTTATTGTATGATGTCTCTAGTACACTTGCTGACAATGTCTCAGTATTGCTTTCTATCAAAGAGATGGAGATGGTCTGTCTGAAGTAGGCTCTTTCAGGTCACCCTTAGAGATGGTTAATATCACCCCCCAAAATTATATTCACCAGAGTCAAGAGAACTCATATTTCTGAGGTCAAGAGGAGACACTGAAATGGGATGGGAATGTCTTGATGTCATCCTATCTGTGAAAAAAAGAAACTAGTACTTTATTATGGGTGCCAGTGCTGTAGCCCTTCACCTGTGGACTCTTAATCATGCCCTTTTGTACAGAACTGCAGAAAAAAGAGCTTTATTAGACATGTTAACTAGGATTGTTTCTGAAAGGCCCTCAGATGCCAGACTCAGCCTTTAATAGAAAAATGACCTTCTGCCACTTGGGGATAAAACCAAGGGCTGCCACAGAATACTAAACCCCTAGGGAAGGGAGAACAAACAGCATACTTTTTGCTTCTAGTTAGTGCTCTGGGAAGCAACAGAAAGGAAACTTCTCCTTAGGAGGCTCAGCTAACGCAATGTCAGCTGTTCCCAGTGAACCTAACTGGCATGAAGAGCAATTCCCAAATATCTAAAGACACAGAGGTTGGGCATCCTAATTAATTAATGGAAACCAGTAAGAGTAATTCTTTCTTCTTATGTATCTAGTTGATATTGGCCTTGTACATTGCTAAAATAATCATGGCAGACTTCCAACCAAGATGATTGCCTAAAACTGGAGACAGGCCACCCAATTCCCATATCCCTACTCCAGCCAAACCCTAGTATTTATATTAGACAGAATAATGCCCAAGTAATATAATATAGTAACATTTTCCATCCCAAAACCGTTTGAAGAATCAATAGGGGAACTAGGAAAGGAGGATCCTCCTAGTAAAGCCGGAGACTATCTATCTATCTATCTATCTATCTATCTATCTAAAATAAACAGAGATAAGGACTTGAGAGGCTTTGTGCCCAGAGATTCAGTGGAGGGCCCCCCTGAGAAAGCCCCAGGGTGGGGAATCGTGGAAATTAATTTTAAAGAACTGAAATGATCTGTTTTATCTTTTTTGATCACTCCTCTCTTGTTTAGTAAATAATTCTCCCCTTCATCATATTTATAAGTTGTACCTCCTTCTGTTGTCCTCTAATTTTTTTTATGACAAAATCTTTTATGTCAAATATTTATGTTATGTGTCCATTTTGAACTGATTGTGTCATATAGTATAAGATGTTGGTCTAAATCTAATGTCTATCAGAGTGCTTTCTAATTTTTTTCAGCATTTTTTTGTTTTAATGTGGGGCTTTGTGAATTTTTAAAATAAAAATATTTTAATAGGTATATTTCAGTATAATTGGTCTTCTTTGTAATTTTATGTATTTTATTTTATGCAGCTAAAGACATTATTATAAGAAGAGATTCATCAGCTTCATCAGCTTGCCAATGGGAGGGAGCCTCTAGCAGAAAAAAATTAGAACCATTGTAATTGTTTTTAACCATTTAGTAATGATAATAACCTAGCTACTATGTTGGATTGTTGGATCTGGGTTATATTAGGTCTTTTCTATTCATTGATTTTTCTATTTTTTCATCAGTACAAAATCGTTTTCTTGATTATTATTTTATAGTCTAATATGAAATGTGGTTATATTTGTCTCCATCACTCCTACTCCCCCAGTTATACTTCCTAGATTCCTATTGGAGTATTTGCAGATTAGGAATTGTGGACAAAGGTATGGACACAGGCTGTATCTAGGGGAAAGTTCATTGCCTCTGCTGGCTATTTCATAAGTAGTTGAGCTATTCAAGTCTCAGATCTTTTCTGGGTTGTAGAGTGTTTCTTTAACATCTGAAAAAGCATCCTGTTTATATTGCAATGTGTGTGCCTTTTACCCTAACCTTTAGCGTGTGTGACGTTCTAATAAGAATCTTCTTACAGGAGCATTACCTGTGTTTATAATTTTCCAGATTATACTTTTTTACATTATTCATCTTTTAGAGGGTTTGCTTTCTGTATCCTTGATATAGTTAATAAGGTATCTCCAAATAAAAATGGAAGGACAGGTCTTTACAAATTTCCAGTCTCATGGCATAATGAAAAGAATACTGGACTTGAAGTTAGGAAACTTGATTTGAAATCCCAATTTTAATACTTACTAGTTGTGTAGTAGGAGCATGTAGGTGGCACAGTGGATAGAGCACTGGGCTTGGAATCAGAAAGACTCATCTTCATGAGTTCAAATCTGGCCTCAGACTAACTGTGTGACCCTAAGCAAGTTACTTAACCTTGTTTGCCTCACTTCCTCATCTGTAAAATAGGTTGGAGAAGGAAATGACTAATCTCTCTGGTATATTTGCCAAGAAAACTCCAAATGGGGTCGCGGAGAGTTGGATGAAACTGAAAACCACTGGAACAATTCAGTTGTGTTCTCCTCTCAGAATCTCAGTTTTCTTATCCTTAAAAGTAGAGGTTACTTTATCTACATTATAGAATTGTCCTGAGAGAAGTACTTTGTAAGACTTAAAGTGCTCTAAGAATCTAAGCTATTATTAGCAAAATTATCATTATTATATGTTATTGTTGTGTGTCTATTCTTTTTGGAGGAATTTTTTAAAAAAACCTTACCTTCCGTGTTAGAATCAATACTGTGTATTGGTTCCAAGGCAGAAGAATGGTAAGGGCTAGGCAACTGGGATTAAAGGACTTGCCCAGGGTCACACAGCTTGGAATTGTTTGAGACCAGATTTGAATCCAAGATTTCCTGTCACTGAGTCACCTAGCTGCCCTGGAGGGAATTTCTGGAAGTTTATTTTATCATAGTTTAGATTTGGAAGAGTTGGGGATCTAGTAACTGCCTGCTGTATGCCAAACACTATGCCAAGCACTTCACAAATATTATGTCATCTGATCCTCACAACAACCCTTGGAGTCAGATCCTGTTATTATCAGCATTTTGGTTGCCCAGGGTCACAGACCTTGTAGTAAGTTTAGAGCCAGATTTGAACTCAAGTCTTCCTGACTCCAGACCCAGCTCTCTAGCCATTGTGCCACCTAGCTACCTAGATTTAGATCTGAAAAGAGACCAAAGAAGTGATCTAATCCAAACTCCTCATTTTACACATAGGGACTGAGGTCAAGAATCTTTAAAGTGACTTGCCCAGTGTTGTATAATAAGAGACATTTCTTTCATTTACCAATCTAGAACTCTTTCTAACAGAGCACAATTTCAGAACTGATCTTGTTTCTTCAACTTGTTTTTGGGATATGCTATGTTTGAGCATCAATGGACCCATCCATAGTATCCATCGGAGTCTTATAACAAAAATATTTAGCAATAAGCACACAATAATGATAGCAATAAGGAAGAGAAAGGACAAACTGAGCTGAAAGTATATCCAATATTCCTTAGAGAACGGGGATTAGAGAATCCTCCATGCAATTTAAATCCAGTTTCTCTAATCCCTTCCTTTCCTGAATTCAAAGAATCCATCTACTGCTGGTCCTCTGGAATTCTAGGGATGTTATCTGCAGCCACATCTCAGTTGCTTTTTGGCTTGGCAAGAGCCATAGTTTGACTGCCCCAATGACCCTTCCAGGTGCATGAATGTAAGTCTGGCTGTCTTGCCGTGTACATGTGTTGTGTAATCCCTCAGGAGTACTCTAAAGTGATACGGTTACCACACATGTTTTTTCTTCTTTACTGCAGAAAAGCCTGTGAGCAGATGGGTGTGTACAAAATTTTTTACACTTCACCCCCACACAAGTTTCAGTATTGTGAAAGAAGATGTCTGGCATGCACTGAATTTTGCAGGATATTCTGAGCATTGGACATCATGTGTTTTATTATGAGTATAAGGTAATAATAATAATTTACATTGATAGAATGCTATAAAGTTGTCCTTAAGACAACCACAAGAAAAAAGTTATACAAGTATTATTATTCCCATTAAAGATGAGAAAACTGAGGTCCTGAATAAGTCACTTGCTCAAGGGTTATGTAGCTAGTAAATGTCAGAGCTAGAATCAAACCTATATGTGATGTCCTAACTCCAGATGGAATACCTAAGGACTAAAAGAAAATTCATTGTCTCTGTTGCCCTTTTCAAATGCAGTTGAGCTATTAAAATCCTAGTCAGATCTTTTCTACGTTAATCTAAATTATTATTATTATTATTATTATTATTATTATTATTATAAGTGGATTTTGTGGGGTAGAGGGGGAGTGAGGTAGCTACTTCTATTCTATAATCAAGATTGCTATGGTAGCTAAAATTGAAAGTTGGTCTCTTAAAGAGTTGGTTCTGGTGATCTGAGGGAAATTTTATATGTATCTGTGTGACCTGGATGGACAAAATTGAACAAGATGACCCCCAAGGTCCCTCTCAGCCTTAAATCTATGATGTTATGATGTTTCTGTCATCTCTGATGCCTCGGACATTAAAGCAAGCATGTCATTGGTTTCAATAGTGTAATGAACCTGGAAAGAGAACAGACCAGAGAGTTGAGAAGACTGGGTTCTAGTCTAGACTTGCTAGATGGCCATGGACAAATCATTCTATGTATCTAAGCCTCAGTTTTCTTCTCTGAAAAGTGTACGAGATGATTTCTAATGTCCTCTCCAGCTCCGTGAGTCAAAGTTCTGCATTCTATTAGAAAACATTTCTAGTACGTGAAACTTTAATACAAAATATGTCAAATGGGTGTGGGTGGGTGCTTGAGCCAGCAGAAAGAGCCACTTCAGAACCTCATCATGCTGTCTTCTAGGAGACACAGAAGCGGGTGTATTTTTCAAGGTTTTTTGGTGAAAACAAGGGCAAATAGAACTTCATGATAAATAGAGAAGGAACAGTTTTTGCATTTGGTCTTGATAAGAACATTATGCTCATTCACAAGGCACAGGGATAGGCTTTGTGAATTCTGGCTAAGGAGAATCCACTCCCATTTAGCATGGCAAAATGTCAATACCATTGAGCACCACCATACCAAATGTTCCAAGAATATCTTGTCTAAACCTGAATAAAATGCCATTTGTCAAAGGGTCACTCAATTTGTACTCTATAATTGATATTTCTAACTCACTCTCACTAGCCTACTGGAAGTGTTTTCCCTATGAAATGGCTTTCTATTAACTCTGGATATATCTTGTACATACAATATTTTTCATGTTGTCTTCTCTAATTAAAATATGAACTCCTGGCCAGATGTGGTGGGAACATGTTCTTATAACCCCTCTTATGAGGGGCAGCTGAGGCTGGTGTATCACTTAAGTTTGAGAATTCTAGGACTACAATGAGGAGCCCATGTAAAATCCAATACCAATATGGCGACCTTTGAAGGGGCTCATTCTAGATTGTATATCTTCTACTGTGTCCCTTTTGGGGGTAAGGCAGATAACTCTGTGGTCATAGAACACATTCAGCTCATTAGAAAAATGTGAGATAGGGTCACAAAGAGTACCTGCCTTAGCAGCTGTACCCCTGACCAACTATTGGAAAATGAAAGCTGTCTAAAAGCAATACAACATTGGGACAATAGAAATACAGTCAGATGAACTCAGTGTGGTTATTAAAGCCATCACTCCCTTGTACTATTTTGTTTTCCCTTTTAAGGTTTGATCTTTGCAGGCCACCTATGACGAATCATAATGAGTAATGGGATATCGTAGGGAAAAGCTAAGTCAGGGAAAACCTGTTCGCAAATGAGTTTCTAAGATTTCACCGAGCAATTCCAACCTCAAGGTGAGAGGACAAAAGGTTGCTGATATTACCCTTGCTGGATGAAGATCAGTCTAGAATTAAAATATGTCCTGGAGAAGACAGGAAAATGATTGAGGGATAGAAGTCATTCCCAAGGGACATGGGGCCACAGAATCAGTTATTGGTAGCATCCACTTAGGGAAACATCTAATTTTAAAATGAGGTGACATCAGTTTAAATATTTTAAAACAAGATATATCTGAGAAGGCAACTTAAAATGTACAGAGAAAATGTTGCAGTTACTATATGTTAATAATGGATGAGAATGTAAAAATATAGCTTGCCAAGTGTCAGGCATGATCCTAGGAAACTCCTTCAGGTTGAGTTAGCTCGCTTTTGGTAGGAAGCAATATAATTTTAAAATACTTATATCTTAAATAGCAAAAATTCTTAAATGAACTCCTGGTGCCAGAGACCCTTGTATGAAGGCTACAGATTTATGTTGAATCCTTAAGCATAAACCTGGGGAAACCTACTGAGGCTGACTTTCATATATAGTATTTCACCATATTTAGGTAGCAGTGTGGTGCCATGGAAAGAATGCTAAGTTTAAAAATAGAGGAACTGGTTTCAAATTCTGATGGGACAATAGATAAGTCACTTGACTTTGGGCCTCAGTTTCCTCAACTGTAAAAGGAGGGGGTTGGACTAGATGACCTCTGCAGCCTATATCCCAGCTCTATTTGATGTTATTACTTGGGTTCAAATTCTGGCCTGACTACTAACTACCCATGTATTCTTGGGCAAGGCCCTTAATCCTTTTGGGAATGATATTTCAGATTTAGAAGGATCCAAACCACTCCTAAAAAAACACACCAACAAACAAATGGTCATCCATTCTTTGCTTAAAGGCTTCTGTTGAGAGCAAATCTATCATCTCGTGAGAGAGACCATTGCACTTTGTGATAGCTCTGATTATTAAGTTTTTTCTTACACAGAGCCCAAGTTTACTTCTTTTCAATTTCCAACTACTTCCATCAATTTCCATCTACTTCCAACAATTCCCAAATTGCCTCTAGTTCTACCCTATGAGGACAGACTGAACAAACCTAACCCCTGTTCCATATGGGAGCCCTTCAAATTTTTGAACACATCTCTCATGTCCTTCCTGAATCTTTTCTTCTTCAAGATGAAGATCTTCTCCACTTGCTCCAAAGTCCAATGCCATTCTGGTAGGATCTCCTCTGGAAGCTTTCCAGCTGATTAATTTCCTTCCTAAACTGTGGAATCCAGAACCAAACACAGGCTTCTAGTCATAGTCTTATTAGGCAGAGTCCAGTGGGATGATCTTCTTATTTCTGGAAGTTATACATATTCCTGGAAGTACAATGACTACATTGACTTTTTCAGTTGCCAAATCATCCTTTTGTCTCATATCAAGCCTGCAAAGACACTAAAATCATCAGACTTTTTTTTCAGACAAATTGCCATGTAGTCATGCATTCTTGCCCCTGTCTTATACTTGTGAAGTCTTTCTTTTAATGCAGGCATAACATTTTAAAATTATCCTTATTAAATTTCAGATTATTAGAGTTCCTAGTCTTGAGACCTCTTTGTTTCAAAATATATAATTAATGATAGATCAAGCATTAGAACCCAAGTCTTATAGACTGTTTTTCTTTCTGCAATGCCATGCTTGAAGTCAGTCTCCTTAACATATTCTTTGCAGGTAAGTCAGGAGACCCTAAGGAACCATAACATCCCTTAATGTCCCTCTTGCCTTCTATTATGTTGATGTAAGAACCATGCAATGACCTGAACTGACAATATTTTGTTCAGCTCCGGGAGATGTTAGTACTGCAAAAACCCTTAGGGGATGGTCTAGAGATTTCATTTTACAGTTGGGGAAGCTGAGTTTCAGAGATGGAAAACAATTAGCCAAGATGAACTTTTATGCTACTAAGATTTGTATCATAGTCACATTTCATAGTAGTTCCTGGATAATGCTTAGTTTCAGGACCAAAGGGAAAATTCGGGAACCAAACAGGAGCTGGAGTTGAAGACAAACAAGAGACAGAGCCAATGATGCAAAGGAGTGAATCTAACCCTTGATTTTTATCCTACTGAGAGTTATGTGAATATATTGGAGAGAAATGTTTCAGAAATTAATTCTCTGATGCCATCACTTTTCAAGGGAGTTTTTACCAGAAGCAAATACTGAGTCAAGAAAAGAGTCTAAGACCTTTGAGAAGATGGAAGTCTACAAATAAAGGAAGGAGAGTTATTTTGTTCATGGGTTTGGGAATGAGCCTTTTGTGTGGCATTTTCTTTCAGATAAAATAAAGCTTCTCTTGTATTTCACATATTGTCAGTCTAAGCAATTGTCTGGGAGTTGAGGGCCCCTTTTTACATGTCCTGGGGAAAGTTAGAGACAAGCTGATATTCCCAAGACAGAACCTCAATGGGGCAAAACAAGCCAAATTCTGGTATTTCTTTTTTTGGTGTGTGTGTGGGTGAAGTTTGCCACCATGGATTCAAGTTTTTCTATTCTGCTGCTGATTTCTGCTGTTCAGACCTTAAATTCCATTTTCACAATATTTATTTCTCTTTTAAACTATTCAGAAACTCTCTTGGAAATTCACAGGATTCTCTGCCTTATCAGATGTGGATTCTTCTTCTCAACTTGTTTAACTGATCTGGACTTCTTTAGCTGACCTACATATTCCCCTCTGTTATGAATATCTTTCTTGTTAGTTTATCTGTACTTGATCTTTAATTGAGTTTCCTTTCTTCTGACATCTTTAATAATTTTAGTTATTTTTTTTTACCCCTTATAGTCCTCTATTACTCACTTTCTGACTCATTCCTTCTCATTCCTCAAAGCCAGTGTCACACTCTGGCATCCTGCTTTGGTTTCTTCTGTTCCTTAGTTTTCTGACTGAACTCTTTTACAAAATAGAGAATGTCCACATTGAAGCCCCAGCCAGACTTTGATTCCATTGCACAGGGAGTTGGTGGGAGTGGGGAATGGGGACAGGCAGAATTGAATTCTGTTGGAAGCCCTTGGGTTAACCTATACAGAGAGTATGGCAGCTGGTGGGGGAAGGTGAGCTGAATGAGTCAGTTAAGGTTTAGGGATTAACTTTCACTGCTGTCGTAATTACCAATGCAGATGTGGGGATTTTGAACAACTGCGCATTGTAAGTAAGTGTAAGCATCAGGTTCACCCAGTTATGAGAGATCTGGACCAGAGTCCAAAAAGACTGGTAATTTTGGAAATGCCTAAAAATTGTGACCAGGACACCAAAGAAAGGATTTTAAATATTACCATAGACTCTTTTGGGGAATGTAAGGTACTAGGGAAAATATTTGTGAAAAAGAAAAATACAGTTGTTTCACTGGGTTAGCTACCTTACACTGTGAAGTGTTCCAAGACCCCCAGAGAATTCTAGACTATGGAATATGGGCCAGTGTGCTTTGAAATACCTTGTTATAACTTGTCAGGATAGAGAAATTTTAATATAATATAAACATAATAAAATTAATAAAGTTAATTATTTAATTAATTTTATATTATTTAATATATGATACTATATAATATAATTAATATAATATGCTATAATATACAAAATGTGTTCAGAAATTAGCCAGGTTAAAGGATACAAGTCTTTGTTCTGGCATTGGTGATATTATAGGCATATACATTCCTGTTGACACCACATCTGAGTCTTTGTTATGACACCGATGATCTCTTTTGATGGGGAATAAGCCCTCTTTGCCCCATGTCCTCATAGCTTATTATCTATTTGTTATTATTATATTATTTATTACATAGGTCACCTTCTGCGTTTCTTTACCACTTGCGATAGCCTAACCTGCCCTCCTTCCTGAAAGCACTTTGGGTGTCAGCTGAATCAGGATTTCTATTCTATATTTCCAAGTTGGTTCTTCTTTAGCTTGTGACATTGAACTCGAAACAACCTAGAGCTATTCTTAAGTTATTGATAGCTCACATTGCTATTTTTATCTTGGAATTCAATATTAATGCCAGATAAAAATATAGCCCTATGCTATGAATATTTCCTCAACATGTACGTTGACAAATTACTTCATTCATTCATTTAATACATTTTTTTTTGAGCAATTGCTATGTGAGAGACACCCTTGATCTCCATAAATCTTGTAAATAATTACATTTGGAATGTGAAAGAGAAAATGTAAACATTTTATTTGGCAGTTGTTTCTGAACACATGAATAAATAAACAGAAAAGTACATATTAATATTTCTTCTCATAATAACAGATGCCAATGCACACATATTTACACATTGTCAAGGCAAAGACCAGTTAAGCAATTTATATCTGTCATGTAAAAGGTAACTTCCAACACCACTAGACCTGACAGTTAAAGATGAAAATACTGGTAATGCTTGGCTCTAGCAATCTCGACTTTTGAAAGGCATTCATTTGGAAGTATGATTAGAAGAGTCATCATGCACTTAGCTCATCCTGTCCACTTAACAGTAGAAAGTTTTTGACTGCAGCCACAGAGTTGAATGTGTCATGCGCTTAAATCAACTATGACGTGTGTGTAGATCTGTGTACGTCCCTTAAAACTGGAAGCAAAGAGAAAATTATGCTTATTAATAGCCACATGAGTGAAAGATCTTGGTGCCTGGATATTTAACTCCTGAAATTTCACGAATTTTGCTTTCTCTGCATCCCAGTTGTACACTTGAGTAAAAGAATAATCACTTCCAAGAATTGCATATTGATAATTATTTATCTGAAGAGGTTGAAACACCATGGATCCTCGGGATGGCATCCTTTGTACATCCACAAACGATGATCCTCCCCATTTCATTACTTTGGAATCACCAATGAATCTTGTCAGGCAGATATACACATCCCCTTTGACTGTGAAATGTTTTACTGCATACACATCTTCCATGTTAGGAATGTCAGTTTGATTAGTAAATAATTTTGTGCTTTTGTTCCATTGGTAGATTACAGGACGTTGGGAACTACTGGATAGAATTAAGTGAGGTGTTTTGGCCGTTTGAGGTGTCCTGGCTATTTCCAGGTATTCCACATCAGTATCTCTGTACCACTGGTGTAGCGATTGATGGGAATAAAATCCATTTCCATTCCACTTGTAAACGGTAGTGAAACCGGCTTTTGAACTGTCAGCGACCACAAAATACCAGTTGTTTTCAATCTTGAATGTTTCAATGTCATTTGGCTTCCGGATTTTGAGAATTTCAATATCCTGAATTTTTATGAATTTGTTTGCAAAACTGTCTCTTTTATAAATGTGGGACCCTCCAAACAGCTGGGCCACGATAACATAGAGCTGAGTTTCAATGACTATTGGCTTGCATACTACAGTAGATGTTCCTGGGGGAGAGATAAATAAAGGATTAGTACCATCTTTGGAACCAAGAGAGAAACAAATGAGTGTTGCCTCTAAAGCTGTGACCAAAAAGATGTGACTGTTAGTTGTATTTTCCACAGTTTATTTCTACAGCACTATACTAGTGGGGACCTAGAGCTCTCAACCCTACATACACGGGGCCATTTTGTTAACAAACAAGTCTTTCTATCATATCCGATTTGCACAAACATGGATACATGTGAGTTTTAGTCTTTTATATTTTGAAGAACGAGAATGGTTAAAGGCCATATTCCAAAGACTGCCTATCTTCCCATTGCTACTTATTTGTTCATTTATTGGTTGATTTTAACCTTCAGAGTTAGCCTATAAGTTTGGATTGTCAACTAGGTGGGCATCCTTAGGATGCCTGGACTCATAGCAAGATATTCATTCAAGGACTAGTCTTGTCTCCTCTATAGCAGAGATTTCCAACCTTTTTGTGGGGAAGGACCTTTTAATTTAACTTAAGTTGGACCTCTTGGTTCAATCTCAGTATGCAGAATTCTAAGAATTCTGTATATAGCACTTTATGGACTATGCTCTACAGCTACAGAGGTCTAATTTGAGGAACAACTAATCCCTATACTACACAAACTATCTGACAAATAAGCAAAGAAAGAGCTTACCAAATTCCTTTTATGACACAAATATGGTACTGATTCCCAAGTCAGGAAGACCAAAAACAGAAATAAAACTACAGTCCAATCTCCTTAATGAATATAGATACAGAAATCTTAAATAAAATACTAGCAAAGAGACTCCAGCAAGTAATTAAGAAGATCATCCACCATGATCAGGTGGGATTTATACCAGGAATGCAAGGATGGTTCAGCATTAGGAAAACCATCCACGTAATTGACCATATCAATTATCAGACTAATAGAAATCACATGATCATCTCAATAGATGCAGAAAAAGTCTTTGACAAAATACAACATCCATTCCTATTAAAAACACTAGAAAGTATAGGAATAGAAGGGCCATTCCTCAAAATAATAAGCAGTATATATTTAAAACCATCAGCAAATATCATCTGCAATAGGGACAAGTTATAAGCCTTCACAATAAGATCAGGCCTAGAGACGAAAGGTCCTAGGTTCAAGTCCGGGCTCAGACACTTCCCAGCTGGGTGACCCTGAGCGACTGTGTGTTCCATTGCCTACTGGTTATGGCCCTATGCTCCTAGAATGGAGTCCCAGGATAAAAAAAATTATTAATAATAATATTGCTTAATAGTAAATTACAGGATGCAGAGGTCTAACAGTTTGGGGAGAAACCTAGTCAAGACTGCTTGGGACTCTTCTAAAGTTTACTGAAAGATTCTGAAGAGGAAGAAGTTAGAGGGCCATGAAGCCAACTCCCTTAAAAAAAAAACAACAGAAGGACCTGAGAGAAAAAGTTCAGAGAAATGTTCAAGTTTAAGGCAGATCTCTTACTGCCTTTGCCCCCCAAAGGACTACCCTGATCCCCTAAGAGAGTCCAATAGGCATTCAAAGCTATACAGGAATTTGGGGAGTAGTGTGCTACTTCTTATAGGTGGCTGGTGCCAGACAAGACTAGATACTCCTTGAGAGGAGAGATAAGAGAGAGGCCTTGGAAGAGAACTTAAGCACATTCCAGTGAAATCCCCAGAAATATTGATAAGTATCTGCAAGTCAATACTTTTCGAGTTTTAGCCATTTCTCCCTCCATACAATAAAATGCAATGCAAGCTTCTTGATGGCAGATCACTATTTTAATTTCTGCTTTTGTATCCCCAACTCTTAGTATAGAGTCTGGCACAGAGCAAATGCTTAAAAATGTTTATTGCCCTCAATTGAATTGGATTGGACTTAGGCATCTAAATACATGGCTCAAAATATGGAAAAAACTTTACATACCTGTAATATTGTCATAATTCCTGAAGGTTTTTTCTACATGGTCCCATTCAAGAAAAATACATTTGCCAGTAAAAGGTTGTGCAATAACTACATACTCATCATTCATGTAAGTAAAAGTGTCTATGGACAGAGATTGGTAGGGCAGGAGTTGAGATGCTGCAAATTCTGCAAAAATATAAAAAAATATTTTTTAAAAAGGCCTGGGAGAAAGCATTTCCCTTAATTATTAATTCTGTATAACAAAGAAATACAAATGGGAATTTATTAATCTATTTTAAAGGAATACATTTTAGTAGTGATCATATTTTATCCTTAAATGAAATGGAGACTATTGGGCTTTGATTCAGGAGAAAAGAATTTGAGGCCCAACTCTACTATTGACAAACTGTGCCACCTTCAGCCAGTCATTTAAATCTTTATGCTGTAGTTTCTTCATCTATAAATGAGTATTTGTACTACCTGACTCCTAGAATTGTAATGAGAATCAAATGAATGGTAAAACACCTCATAAGCATAAAATTGTATAGAAGCATCAATTATTATTATTATTCTCAGTTTTTAAAGAATTAATTTGTTTGTTCAACTTTCACAATGGGGAAAAATAATCAACCATTGTACATGTAAAAAAATGTAGCCTTGCTATTTATCTGATGAGGTGTGATGATTTTGAATTTATTACCTGTAATAATGCAATCAAAATCCTTCGAAGAGAGGCTGCGGATTTTGCGCTTCTTATATTCTGGCGGGTTCTCACAGTAGATTTCTTCCACTGTTGCATTGGTGGTGTCTAACCATTCCACTAACCATTTCAGTTTGCAGTCACAATTAAATGAATTCCCTCTTAAGTCCCTGAAAAACAAACTTCAGCTGCTGTTACTGTACTAGGACACCATCTCTGTGGGAATTAATTATATTTCCACCAGGGACTTGTTCAGGGCCATTCTCTATTCTGGTTTAGATCTTTCACTTGGGCTGGGAAGCAGTGAATAGATGTGAGCCCTTGGACACAAGAACACCTGAATTCAAGCTCCCCATCTAATACATACTGACTCTGGGCAAGATATTTATCCTCCCGTCACCCCCAAACAACTCTCCTTGACTCTTAAGTTGCTAACCAGTTCTACAGAATAGTGGGAGTTTCCTTACTAGAAATTCCTTAGACTAACAAATAATCAAAATTAACTTGGATTTCAGTCAGTCTGTTTGGGCTTGATTCTCTCCTTCTGGGCTCAGAAGGATGCAAAGATGTAACCCCCTAAGCCATAGTTTTGGGGAACACAGTCTTCCTCCTTGACTCTTTAAGGTGTTCCCCCCATTATATTGTTAGAGAATGAGATGAATATTCTAACACATCATTACATGAATTATTTACTATTCTCTCTCTCTTTTTGTCTTATAGACACACACATTTAATTAGTCCCCCTCCTGCCATGAGGTGATGTGGATGGATGTCTGTTTTCTAATGGGAATTTCCTTCCACGCAACTGTATTACTAAGGCGTTATTGTGTAACTCAGGTTATTTTCACCTATATAATAATAATAGAACCACACACACATACACACATGTATCTGGACCACTTTTTGGTTCAGAACTCCATTTTCAATGATCAAAATCTTATCTTTTATAGTTAAGTTGAAATTCCACCTTTTTTTATGAGTCCTCAACTGTTTAGCCTGGCTGAAAGTGATTTCTCCTTCCTTTCAGTACCTGTAACAAGTTGTCAGTAATCCTCATAGGCACTGCCTCACATTCTAGTTATTTGTGTTTATTCCTTACCTCTCTTGCTCAACTGTAGGCTTCTAGGGGGCAGGGAATGCATCTTATTTATTTTTTTACTCCCATGGACCTAAGGTTCTTAATCTAATCATTTTTTTAAAATCATGGACCCTATTAGCAGTCTGGTACTAGACTCCTTGAAATAGTGTTTTTAAATGTGTAAAAATAAAATACATAGGAATACAAAGGAAATCAATTATATTGAAATGAAGTTTTCAAAATATTAAAAAAATTTTTCATGAGCCCCAGGTTAAGAAATCTTCCTTTGACCTCTGTGACCATGTCCCATTGAGGAGTAATGATCTTAGGTTCTTAAGGGCTACCTACTGGATGGCAAGCTCTGGAAGGTCCACCCAACTTCCAAGATATTTAGTCTAGATTCAGCAACAGATTATATGTCTCTTTTCTGAGGACCACCCAAGCTAAGTTTGGAAAGGTTCATCAGCAAGTGGCTGACCACCAGAGGAAAAAAAATTAATAGTCATTCAGGAAGACATGAAGAGGTGCTAGAGAGGGAATACCCCCAATAATGAGGTCGTGGGTCCTTAAAGCATCCTTGGCAATGTTCTGCACACTAAATATATGTCTGAGGGAGGAGAGCTGAGTGGAGTTGAGGCTGAAGTCAAGATGAGGCTGTGGGACTCTGGAGAAAATGGATGTAAAAGAGAAAAATGAGACAAGCAGTATGTATAGTGAAAAGAGTGCTAGACTTGGGGTTAAGAAGGTCTGATTTTGAATCCCAATTTATGACAATTGCTAGCTATGGGACTCTGGGCAAGTCCTTTAGCCTTTCTAATCCTATTTGGTCAGATTTCTAAGCTCTCTTCCAGCTCTCAAGCTATGATGCCATGATCCTAGAACTAGAGATAAATTTGATGGCAGAGACAGGTCAAGATGGGCTGCAGAATTGGACCTCTAGACTCTCTGAATGATTCTATGTATGTTCTGATGACTCCATTGCTGATGAATATGGCTGGGTTCCATTTGCAGGTTCAGATATGATCCTGGACCTCAAACTACATTTCTTTACTTTTTGTTTTGTATGACCGGGCAATTTCCAAATCATTTGGAATGCTGAGGCATATAAAAAAAATAGTACCTTTCCTTTGAACTTAGAATGGGATTCACAGCTGTCTTCATTATTATGGTATGATCTTTTAAATATTCTTTCTGGCAGAGCCAACATGGTAGAAGAGTAGAAAGAAGTTCAGATGAGCTCCTTCCAAAATAGATCCTCCATAAAAATTATTTCTTAACTGGTAGTATGAAAACCAGATATATTGGTTTGGAGTTTTGATCACAGGCTAACTCTGGGTCAGTTCTGATGCAGAGGATTCCTAGAGGATTGGGTCGGTTTTCCTGATGTCTTAGCCCTTAGATGCTAAATAAGGTACTCTGGTACCTCTTTATTGTGATTGTTCTACAATGAAGCAAATATTTACAGCAACTTCCCCTGCCCCCCAAGACTAAGTCAAGCCAGAGATATAAGCCTAAATTATAAGGACCCCAGGAGGACTAACTCATTTCTGAGGCATTTCCAGGAGGTCAACTTGATTTTAGACTTTCTCTTGAATTTGTTCCAGGGTTGGATAGGATATTCAGACTCATCTAGACCCCCAGGTCCAGGCATGTGGAGCAGTTTCCAACCATCTCCAAAACCAGCCAATCTTCTAAGAATTCTGTGGTTCAAGAATGGTCCAGGGATAGCCTGATTGGGATCAATAGTTAAATAGCCCATATGCTTGGACTCAAATCCTAGAGATGATTTGGGACTAAATCAGACCTAGGAGTAGGAATAGTAGAAAGGGGTTAATGTGGGCCTCATCACTGGCTTGCTGGTACAGTATTAGGAAGTCTAGAATGAAACACCTGACCACTATACGTAAGAGAATTAAAAACTGATTTTATTATCTAAAAGTTCTAAGTAATCTCAGAAGATCATATGCTCATAAGATTTGCAAATGGATTACTATGATCCCAGATACTATTCTGCTTATATCATTATGATATTCTATACTATAGAAATCAAACACATAATGAAGTATTATATTATATATTATGAAGTATTCTACTATAATGGAGTATTATATTGTCATTCAACTCCAGGCTTACAGATGATTGTTATTATGTTCTGTTTTGTTTTTAAGTTCCATCTTCTTAAGTGCAAAAACTTCTCATTCTAAAGTTTTGTTTTGTTTTTTAAAGACTTTTCATTGGAAAAAAAATCCAGGATAGAATTCCTTTCCTAGAACTAAAGTCAAATTCCTGACGATAAAGCCTAAAGATTTTCTTTAATCCAATGAGAAGGTTGTTCTCTCTGCCTTCTCACCAACTATTTTTAGGTCAAATAACTAGTAACTCTAGCTTTTCATCATTAAGATATCAGTTTCCCAGAATCCTCCAAGTTTTTTCTATAATCACTTTTCTGGATCACTCATGAAGAAAAAAAAATTCTTTATATTTTAGGCCAGTTTTCCTCCCTCCTCTGTATACAGATTGGCAAACTCCTAGGTGTACTAGATTAAAAAAATGTTTTTGAGTTTGTATTCAGAATTACTAATGGCAATGAGCACCAATAATATTGTGGGATATTCTTTTAAAAAGAGTCAGACTAAACACTGTAGTACAATTTAAATACAATTATCTAAACCATCTGGTACCTATTTTCTCAGTATTGTTTGGAAATTAATAATTGCTGACGTCTTACACATTTGTTAAAGAGTCCAGGCCTTTGAAAATGTCTTTGGGGAGTGTTTGGAGATTGTTGTTTGCAAGACTCCTAGGGAAAAAAAGAAAGAAAATTTCCAATCAGTCTGAATAAGTGTGATACTCCAATGATATGTCATTATACAGATGAAATGCTTCGAATGCAAAAGGCCTGTTATAATCATTATCACATCAATTCTTTCCATTATTCATGCATCAACTTGCCACATTTTTTCTTGCTACGATGCATTATCCTATTATATTTTCAGTTTCTACCCTCTTTTTCATCATACACTCAACATTTCTAGCACTTATAGAAGATGGTAGAAAATGATTATTGAATGTGCTCATCTTATAGAAATAATAACGATAGCTAGTATTTATATAGTACTTTAAAGTTTGTGAAGCATTTTACAAATAAAATCTCAGGGCAGAGAGATGTTTCCATGGATAGAGAACTAGGTCTAAGATGGAAGGTTGTCGGTTTAAATCTGGCATCCGACACTTCCTAGCTGTGTGACCTTGGGCAAGTCACTTAATCCGAATTGCCTAGCCCTTACTGGTCTTCTGCCTTGGAATAGATACTTAGTATTGATTTTAAGAAGGCAAGAGTTTAAAAATAAATAAATACAATTTCATTTGATCTTGACAACACTGGGAGATAGGTTCTATGATTATACCCATTTTACAAATGAGGAAACTGAGTTAGACAGAAGTTGTGACTGACTTAAGGTCACGTAACTAATAAATGTCTGAAGCTGTATTTGAACTTGGGTCTTCCTGACTCCAGGTCCAGTCACCTACTTACTGTGCCACCTAGTACAAATATGATACAGATATGAATATAATAATATATTTTTGGAACAAATTCCATGATCTCATTCTGAGATTCTCTAGTGTTTTGTGGTACAGCTATTCTCTAAGTTATAAATACTTACCTTTTGAATAACCCTATGTATACTACCCTGCATCCATATGTAGAAACTAAGCCTTGAAAACTAGTAACTACTTATTGACTAGTGCAGAGGACTATCTAAACTAAGATCTCTTTATATCATCTTCATCCTTAAATTTTTTTAAATTAAGTTTTATTTTTAAATAAGCAGTTATTAATTTCTCCTTTCCACCTCCCCCCAACCCTGCTGAAGAAAAGACAGAGAGACAGACAGACAGAAAGACAGAGAGAGAGAGAGGGAGGTAGGTAGGGAGAGAGAGAGAGAAAAAGAGAGACAGAGACAGAGAGGTAGGGGGTGGGGGAGAGAGAGTCTGGTAATAAAATGAATGTAATCAAAACAAATTCTCTTATTGGCCACACACAAACATGAGTGTCTCATTCTGCAAATTAATCCATCACTTCTCTGTCAGAAGGACATCACTCCCTTTCTTTTTCCTTGAGGCTTCTGTATAACCTACATATGATAATCCTTTTCTCCTGTTTTGTTTTTTTTTTATGACTCAGGATTCAGTTAAATCTAGCAAGTAATTTTTTCTCATACTTCTTGAGCCCCCTTCCTACTTCTCTTGTCCTAAAGAAAAATATCTGCTTCCTTTTCTTCCCACTTGTGATCCACTCCCTTAAAAGTCCTTTCTATATCTCAGGTATAAAATGTTAGTGAAACATTTGTTTTGAGGACAAGAAAATGATAAATTTTGAAGAGAAGCTGAACAGAAGAACTGATGCTCATCAAAACCTTTGAAAATGTTCTGAAGTTCCCCTCAGATTCTTCATAAAATCCTACTTCTTCATCCTCTTGTAAGCAAACCTACTTTTTTTTTGTCAAATAACATACAAATAAAATTGTTGTGGACTGTTTTACTGTTTCATTTTAGCAGCAACACTATTATTTTCTACAACTTTTTTTCAGGTGACTTTGGTGAGCTAGCCTGGGAGCTTTCCCATCATTTATAGCATTGCTTCTAAGAGAAAAATACTCTGAGCTCCAAACAACGAATTTCTAGACAAACTGGGAACATAATTCATTTGTAAGTTAGAGACTGACTGTACTTTTCAAAGTAATGCTAGACCACACACCCATTCCGAAAACCATCAGCCCCAACAAATTTTCATGACTTTAGTAGGCATTGAATAAGTACTGGGGAATGATAAATGAATGAATGATTTTCTACAAGCCTGAAAAGTGTTGTCTTGGACAAGAATCATTTTTTGCATGCATGCTTTGGGATAAACAGATTTTCTTGGAGTTTTTGATCAAGGGTAGTGGGTTTAGTTATCATCCATTGCTGTTTAGAAATTACTCTTTTGATGGAGCTCCATATGAAGGCAATGAGAGTTCTCTAGCTGAGTCAAAGTCAGAGAAAGCAGGAGAAAATGGACCCAGAGACACATGGCCAAATATGGAAAACAGATATATGCTTATAGAACATTGAGTGTAGCAAGTAGAGAAAACTCTGCTAAACATAGACTCCCCCCACCCCACCCCTTGCTGTCTACTTTGGCAATAAATACTCAACAGCCTGACCCTGGATTTTCTTTTCTTCATTCCCCCTTGATTGTGTCTACTTTGGTTTAGACTCTATTTTTGCTTCAGAAACTACTCTTTATCTCTGGCTTTTCAGTTCTACAATCCACATTCTCTTTGACTTTTCTCTATGATGCTTTTTTTAAGTCCTTATTTTCTGTCTTAGAATCAATACTGTATTGGTTTCAGGCAAAAGAGTAGTAAGGGCTAGGCAATGGGGGTTAAGTGACTTGCCCAGGGTCACACAGCTAGGCAGTGTCTAAGGCTAGATTTGAACCCCGCTGCCCTCTGATGTTTCTTCCTGACCCCTTATCTTAAACAAGAATTTCCCTGTTGCAGCAAGAAGGCTTCTAATAGCAGTGTGATATGTTCCCAGCCATAGACTATGATTGTTCTTGCCCCTGGATGGGGCTGGAGAAATGGCACATATATTAAGATTGTGTCTACAATAATTTACTGGACTTTCTCCAGCCAGAGCTTGCCAAGAAATCCCACATGGACCATAACCGGTAATGTGCAGGCTAGTTGGAGTAGGCTGGGGCTGAGCATTCTTTGCATAGGTTCAAACCTTCCCATTCTGGGAAATCTCAAAGATTAGAAGTCAATCCAGGGGCAGCTTGGTGCCTCAGTGGATAGAGATCAAGCTGGGAACTCAGAGATCCTGGGTTCGAATCTAACCTCAGATATTTCCTAGCTGTGTGATACAGGTAAGTCACTCAAATCCATTTGCTCAGTCCTTACCACTCTCTTTTTTATTTACTTATTTGTTTGTTTGTTTGTTTGTTTATTTTTAAGTAACCTTTACCTTCCATCTTGGAGTCGAAACTGTGTATTGGTACCAAGGCAGAAGAGTGGTAAGGGTAGGCAATGGGGGTCAAGTGACTTGCCCAGGGTCACACAGCTGGGAAGTGTCTGAGGCCAGATTTGAACCTAGGACCTCTCATCTCTAGGCTTGGCTCTCAATCCACTGAGCTACCCAGCTGCCCCTCTTTACCATTCTCTTGCCCTGGAACCAACACTTGGTATCAATTTTAAGACATAAAGTAAGGGTTAAAAAAATTTTTTTAATGAAAAAGGAATCAGTCTAGGCTCGTGACATATGAGAATCCTTTAGAATGGTTCAGATTCATTGTCTTGCAAAAATACTATATTGGTTATATAGGAACTATATATAGGAATATATATGAATATAGAAATATATAGGAACTATAAAAGATACTTTAAGTTTATGAGATTTAGGCTGAAGAACCAGTCAGGACAAAGTTGTTGTGAACATCAGGCTCAGCTGACCGGGGACATGAGCCCTTATAGTGGCTTCTTGGTGCTCCTAAGATACTAAACGTTTTTTTGCCCTTCTAGCAAAAGCTGTGAATGGAAGGAGATCCCATCACTGTCCTGAGCTCATTTGAGATACCTGATATTTGGAAAAGAATCTAATGGATATGCTATCTTATCCACTCATCTGGATTTTCCCAGTTCCATCTCTGTCAGGCCATTAGAAAGTCAAATACTCAAACTGCATTATCTCAGCTCCTTGAAAAAATATCTTCACTAGATTATCATTTAATGTCCTGCCCTCTGCTCTTCTGGGTGATCAATGCATCCCTTGTTGCTGAACAGCATTTCTACAGTTTTTGTAAAATTGTGGTTGGGACATCATCCATTATGCTAGCTTCTCAGGGTCCTTTGTTCTAAAGACCCATTCGACCTTTAAAAAAATGTTTCTCTCTGAAGATGAAGCAAAAATGATATAACTGTGCTTCTCCTTTTCCCTCAGCTGCAAGAAAACTTCATGCCAGATTCATTGTTCTGGTGATACTACATTCCACTAAACTAAGGTGCCTGAAGACATCTATTCCTTCTGCTTCCTTTCAACATTAGTTTATCTTTAAATATCTTATCTTGTATTGAGATGGTAGACAGCTTCAAGCCATTTTGGATGTAGGTGAATACTTCCATTTTAAAAAATTGAATACATTTTTAAAAAAAGTAATCTGTGCTTAGGAATAAGTTAGGCACTTGTAGCAGCTGCACTAATGGTTTCAGCTCATGACATTACCATTAATAAATAATCATTTCAGTACATTAAGCAGTATCCTAGCAACCCAAGACAGTTAACATAGCTTCCAAAGGTATCTTACCAGTACATTAAACAGTTTCCTAGCAACCTGAGACAGTTAATGTAGCTTCTAAAGGTGTCTAACTCCCTGGCAAGGTGGAATTTACATATTATGAGATTTCAACTCATAGAATTTAAATCAACAAGTATTATGGAATAGCCTCTTTAGTGCTTTGATCCAGGACAGATTCTCTAGAGGATGCAAAGCACCAGACAAGCTATATGCAGATGAAGAATGAAATAATAAATACCAAGCAGCTAATCCTGTCCATATGAACAAGACCCATGAAAAAGACTTTGGGGTTCTGTAATTCCATGAATCCTCACACTTAGGGAATCATTCCTTTTTTTTTTTTTCAATTAAAATCAAACGCCAGAGAGAGAGGTGATATTATAAAATTTATTTTCATGGAAAGAGTTTTGATAATCAGGTTTTAATGGGAAGGGAGCAGAGAGAATACTGGAGCTCCTAGATGTTTAAGATGGTGGAGCATGGGGTATTTTCCAAGGGGCAGAAATAATGATTGCTAAAGCTAAAGTTTGCTGTTGTCATAATTTTGTTAAACTAATTCTTTCTTGAATTTAACAAATACCAGGTAAAGTGGACATTTATATAAATACAGATCAGAAAAAGGCATGAATATGAAACTATAAACCTCTATGAAGCGCCACTTATTTTTCTTTTAAAATATATAAGAAATTCAATATGTAACTTAAAAAAAAAACCAAACCTTACTTTCTGTCTTAGAATCAATTCTAAGTATCCTCTCCAAAGAGTGGTAAGGTCAAGGCAATTGGGGTTGTAACCTGCCCAGGGTCATACAAGTAAGAAGTGGTTGAGGTCAAATTTGAAGCCAGGACTACCATCTCCAAGCCTGGTTCTTTGTCCACTGCATCACCTAGCTGCCTTGACATATAACTTTCAAAAGTGTTCTGTTTGTCTATTATTTTGCCCTCCCTTCTGTTTTCTTTCATGCATTCATTTTTCTTTTTCCCCCCTTTTTGAATGTGTTACCCTATCCCCACCTGCTCTCTCCTTCTCTTTCCTCCAACCCCCATTGGAAAAAATAAAAACAAATAACCCCACCCTCCATAACAAATATCCAGTCAAGCAAAACAGATTCTCCCACTAGCTCTGTCTGAAAAATAGATTTCTTATTCTTCATCTTTTTGTTAGAAGATAGCATGCTTTACTATTGGTCCTCTGGAACTGTATCTAAACCTCATAATTTTGCCCTACCTTTCAGAGATACTATCAATGGCTCCTAGGGTTTAGGACACAGTAGATGTTCAATACATACTGTGTGGATAGAATTTGCTCCCCAGGACTCTCTTACCCAGCATCCCATTTGTATGCTCACACTCAGTGTGAACACTGCATGCATACATATGGAGGATAAAGTTTTGGTGTGACCCCGTCTCTCTCTCTCTCTGTCTCTCTCTGTCTCTCTCTGTCTCTCTGTCTCTCTGTCTCTCTCTCTCTCTCTCTCTCTGTCTCTCTGTCTCTCTCTCTCTCTCTCTCTGTCTCTCTCTGTCTCTCTGTCTCTCTCCGTCTGTCTCTCTGTCTCTCTCTCTGTCTCTCTGTCTCTCTCTGTCTCTCTCTGTCTCTCTCCGTCTGTCTCTCTGTCTGTCTCTCTGTCTGTCTCTCTGTCTCTGTCTCTGTCTCTGTCTCTGTCTGTCTCTCTCTCTCTCTCTCTCTCTGTCTCTCTCTCTCTCTCTCTCTCTCTCTCTCTCTCTCTCTGTCTCTCTCTCTGTCTCTCTCTCTTTCTGAATGCAGCTGCTGAAGCTGGCTTTCAGGCAGGCAGGAGAATTTACACACATGGTCTTACTTTAGTTAGAAAATTAAGCTTTGAACTTTTATTTCTTTTTTTAATTTCTTCTACTTCAAGTGCTTATTAATAAACTTTATAAAATTAATACTTGGAGTTGTTGATATTAATTTAAATCTTACACTACTAATTGACTGACACACTGTCAAAGCCTGAAAGGAATCCAGGCGAGGTAAATCACAGAAACTTGGAAGGTTCTGGAAGGAAACTTAGAATTTGTCTAACCTTTCATTTTGCAGAAGAAGAGTCTGAGGTCCAGAGGAATGAGATAACTCACCCAAAATGACACATTGACCTTAGCAGCAGAGGTGGGACTGACTTTTAGGATGGTACAATTCACATCCAATGGCCCCCAAAGTGAATCTGATTTATGTTGATATTACTCTTATTTCTTCTCATAGAATCATAAATATAGCATATGAGAGGATCTTAGAAATCATTTAGTTAAGTCCTCTAATTTTACAAATGGGGAAACTGAGGCCAAGAAAGATTAAATGATTTGCTCAAAATCACATAGTGGAGGAGCTGGGATTTGAACCCAGGCGTATAGCTTTCTTTCCATCGTACCCCACATTGTCTCCTCTCTTGCCTCTTGTTCTATCTAAAGGATAGATTGCTCTATAAAATAATCTCTCCATCCCTTCTTTTAGCCTTTGTAGATAAAGTGGTTATATTGTTATATAGCTGGTGCTAACCTTGCTCCATAATCCTCAGCCAGGAAACTACAAATATGGAGAGAGGAATGCTCATTTAGGTCAAAGATGACTCAGCCTCCCCTGTTCTCTCTGTCTTAGAATTGCTAGGTCAAGCAAGAAGATGATCCAAGGAGCTCCTGGCCCCCAGGATGGAAATGGCCACCATATTGTCATGGGAAAAAAAAAACAAACCAAAACAGAAAACTCAGTCCTAATTCTGTTAATTACTATGTAACCTTGAGCAAATCCCTTCCTCTCTCTGGGTCTTAGTCACTTTATTGACAAAGCAAGAGAAGTGGGCTAAGTGACCTATAAAATCCCTTCAGGCTCCAGAAAAGTCTATGATGTATGATGAGTTTTTGTCCTAAACTAATCAGCAATTAGTTTAGACACAAGAATTTAGAAAGCACTCATGTCAACTTAGCCTAGATCTGGTTATTCAGTTTGCCTCTAACTTCTTATTGCTAATAATGGGGCAACTACGTGGCACAGTGGATAGAGTGCCTAACCTAGAATCAGGAAAAATCTGTGCTCAAATCTGGCTTTATTAGACACTTACTAGGAAAGTCACTTAGCCCTGTCTGCCTTAGTTTCCTCACCTGTAAAATTAGCTAGAGAAAGAAATGCTAAACCCCTCTGGTATCTTTTCCAAGAAAACTCCAAAGTAAGTCAAAAAGAATCAGACATAAACCAAAGAACAACTGAACAAAATATTATCTGGGTCCTTATACAGATCCATTAGAGACCTGGCAAAATTCTTACTGAACAGGAATTTATGTTTGCGTCTCTAGCACCTAGCATGGTACTTGGCACAAAGTAAGTGCTTAATTAATGCCTATTGATTGGTAGCTATAAAAGCAGGATTATCTCTAGATTGGACATTTGATTATTTTATTTATCGAAGACTTAAAACTCATTGTTGGAGTAGAACTGCCAAGTGTCCACAGATAGCCTTTGGTTTCAAACAGGAATCAGGGTAATTCCTTCTATTTTAGGGTTTTCTTTGTTTACATGAGGAAAAAAAAAACATCCAGATCTGAAAATGGGACCAGCTGGAACCCCACCCCAGCCCACCTCCCAGAACAGAACAGACCAACTCAAACGGTACAGTTTCCCAAAATGTACTGTCAGGGCTATTGGGTTCTGTTGTTAGGAAAGTACCACCCACAACCATATGTGCAGGCCTGTTCTTCCCTGCATTGTAGATAGCCTCGTCCTCATTTTTGTCTCACTGAATCGGTATTTCTTAAAGAGCAATCTTTCAAAATTCCAAAACATTTTTAAAATGCAAAACCACTCTCTAAGTTATCATTGTAATATTAGAGCTGTAGGAATGGTTATTAAAATTCTAGCTTGCCAAAAAAAAGAACATAGTAGGTTCTTTCTACCTTTCCATATTGATGTATTTAACTACAACCAGCATGTCATAGTGGATAGAAAGCTGGCCTTGGAGTCAGAGGAACCTGAGTTCATGTCTTGCCTCAGTCTTAGACTAAAAATAGGACCATGGTCAAATTCAGAACCCCTAAGCAACTCTCTGAAACCATAAGTTACAAATGAAACCTGCACCGGTGGAGGGAGTTTTCTCTCCAAGAAGTGCCCTGCATAAACAGAATCATCGATTTGAGGGGGAGGTATGGAAATGGAAATGGAAAGAGCTATGGCCTTGGGGGGTCAGGAGACCTATGTTTTAATTCTGGCTCTGACCCTTACTAGATATGTCATCTCAGAAAAATCCAAGACTCAGTTTCCTGTTCTATAAAATGGAAAAAATAATCCTCAATCTATCTACCACCACCACCCTTCTATGGCTCAAATGGTGTAATGCATGCAAAGCATTTTGTAATTCTCAAAGCATTATCTAAATATAAACTATTAAGAAGTTAAGGGCAACTACAGGGTACAGTGAATAGAGTGCCTGCTCAAGAGTCAGGAAGACTTCTCTTGAATTCAAATCTGGTCTCAGATACCATGTGACCCTGGGAAAATCATCTAACCCTATTTCCTCTCTTTCTTCATCTGCAAAACCAATTGGAGAAGGAAATGGCAAACCACTCCACTATCTTTGCCAACAAAACGCCAGATGGGGTCATGAAAAGTCAGGCACGACTGAAAACGACAGAACAACAACAATTAAGGGTTAACGGTGGGATGATAAACATCTTATGACAAAGACTTATTGTGTATCCTATAACATCCAGTACAGTGTTAAATATGTGGTAAGTGTTCGGTAGATACTTGGAAAGTGATAAAAATTCTTCCCAAATGTTACACATAAACATATGCCTACAATAATTCCTCCCCAGACTATTGGATCAAAGCCGACCTGATGTGATAGCTTAGGAAATATTACTAATAGCTCATAGGTATTGAAAGACATTATATGAATGCTTAGTAAGATCTTATTACTAGGCTATAAGCTAATTTCAAATTGTTCTCTAAAGGCAGGTAAAGAACATTGAGGCACGAGAAGATGGGATAAGGTTGTTGCTTTTTAAGATAACTATTCAAAAAGCATTTATCGAGTCCCTGCTATGTTCCAGGCACCTTGCTCAGCTCTGGAGATACAAAGACAAAATGGCCCTAGCTCAACTCAGTTTGGGGATGAAATTTCAAGATGCCAGGAAGATTCCTTGGGAAGGCTTTAGAGTCAGACTGTGAATTCCAAATCCTGTCTCTGTGCCTGTAATTGCCTAATACTAGATCCTTTTGTACACTGGGTCTAAGCACATACTAGCCATTGCACTGAATTTCTTAACTTTGGAATCTTCCATTTCCACCTCTTCTAATTTGCCTTGCAAGTCAAGCCTGGAACTCAAGGTCTTCCATTGGCCAACAGCTATATTTTCTCTATATTAGGATGGTCTGCTTTCTCTGGGATTGGGAGAGTAAATATAAGGTGAATATTAGGGAAAGATTAAGAGGTTGAAAGAGAGGCAGCATGCCCTAGTTGACAGTGAGCTAGCCAGGAAGAACTGGGTTCGAGTTCTAGTTCTAACATACATTGGCTGTCATTTAACTTCCTATCTCAGTAAAACCATGCTTCTTCTACCTACATAGGTTGAAACTTAAATTTATAAAGAAAAAATAATGATCAACTTCTGAAGTAGGTTCACTTACACTTTGAAAAATGTGATCAGGAGGAGCCTAATGAAGGAACACTAAACTTTAGGAGTCAAAAATCTCAAAAGTCCTGGGTTTTAGTCTTGGCTATTCCATTTGTTAATTGTATGATCTCAGAGAAGTTACTTTATGTCTCTGGTACTAGTTTCCTCTATCTATAAAATGAGAGGGTTGGATTAGTTAATTTCTAGGGTTCTTTCCAGCTTTAATCCTGTGATCCAAGCTTTAAGGATTGAAATAAAAAACCAGTAAGGGTATTTGGGCTCCAAAATGTCAAGAGCTCAAAATACCCTTCAAAAAGGAGGATTTTCAAATGTTGGTCAATAGAAGAAACTGTAAGGGGGAAAGAATCTCACCTAATTTTCAATAAGTTTTCATGAAGGCAGATAACTGGCATGGAGAGAGAAAAGTTGATAATCCTCTCACATTCAGGCAAGTAGAACCAGCTCAGATTTATTAGCCAGTCCAAAAGTTTAAAAACAAAGCTGGGAACAAAAGGCCAACTGGAATCTCTTTAACTTAGGAAACCAAGGAAGTAAAAATCAAACAAGGAAATTGCAAATCAATGAGGAACCCAGGCTGTGTTGAGTCTTTGAGGTTCATTCCTTAGTGTCTTATCTATCCCCTGACATTCTAGTTTGGGGAGGGAGGGCCTCTAGTTTGGCAAGCAGGTAATTAATAATAACCTTTCAAAAGACTACTTACAGCTTAAAAAAAAGAGATGATTGACCATTCCTACCAGTTAGTAACTCTGTCTATAGCTAAAAGCGATATAGTATGAATTAAATTAGAGGCTAGAACATACACTTTGTTTAATTTTTTTCTGATGACCAAACTCAGTTCTTTTGTACCTTTTTAATATCTCCTGATGGTCAATGGTGATCTAACACCCCCAGGTATGTACCTTCAGGTGCTGTATACAGCCCACGGTAGCAAAGGACCAGGGGTCTTTGGTATACCCTCCATCTGCCATTATCAGCAGCAGAAGGCTGATAATAAATTAGAAACAGCTAACCAGTTCCAGGACAGAGAAGGACAGAAAGAGCTCTGAGCTGCAGAACTAGCCTTGTTTGTATAATCTTCTGTTCCTAAATGGTGGCAGGAACCAACCCTGGCACTTTCTCTCCTATCATGTATTTCAAAAACTGGAGGGCTAATATATAAGTGACCTTGCTCTGTTAAAATGTGCCAACTGGTCAATCCGAAGATTAGTGACATAGCTGATATAAGCAGGACCACTCCTAGAGCCCAGGGCAAAACTATGAATTTGGACCAAATTTGTGCTTGACTCCAACCTGCTCATTTTTTATATAAGGAAACTGAGGTCCAGAAGGGGTGAAATATTTTGCCAAGATCTCACAGCTGGCTAATACAGAATAATATGTTATCATGAGAAGAAGGGGAAAAGCCTTCTTTTTACTTCAGGCTACTGCCATGAAACAGCTAGAAAGTCCTTCTTTTCATATACACTCCAATGACAATGACACACAGTCAAACTACAACTTCTCCCAATACCAAGACAAAGGAGTGGACATGTGGAATAGCGAGGAAAGCACTCAGCATGGAAGACAGGAAGCCTGGGTTCTAGGGCCTTTTTTGCTATGTAACCATCACTGTGTAAACTCTTTGAGGACCCAAGTTTCCTCTTTATGGATGTGAATATCTTTGAGGTTCATTCTAGCTGTAATATTCTATGGTTCTACAATTGCCTCCCTCTCCCAAACTGTCTTTTCATGAAAACTGTTCCCCTTCCAGGTGATCTGGGGAAAATATTAGTCAGTCTTGTCCATCATGCTCTTAGTCTGCACGAAATACAAATATTTGGAATGAAGGAAATGCTATAGTTTTGCTGTCTACTTCCCTAGTTGAGCCATCTCTAGAATATCATATTCTATTTTGAGCCCCATATTTTTGGTGAGAGACAAGCTGGAGTGCATGCAGATGAAGGTAATGAGGTATTTTTTTGAGATTCACATGAAAGAAATATGGTGTTTACCTTGGAGAAAGAGAAGACTGGGGAAAGCTAGGTGGCTCAATGGATAGAGAGCCAGGCCTAGAGAGAGAGAAGGTCCTGGTTCAAATCTTGTCTCAGATACTTCCTAGCTGCGTGACCTTGGGCACATCACTTAACCTCCATTGCCTAGCCCTTACCATTCTTCTAACTTAGAATCAATATTGATTCTAAGATGGAAAGTAAGGATTTTTTGAAAAAAGAGAGGAAACCTTGGTAGGTAGAAGTAGGGGTGAGGGAGAAGGAATGATTACAATTTTCAAATATTCTAAGGGCTACATAATGGAAGATGGTCCCAGAGAGCAAAACAAGGAATAATGGGTTGAAGTTATGGGGAGATATTCCAGTTTAATATAGGGAGAATTTACTCAAAATTTGAGTTATTCAAAAATGGAATGGGCTTCTTCTAAAATTAGAAAACCACCGGGCAATTCCAAGTGGGAACTATCCAATCCTTTTTATGTGATTTTAAAGAGAGGATTCTTGTTTCATGTAAGAACTGAACTAGATTATTTCTGGATTCCCTTCCACTTTAAGGTTCTTTCATTCCATAAGCCATGAAGACTCTAATCTCCTTGTGGGCAGAAATCATATCTTAATATCTGAGCACCCAAGACACATACTTGTACATAGTAGGAGCTCCACAATGTTTATTAAGTGAAACAGAATTATATTTCACTTGCACACAATGGGGAGTTGGAGGGAGAGAAAAGCCTCGCTTTGTGGGCTTCCATTCAACCTTGTATCACTAGAAGATGGATGGGCTTCACTATGACCCAGTTTATCATTCATTTTGATCGGGTGACCCACGGAGAATTCTGCTCAGACATAACTGGCTGGTTTTGATAGGTTGTTAAGCAACCACTGTTAATGCTCGTTAGTTAGCTAGGGGGGTTGAAAGGGAATCCCCTCCTCATTTGTGAAGAGAAGTCTGGGTGCAGGACTGAGGAGGAGGAGGATATAGCTAAGGTCCAGCCTGCCCTTGAAGCCTACAGAGTCAATGGGAACCGCCACAGAGGGTACTGAGCCCCTGCCAGCCGCGTGCTCCAGATCCTCCGCTGCCCAGTCACTCCCTAATTAGGTTACTCGCTCCTGGAGAGCAGGGACTGCCTTGTACTTCTTTTGTCCTGAGTGTTGAACACGTAGTTGGCTCTTGCTAAATACTTGTCGAGTTCGAATGAATTGAAAAGAATGTGTTCCCCATTGAGGTCATAAGACTCCTTCCATTCAGGGCTGTAGCCACTTTAGAGCATTCGCTCCATTTATTTGGGGACGTCCAGATTCCAGCTGGAAGCCTTCCCTGACCTTCCCCTTCCCCCCCACTTCCCTCATTCCTCCATCCCCACTACCATGGTGAGGGACAGCCAGAGAGACTCCAGAGCAGTGTGAGGAATGGCTAGCCTCCATTGTCCCTCAGATATTTCCAGAACAGCAGTAAGCAATGTCTCTGTCTGTCTGTCTATCTGTCTGTCTGTCTATCTGTCTGTCTGTCTATCTGTCTGTCTGCCTATCTATCTATCTATCTATCTATCTCTATCTATCTATCTGTCTGTCTTTCTGTCTATCTGTCTATCTATCTATCTATCTATCTATCTATCTATCTATCTATCTATCTGTCTTTCTATCTATCTGTCTGTCTGTCTTACTGACTTTCTTTCTATCTATACACATATAGTATAATATTATTATTATTGATATATTAATAATATAACATAATATTAAATATAATAAATATAAGTAAGCATCTTCAGATTGCAACTTAATACAAGCTTGTACTGAATCAGAGGAGGGGAAGAGATGGAAGAAAAACATATCTAATGACTTCCAAGGATACTGCCTCCTTGATCGGGGAGCTTGCTATTATTATTCTTTACTATCAGAACAGTTTCCAAGTTATAATAAGTCACATGCCTCATAACTCTTTCTAGGATCCCATTTGATTCAACCAGAAACATGTATTAAGTAAATACAGTGTGCAAAGCACTGTCTAGGTGTTGGAGATAGAAATAATTGCTAGTATTTATATGGTACTTTAAGGTATTACAAATATTATCTTTGATCCTCAACCATCCTGGGAAGTAAATGCTATTATTATTTTCATTTTACTGTTAAATTGAAGCAGGAAGAGGTTAAATGACTTGCCCAGAGTAACCTAGCAAGTGTCAGGTCTTACTGACTACAAGTTCAGTACTCTATCCAATATACCGCTCAGCTGCCCTTTTTTTCTATATATTTATTCTATAAAAAGACAAAAGGAAGAAAACAAGTATTTATTAAATAGTACTATGTGCCAGGCACTATGTTAAGCACTTTACAAATATTATCTCATTTTATCTTTAAAACCCTGGGAGGTAAGTGCTATTGTTTTCCCCATTTTACAGGAAATTGGGGCAGACAGAGGTTAATTGACTTGCTCAAGGTTACACAGCTAATAAATGATTAAGACTGGATTTGAACTCAGTTTTTCCTGATTTCAGGTCCAGCATTCTATTCATTGAGTCACCCAGATACTCTAGGAAATAGTACCTACTCTTGAGAAGTATATATAGTCTCCACTGGAGAAGAATTCTTGAATTATGACCTCATTTCCATTTTTGCTTTTAGATTCCATCTTGAAATATAAACTTTTAAAATGCTGGATCCTAAGAATTTTTTTTCTCCTGGGGGTTCCATGTTTTCCATGAAGAAGGAAATGGCAAACCACTCTCCAAGAGAACTCCAAATGGGCTCACAAAGTGTGGTATATTCAGAGTGTGTAATTAGAAATCTTGAACCCTTGGACTCCATCTCCCATAATTCTTTTCTATTTTTTTTTAAGGCTTAAATTTTTTTTAGTGTGAATTCTATCCCAAAGTGGTCACCATAAATGTAAGCTTAAAAATTAATATACAATAACTACAAGTATTATATTTTATAAGATTTATTAAAAATAACTTGAAGTAAAGGAAAATAAAAAGTTAGAGTAAAGAGGGAGCTAACCCAGCTACAGTCAGGAGAGATGAGAGCAAGAAGGAAGGGTTACACCTAACTTATTTATAATACTTAAGGATGCTAGGTGGACGAAGGCAAAAGGATTCTGGGAGATGAAAAAGAATTCTGGGAGATGGAAGGGAAAGAAGGATATGACATTTTTTATTTGTGTATATCATGGATTAGAACATCTTTAAGGTCTCTTCCTGCTCTAAAATCATATAAACTTATTCCAGAATGTAGTTCTAGGTTTCTATGACTCAGTAGGTAATTCACTTCTTGAGGGAGTATCTGAGAGGCACCAAAAGAGTTCCTGGTTTGATGAAAAATTCCACCTAGAACAAGTTACTTGGCTTCATTCAGAAGAAACAACCATGAAAATGAATTTATTTTGTACTTTTTCAACCCCTTTATGAGATAATGCCAAGTTCAGGGTTATAGATAGATAGGAGAATAATAACAAAACCAAATATTTAATAAAATTAAGTAGTTAATTCTCAATTATCCACGTTGATGGAGGTAGGCAGTGATCTTGGCAACTCCAGAATTTTTTTCTCATGATTTCCTTGTTGTTGTTGTTCTTTTAATGCGTATCTTCCTTAAAATCAATACTATATATTCGTTCCAAGGCAGAAGAAAAGGGGTAGGCCATAGGGATTAAGTGACTTGTCCAGGGTCACAAAGCTAGGAAATGTCTACAGTCAAATTTGAACCCAGGACCTCCCATCTCTAGGCCTGCTTCTCAATTCACTGGGCCACCAAACTGCCCTCTCATTATTTCTTTGTATGAGACTGCTTTCCAGATCACATTCTTTAGATTTATATTCAAATTAATTTTTAATCCCTTAAGAAGAATGCCAGAGACTGGTGAGTTAAATGGAAATGGAGTTAGGAGATGGTTCAGGTTTTAAAATAACCCATAAGGTCCTGGATGATCTCTATACAAATAATCAGCGAGTTAACTGAATATTCAATCAGCAAGACGAAGAAGGAGTAACACACAACCTCTGTACTTACAGGTGGATTAAAGACTTTAGGCCCCGAAAACTATGTCTTGAGATTGACTTGATGTTGTTGTTTTCTATGAATCTGCAACAGGTTATAACTTTTTAGTCAAACAACGACAGCAGCTGGGAAGCTCTTGTACTGAATTGTGATGAGAAACCCAAGAGGCTCACTTACAGGTACTCGAGGTGAGGGAGGCCAATGAAAGCGTCATCGCTGATTACATCAAAGGAATTTGATGTGAATAACCTGCAGAGAAGAAATATGGTTTAAAATTTGTAACCAGGAAAATGGTAACAATCACAAGATTCTCTGCCTTTAATCCTTATTTTAATAGGAGCTCAGTATGGAAAACACCTGCTGGCTGCCTCCTATGATATTCCTTTGGATAATTTCTGAAGCAGTTTTTGTAACCCCAAATTGTCTAAGCTATAAAAAGCTTGTAGCAGATGTTCTGATCCGTCTCCCTCCCCCTCTTGTACTTACACACACACACACACACACACACACACACACACACACACACACACACACACACACACACACACACCACAGACATTTATCCTTATGCTCAAAAGTTGCAGTTCAAGTTATATTCAAGGCAGGCAGGACCACTCAATGAGCAAAGCCAATAGCTTTGGGGAAAAAATTATTTCAGAAATTCCTCTGCTTGGGATTTCTGACAACCAGAGCAACATCTGACCAGGCAGTGGGGTTCCTGGCCAGTTGGCCAGGGATGAACCAATAAGATGGCATGTTAAGTGGTGAGGTGAGGAAATAAGCAGCCGAGCCATCTGTACCAGTTAAATAAGTAATAATTAGACATTTTTTGGAGAGGGAAGTCAAGTACAAAATGTAGGATGAAGAAAAAGCCATAAGCCCATTTTCTTCTTAGACAATACAAGCCGTGTTGGCATTCTGACAAACTGACATCCACATTGAGAGTCAGAAGGGAATATTTTAAAAGCCACTTATGAAATGTAATCTTCATTGCCAGCCACAACACAATGGTGAGTTCTTCAAAGAATATTTCAGATATTCTGAAGTAGAAACATGAAGATAAATAAGGGACTATTTTACATAGTAATAATATTAATCTGGAAGAAACCACATGGCATATGGATGAAAAAAAAAGGTTTCCAAGTCAGGAAACTCTGGGTTCAAGTCCCATTTCTGATATATACTGGCTGTGTAATACTTTATTGTTAAATCATTTCAGTCATGTTAACCCATTTGGAGTTTGCTTGGCAACACTGGAATGGTTTGCCATTTCCTTCTCCAGTTCATTTCATAGATGGGGAAACTGAGGCAAATAGAGTTAAGTAACTTGCCCAGGATCACGCAGATAGTGTCTGAGGCTACATTTGAACTTGTGAAGATGAGTCTTGCTGATTCCAAGTCCAGGACTCCATCCACTGTGCCCTGTTTGACAGTAGGTGAATCATTTAAATTTTCAGTGCCCTGAGCAACTTCTTATGACTAACTACAAATTGCTGAGCATTTGTGACTCTATGTGGGTACAGAGAATCTCCTCTTTAGAAGTTCCTTATAGCAATTGAATCACAGTTCCATTAAAATAATAATTCCTATTTCTATGTTGCTTTAAGGTTTATAGATCACTTTCCATATTGTGAGATAAGAACTTAGACGGTAAGTTTCTGGAAGTTATATCCCCAAAGATGGTACAGGTTGAAAATGAAGCTTCAAAAAGATTTAGTTAAACTAATAAATGACACAATGGTTTCAAATGGAAGCTAGAATGTTTGAGGAATGTCACTAATCTTTGAGGTTAATATCAAAGAAGGCAATAATGATCTTTCCCAAGATGTCCCTTGATGTTCTTGCCAAAATTAGAATTGCAATTTGAGTGAACTGTGGATCTGATTCTGTCAATTCTTAGATCAAAATGACTAGCTCAGTGAGCAGAGAGCTCAGTTTCAGGTTTGTGAGTTTGGGTCCTTACTTTGGGCTCTACTTTCATCACTGAGGAATAAAAAGAAAGAGCACTGGACTTGGCCGGGGCCTCTGTTCCCTACTCTGCTAGTAATGTTACAATGGGAAAGTCACTAGATTTTTCTGAGGTTCAGTTTCCTTCACTGAAAAACAGAGAATTGTGACAGTTGATCTTTAATGTTACTCCAGCTCTAAGATTCTGTGATTCTTATGCCCTTTCCTTAAAACGTTTTGGTTAATCTTCCAGTTTTCCTCCCCCACCATCTAGTCCCCATCTATTTTTTTCCCAGGGTTTTAAGCCCAAGGGCTCCATCATTATCTGAAAAAGAAATAAACATAAAAGAACAACTACAGGGCAATGAAGTATTTCTTTGGGTCATGGGATAAAGAATATGTTGATATTTCAATATGCCATAAATTCTTAGCAGTGGCTTTTGGGACCCATGGGAATGTGGGAGTGAGGAGTGGCCTAAATGAGGACAATAATGCCAGACCCTAAAAAGAGACCATGATTGGATCCCTAGCTGAGGACTAGGGAAAGTGGCCAGCCTCTAAAAGCTACTTGGTATGTCTATCACCCTAGTTTAGCCAATAGAGGGGACCTAAGGGAGGAGGGTCGAATTGGGAATATAGGTTCCAGACAAGGGAGGAAGAGCATCTGGGAGAAGGGTCAGATTTAGGGGAGTCTGGCTTGGCCATACCTCAGGGGATGTATGTTAATAGTTTGTCAAGGGTTCAAGCAACTGAAAGATGTGACCTGCTTCCAGAGAATGGGCAGAGCTGTGAGATGGGCAAGAAAAGATGAGCTGCTTCAGCTGGAGTCAGACCATTCAGACCTCCAGGGCAGAGAGGAAGGAGGTAACAAAGTAGAGAGGACCTTGGGAACAGATAGGGAATGCTCATTTCTTACTGGGACTTTGGTGGAAATGGGCAAATACACGATAGGCTTTCAGTATCCTTCGTCAGTGGGCTGAGAGTGAAGTGCTGTAAGATGACAGAGCCAGGTAGCTGAGAAAAAAAGTATTTGCCCAAGACTAGACTCGTGTGTGCCATATTGAAACTGGGGGCAACAAAATTATAGAAGACTATGGAGGACAGCCAAATTTCATTACTGTGGAATTAGAATTGAGTTACTATAGAGCCTAAGAACCATTTAAAAAGTGGCATTGACAAATTGGAGAATGTGCAGAGAAGGACAAATAGGATGGTTAAAGCCGTGTTATAGGAGGAAAGACATGGGTCTATTTACCAGAAGAAGACTTAGACATGATCTTAGTCAGACCTAAGAGGGAGACACTTGGAACTGATCATTTTTCTTAAATTCTTGGAAGGCTTAGTGGAGGAGACAAGAGACATAATGTATGATCCCAGAAGGGAGAATTATAAGTACTGGGGAGTAAAGAGAAAAAAAAAATTGTTTCAGGCTAAAGGTCAATTTCCAAATCATTAGACCTATCCAGAAATAGAACTGGTTGTCTAATGAAGTAGGTAATGAATTTCTTGTCATTGGAGATACCTAAGCAGAAGCTGATAACTCTTCATTTAGTTTGTTATAAAGAGCAATGAAACATTAGGTTAGATTAGATGGTCATCCTGGAAGTTCTATAAATCAAATTTGGTTCATAATGCAGTTAGGTTAAAATTATAAATACTACAGGGAAGGAATGACAATATAATCACTCCCCACAAATGAAGAAACAATGAACAAAATCCGTTTTCTCTTTCAGTGTTTTCATCTCCCTTATCACAAAGCAGAGATTCTGATTATTTGGATTCTCTAACACAAATACCCCATCCCTTTCAGTGTCTGAAAAGGGGCTTTGTTTCCATCTGTTTCTATTTTACAATTGGAGAGGGCCATTCCTTACTCACTGGAAGGGAGGAGGATAAATTGAAATGGGTTATATAACTAACAGTTCACTTACAGCCTTTAAGAGCTATCTTGCCATTTGGGCTTGGCTCTTCTCAAGGAATTCTTAGCACAGATTGAATTAGTCCTTTTAGCTTTACAGTTTAATTCTAGTATTCAACCTGGATTTCCTTCTTCTCTGGTCTAGTGGAAAGAGCCTTGGATTTGGGATGCAAAGAGCCCTGCTTCTATATTCATGACCTTAGTAAAGTGATGTTGGGTCTCTCTGAGTCTCAATTTGCTAATCAGTAACTCATAAGATGAATTGGAACTTTAAAATCCTATCACCTAAGGAAGATTTTAGGCAGGAGGGATCTAGGGAGAATTACAAATGCCATTAGTTTATAGAAGACCTGTATTAAACATTAAAACCTTTATAAACTATTAACTTTTTCCAACTATCACTGGACCCCTCTTCAAGTTTACATGATTCCTTGAAGAGTTTCAAAGTCATTTCCTCTTTAAATATCTGAAATTTTGATATATTGTTGTCAGAAAGCAGGGAAAAGGATAAGGTGAATGAAATTCTGTGCTCTACTATAGGTTTGGGGGAGAGTAGAATTTAGAGGAACATGGAGAAGTGTTGATTATCAGTTTGAAACCTACAGAGAAAATTAATGAGCCAAGACCTGACTTGCTGATGTGCAGAAGTTGCAAGCCAAAGATAGCTTACCGAGTACAAGAAATCCCTTGCATCCTGGGGCAACATAAACAGTGCTTCCCCATGTTACAGATCCAAAATTGTAAAAAAAAAGACTCAGGGATTTTTTTGGTGTGAATTCCCTATATAATGGCTTCTCACCTCATATTTTAACACTTCAGTATTTCAGGTGACCAAGATTTCATTCAAAAGAGATTGCTTCCCCTGGCACAGATCACAATCCCTTTATACTCTTGCAGACAGTTCTTTGTAAGTTGGTGTCACTGAAAATATTCTTCATCCATGGTCAAATCTCTGGTGATGGCTCTGTCAGGTCCTACCTATCCAGAAAGGCTGAGTAGGAGCCCAATGTCTCTTCTCTAAGTGCCAATCTGGTTAAGGTTTCACCTCATGCCTTCAGAAAATAACAAGACCAGTACTAGTGGCTTAATCATTAAAGCATGCCATTGTAGCCATCTCTAGCAGCTTTCTGCAGCTGGGGACCTTTGATCTGTCTTATGTTGACACATTCTCCAGTGGTCAAGATGGAGGAGGAAAAGATAAAGACAAGCATGGAAACTATTCCCAGTCCTGCTATTGTGCAAAATTGCCCAACAATATGTCAGTAATTTCAAATCAGACATTCCAAGTTGCCAGAGTAAACAACTCCCATTACGTATTATACTTCTGCCCAATCAGATGTCAAGGAGACTGACAAATTGGACATTTGTGGGCAGAATTTGGTCTAAATATTTACATGTTAAAAAAACAAACAAACACTATGTTCAACTCTTGAGAGACTACATGAATGGAGGCTACCGGATAAGGCAGAAATAAACCATTTTTGAATTCTACATTTGGAATTAATGCAGACTTACAAATTCTGTAACTATAGCATAGGATGCTAGTACACTTCGGGAAAAAAAGGACTATGTCTCCCTATCTTTCCCAGGCTGGACATGTAGCAGCCACTTAGAAGCTCAGTTCCAATATAAATCATCACAGAAGTTCTAACCTGTTTCAATTTTCTGACCTGGACCAGATTGCCCTTCCTCAGGGAGTCTGGTGACCCTCCCATCCTAGATGCTCACCAAATTGGTTCTGGACTTAGTACAGATATCCAATCAGCTTTATGCCTACAGCAGCTCATAAATCCTGAGTTAGAGGGAACCAATTCAGCAGCAGAGAACTACAGGCCTGCACCACCATGCTTGATGAGTCTGTCCATTTTCTAAATATGGTTCTAAGGACTATCTTCTGTAGACATCAATAGTACAGCAGAGCAGTTTACATAAATTGAAAAAAAGCTCGAGATTGTTTTTTTAGTTATTTTCTTTCAAAATATTTCAAAGTCCTTCAAACCTGGCTCCAACCTACCTTTCTAGGCTCACATATTACTCTCCTTCACATGTTCTGTTTCAATCAAATTTTCTCTCACATACAATATCCCATTTCCTTTCTCCATACTTTTGTGCAGGATTTTCCCCCTAGTCTGAAATGAACTTTCTCCTAATCTCTGATTCTTAGAATCCATAGTTTCCTTTAAAGTTGACCACAAACACCACCTTCTCTATGAGACCTATTCCTGATTTTCTTGGGCACTGACACCTCCCCTTTGAAATTAACTTGTATTTAATTTTTATATATTTAGTATGTATTAAAAAATACACATTCTATTCCCCCTGCAGGGGCTGTTTCATTTTTGTCTTTGTATCCCTAGCACCTAGAAATGTGTCTGGTGTATAGTGGATTCTTATGGTATATTTTTTTGTTGTTTGATTGTTTCAGTTGTGTCCAACCCCATTTGGGTTCATGTGTTCATGACCCCATTTGGGGTTTTCTTGGCAAAGATGCTGGAGAAGTTTGCCATTTCCTTCTCCATCTCATTTTACAGATGAGGAAACTGAGGCAAACAGGATTAAATGACTTGCTCAGAGTCACATAGCTAGTGACTAAGGCTGGATTTGAATAGAGGTCTTCCTGACTCCAGACCTGGCACTCTATCTATTGAGCCAACTAGCTATCCTACATGCTGTGATAAGGAACTTCTGGGACAAGATGAAGATTCCGATTACACCGCCCAAGGTCTCAATTTTGAGAAGAGAATCCTGGGAGGAGGGTGGTTGGAGGGAGGGTAGGCCACAGACCTGCAAATCCAGCTTCCATACTTCAGTGCCACAGGAAGTCCATTTCACCTGATACCAGTAGAGCTGAGAGCTATTAATACCACAACTGCTAAGAAGAGCATCATTATCCTTCCCTGTCCTTTGGTCTGCACCATGGCCAGGTCAGACGGGGATTGAGAGAGGGAGAAGAATCTCCAGCCTACTACCAAACTGTTACCTATAGATTTTGTTCACCTTAATTTAATTAGACATAGTATAGAATTCCCAAACTTCAATCCTTATTCCTTTTTCCTAAGCCTTTAGATAAGCAATAAATCCTGTTAAAGTTCAATCCAAGTGAAGATTGGTATTCCTTTCCTGAATAGTAAATATCTGCAGCTGTAGGGAGAAGGGATTTATCAAACCACAGTCAGAAAATCCCGTTATCCATCAACACCAGCCCAAACCAAACTTTTACCTTCGAATCCAACCCCAAGCTAAGGGGCTAAAGGAGTTGTTAAACACACATACAACTCCCACTTGATACTTTGGCTTGGGCACTGTTAAAGAGGCACAGGCTTGGCTAAGCTGAACTTTATAAGCCCTGGGGATTACTAGCACATTTGGTGATCACTGAGGCAAACCTCATCTCCCACTTAGCCTAGATCCATCTACCACCTGAGGATCTTTGAGCCAGCCTGGCAGCCCAGCTAGACTAGCATTTGGGGTTTTTATATCGTCCCCTTTTTCTTTAACAGTGCTTATGGAAAATAGTGGGTACTTAATATATACTTGTTGATTGATTACTATAACAGGGCCCCGTTATAACATATATTATTACAGTACAAGGATTTAGAAATGGATTAGCTCATGACTTTCAAATATAACAACATCAAAAAAGCTTGATCTAATGTTGCTGTCCTGTAATACATTTTAGTTCTGTCCTCTGACAACTGTATCCCAAGGGACTTGTACTATATACTAATTTTCTAATTGTAAAAACTTGCATAAATTATATAAAAATATACATTTTTAATTATACACATGAACTTTCTTCTCTAATTCACAAAACAGAAAACTATTCTTATGCAAAGCTGCAAAGACAGCCCTGTGAGCTCCTTGAAAATAGACTCTTTGGAGCTTTGCCTTTCTTTGCATCTTCAGCACTCAGGACAATATCTGGCACATAGTAGGAACCTTAAAGGAGTGGAGACAAAATTTTGTTTCTGTTCTTTGTTCTGTAAAAGCTACCCTGTCTGATGTATAAGAGGGAAGAAGATTTATAACCTACCTTACATAAGCTTGGAATCTTCCCCTGGGGGCAGACTGATGTTCTCTGACAGCTCTCATTTTAATACTGCTGCCCACTTTTGAAAAGGTATTTACAAAACTGTCTTACCCAGCAGCCAAATAAACTCAGTACGAGAGTAGACGATGGATAGGAGTAGGAGGGAACAAAAACTTCTTTCTAAACTCAAGAATTAAATTAAATAAACTAGCACAGTGGGGAGAATTAGGCAGATTGTATTTGTCATCCATGAATTATAGGTAGCAGCCCACTGAAACCATCCTCATTAAAATGTTCATGTCTGTAGCGTGGGCCATTTTAGCCAACAGAGAACAAACATTGCTTTGTTAGTATGGACATAATTCTAATTTAATGAAAAATGTTGTGTAACAGATACCTGCATAAGTCCCTCTCCATTTAATAGTCAATTTACCATAGATACAAGGCATAAGCCAACTTAATGTATAGGATGATTTGGATTTTCTGTGCAAAAATCCAAGTTTTGACTTATATTTGCTTCCCAGTTATCCAAGTGCTGACTTTAGCAGCTTGGGAGGAGCTTTTAGAAGCAGGGTGAACTATACTTACATCTGGTGGTCATGCCACATCTCCGTGACCAACTGAACTGCTATGTTCAGTTTTGTGTACCATATTTGAAGGGAGATTTTGACAAACTGTAATATGGCCAGAGGACCACAAACACGGTAAGGAGTCTAGAAATAATGCTATATGAGGAACAGTTGAAGGAAGTATGGACACGGCCAGGAGGGGAGAAGAATAAAGTGAGATAGAATAGTCATCTTGAAATATTTGAAAAATTACAAATAGTTGGGGAAAATAAATTTGTAGTAAGTTGCTTTGGAGAGCAGAATTAACTAATGCATGGAAGTTACACGGAAGTAAACTTGAGGTCAACGTTAAATAAAAAACTTTGTAATAATTAGAATCATCTTCCAGTGGAACAGCCTGTTAATGAATTCCTTGTCACTGAGAATATTCATACAAAGACTTGAATGATCATAAGAGAAAACATAGAAGGGATTTCTGGATTAAATACAGGGTTGGACTATTAGTAAGGTCTCTTGCAACTCAGGAGAGCTCATCTATGGTTATGCTCATCTCCTTGGACCACCTAAACTGAAACCTGGATTCACTGAGACAATCTCTAATACTCCCATTGGTTCTAAAGCTTGTCTTTCTAACTTCAGTATCTAAATCTCCAGCCCCAATCCCTGACTCATGCTCCAGCCCCACATACATCTAACTGCTCAGAGACCATCTCCATTTGGATGTAATAATACATCAAAAAGGTACCAGCATCATGGTGTGGATATTTAGCCAATTGCTGGTCTACTTAAAGATCTAGGGTAGGAGGAAGGGTAGAGAGCCTAACACATGCCAAAGATCAACAAGGGAACTAAAGGATAGGCACAGTTATCAGGAGTTAGGGACTATCAGAAACAAAGAAGATTCCTCAGAGGGATGAGGATGAGGGGAAAATATTTGGCCCAAGGAGGGGTAGTAATGTAAAGGTATAGATGGCCAGAAAGAAGGAAAGCTGAAAAACAAGTCAATGCTAATGAAACAATCACCAGTGCAGTTCCTGCCTAGACTTTAGGGACTGAACTGCAGGAGTAATTCCTGATAAGGAATTCACAGAATGACAGAATTGAAAGTAAAGTCCGAAGCCACCTAATCTAACCTGTATCTGAACAATCTGATTTGTAACCTTTTTGTCTAAGCCCTCCTCTACTTTTCTATTAAAGGAATAACTTTTATTCCACTGTCTCTGGTATTTATTATTATTTTTTGCTTTCTTTCCGTCATCCTTTACAATGTCTCTCAGATTCATTCATTCTTATTGCTGCCATCCTAGCCCAGGCCATCTTCACTTTATGCTTGGCATTCGAGTAATCAATGCCTACCTACATTTCAAGACTTTCCATAGTTTGGATGGACCACAGTGAATCAAAGTGGCATGTTTATGTGCAAGTGAAAGACTTTGTACAGTATTAAATCTGAGTATGGTCTTAAATACTTGTAATAAACTTAAATATTTGTAACAGTCAAATACTTGTAATAAACAAATATTTGTAATAATCAAATACTTGTAATAAACTTAAATATTTGTAGTAAAAATACTTATAATAAAGTTTTTCAAAGTGGACTAGTTTGTCCTTTGGGCAGAGGTACAGTGATATTTGGAGATAATAATATAAAAACAAAAGATAACAATGAAAAAACTTTAAATGTTTTAAAATTTTTTTCTTTTGGTTAGGCTTTTCTAGAGAAAACTAGAAGACCGATGATACTATCTATCAGAGATCTAGTCGTGATGATGATGATGATGATGATGATGATGATGATGATGATGAAAGCTACCCAAATTTTTATAGTTCTTTAAAATTCGAAGAGCACTTTACTTCCTTTATTCCATTCGAGCCTTACAGTTGAGTTATGTTGCAGGTACTCTGAGTTCCTATCTTTAGCCCCCATCCCATTTTGATTAAGGCAAATTCAATAGTAAAAAAATAGTTCAGGACTGAGGTCACAGGTGAGGAGTAAGAAGTTTAATGGTGAGGGCAAGGACTAGAAGACAGAGAGGTCAGAGACCTGAACTAGCTCAGGGGCTAAAGTCTCAGAGAATATAGGTTGAAGAAGTAATTAAATTAAGAAGTAATTAAATTAATTAAATGAATAATTTAGTAACTAATAAAATAAATTAAATTAAGTTAAAAAGAAGTAATTAAGTTAAATTAAAGATGGAGATGATTTCTCCATCTAACTCTGGGCCAGGACCAAAGCTTATAGAAACTTAGTGGGTAAACCCTGAGATGTTTTAGAAAGTCCTGATTTTCATTAATGTGTGGATTCTTTTAAAGATATGTAGGCTCTATAAACAGAGTGGTGGGTTTTAATATTCAACAGCTCTTCTACTTAGCCTTCTCTAGAGTTAAGAGGAAGATTCAATGGTCACCAGCCCTGTCTAGCTTCCCATTTTCATTGCCGTCATCCTTTACAAGCTGACTGTTCACACTGTGCCAAGTTCTATGCTAGAATGGCAAAAACCTTGAACTTTGTCATCCAGGAACTGCTATTTTATTAAGGGAACATAAGTGAAAAGATGAGCTTTTGGGGAGTCGTTTTTTCTCCCTTCCAGTTTTTTCCAAATTACTAAGATAATAAGTTTTTAGAAATCATGAGCCACATTTTTGAATATTCTATATTTGATTCATGTCTTGACTAATGAATCAATGTGAAGACTTGGCACTGCTGTGCATATAATTCACCAAAATAATTCTTTTCTCCTTAATTATCTAGTTTATTTTGGGTGAGAGAAGCTTTGCATTAATTCACCACTTCTTTTTGCCAGACTGGGTCTTAAATAATTAGGCATAAGCTCCCTTTCACATTCAGGAGGCCGATGACACCTTGTCCAAAAAGGACCATTATACCTGTCTGCCTATTATATCTTTCAGATATAATGCCCATTCAGAATGGCCTCATGCATATGTACTGGATCATTCCGCTGGCCAATGAATCACCTGAACTAGTTCCAAGGCATCATTAGAAGGTGTTTCCTAGAGAGAAAAGGAATGACTTATGCATCTATTTTTCTTTGCTTATATTCCCTACACTTCTACAGTTGCTTCCCCGCTCCCCCAACTCATCAACAAACATTTATTGAGTACTTTTATGCCAGGCACTATGCTAAGAGCTAGAGATGCAAAGAAAGGCAGAAATAGTTCCTGTCCTTTAGGAACTTATAATCTAAAGGAAGAAACAACATGCAAACAATTATGTAAAAAAAGACATATATATATATATATATATATGATAAATTGGAGGTAATCTGGTAGGGAAGGCACTATCATTCAGGAGGACTAGGAAAGGCTTCTTATAGAAGACAGAAATTTGACTGACTTGAAAGAAGTCAAGGAAACCAGGAGGTAGAGTTGAGGAGGGAGAGAATTCTAGACATGGGGAAAGTCAGTAAAATTGCAGAGAGGCGGGAGATGGAGTTTCTTTTGGAAGAAATAATAAGGAAGTGCTTTAAGGCTTATAAACAATATGACATGCATTATTTCATTTGCTATGTACTATGAAAATAATTTTAACATCTACTCAATTAAATCAGTATTGAATGGATGTCAGTATTAGTAAATTAAGTAGGATAGAATGAAGATGACCAATCATGAATTATAATACCTCATTCTATTTTTAGTAGTCTTCCAAGATCTATAAAAGTAAGGATCCTTGACTACAAGAAAGGTCTTAGATCCAGTTGATTAGGGACTACTGGTCTCTCTAATAAATTGATAATTGTTTGGAGCTCTGTCTAAATTTCCTTTTGTTGAGGATTCGATTTTTACAGTCCACAGTATCTAGCTGCCAAATGAATTTTACCATTGTTAATATTATTCAACTTTTCTCCTCTGCATTTAGAGAACAGAATTAAACTAAATGATAATTAACAATGGCCTGGTAATTTACTCAGGTGTTAATGTTTAAGCAAACATATTTTAAATAAATATGCTAAATAAATCATTTAAAAATATGAACCCAATGCATGTAAATATTAAACTATGAAACTACACATAACCAAACTATTTCACACTTTTAAAAATATTGACTATATTGAAAAATATAATCTTCCATTTAATTTGACCAGGAAAATAAGTGTAGTATAACTTTATATATCTAGAAGATGGGTTCTTAAGTTGGAGTCCACAGGTTGGCAAAGAATCGATGGATAGATTTTAGAAGGACCATGAACTTGGGAAAAAATTTCCATTTTCATTTTTACTAACTTCTAACTGAAATGTAGTATTTCCTTCAATCGTTTATAAACACAGTTCTAAGAAGGAGTTTATTGGCTTCACTAGACTGCCAAAAGAGTCCTTGACACTGTCCTAGATCTAGATCAGTTGGGACCAACCTTAATCCTGTTATATGATTATCCAAAAATCTAGAGAGGGACATAGCTCCGATGAAATCACATATCAATAATAGCAAAACATTTTCAATATTTGCTGGGATATGGATATAGCTTTTCTTTGTAACAATATTCATAATGGAACCTATGATTTACCCCACATTTGTCAAGTATAACTATAAAATAATAACTGATTTTTCCAGTGGATAGACAGAACTTAAGGATCTAAGTAAATGTTGTCTCTTGGGAAAGCAGGATACTATTTCAAAGATTCTGCCTTTGCTCAAAACATTTTTGGAATTTCTATTTGGGAATCTTATTCAATGCCTAGGGCACATTCTTTCTCATCCTCTCAATGATGAAAAATTTCTGTATTTGAAGGAGAAAATAATTTTTGGAAGTACCCAAGAATCATTCTAAATTGGCTCATTGGGTATTCACCTTTGGAGTATGTCTATGTCAAAATGAGGTATAGGTTCTTTATCTTATGAATTATCTTTGAAGGTAATTTTCAGATAGTAATATTTTTTAAACTCTTACCTTCCACCTTAGAATCAATGCTGTGTGTTGGTTCTAAGGCAGAAGAGTGGTGAGGGCTAGGAAATAGGGGTTAAGTGACCTGCCTGGGGTGTCTGAATCTGGATTTGAACCCAGGACCTCCTGTCTCTAGACCTGATTCTCAATCTCCTGAGTCACCTAGATGCCCCCCAGATAGGAATATTTTTTAAAATGTATCATTATTTTAGTCAAAGCTAAAACATTTTGTATCACATCTTAATGTGTAGATTAATCAGGAGAATTAGCCCTTCTTCCCTAGCCCTTCCCAAGATCACATGGGAGAAGTTCTGGTGAGATCCCATTGGGTCGCTTTGAAAAGTAGATTTCCATGTTCTATTCAATAGTGTATAAATCTCAGAAGAAAATGTATGTTTTGTAATCTATAATGTAAAGTTTAAATTCTTTTGAGAATAATTTCAGGATAAGGATCTTGCCATCTCCCCAGAATCCAGACGACGAACCTGTTTGGTGAAGACACTACAAAGATGTCTGAAAAGCCTTCACTGTACCATGAAGACAAAATTTTGAACTTTGGGGTGCAGTTGATTGAACTATGGGGAGTTGAAATTGAGTTGTATGTATAATTTTTGCTGCTACAGACATCATGGATTGTGATGGAAAAAAGTTATTTTTTTTTAACAAAGTTGGGATATAATAAAATTTTGTTCCTTTTCTAATACTTAAAAAGAAGATTTTTTTCTCTCTGTAGGCTAGTAACTGGAGAAGTCTATGTTCATAAACAAATTTACCCAGTGTTTCCCTCAGTTAGAGTATAAAGCCCTTCATAGCAGGGGTCAAGTCTTTATATGTTAAAAAATATTGCCTAGAACAAGGCAGAATATATCATATAGTTTAACAAATATTGATTCTTGAAAGGAAGGAAAATGAATAGAAGTGAGGAAAACATGTAATTATGTGAAAGGATGAGAGGCCCAAATTAAACTGTAAAGAATTTCAGTATATACAAAAGAAGGAAGAGAGAAGAAGAGGTAAGAAAAAAGGGAGGAGACAATGGGGTTAGAACATAACTTTTAGTCTTTGCCAAATTTTGATTTATAGTCTGTCCTGACTATAAAAACTATAAAAAGACATTATGAAGTACTCTCTTTCTGTTCCAAATCTCACAAAATACTCAATATTTTCTAGAGTTGAACTCCTGTGAAAGTTGGCAAATAAATGACTTGGAAACTTCCTCTAAGAAAAATAAAATGAAGGATTCTTAAGTCTCTCTAACAGAGCAGAAAACATCAGAACTAGGTCCCAGCTATGGAGGATGATGAGTTTAGTTGAATTATTTTATTATTTTAATTTTTTTGTTTTGATTACAAATTTCTACATGTTTCCCAAAGTTATATATTCCATATTGTCTCCCTCATTTCTTTCCTTCCCCTCCCAGAGCTGACAAACAATTCATATGATTCATTTTTTGTAAGCAAATAATCTTAGAGAATCCAAACCCCAAAACATATACCCAAATCAACAAGTGATAAGTCACTTGTTTTCATCTGCATTTTTACTCCAACAATTCTTTCTCTGGAGGTGGATTAGCTGAACTTTTGTGTTTAGAGATAGGTGTTAAAACATTAAGCATCAAGAGAAAGAGAAAAGAATCTCCTGTTTTTGTGGTCATTTTTACCTTGTAAGCATTTGGTGGAATTAGGAAGAGTAGAAAATAAGGAGAATTAATGAGACTTGAAATAATGAAATAATTGAGAGAAGAAATTCATGACACATAAATCAGGATCACAGACAAATCAATTTCAATTAAGACTAAAACAATGAACTCAAAAGGTAAAACTAAGTAAATAATCAAATTTGTAAATGGGATAATAATTTTGAAGCTGAGACTTTATGGTTTGATAAAAAGTGAACTTAAGAGGAATCTTTCAAAGTGAATATTTAAAGGTTTCCAGGTTCAGGCTTGGAAAATAAGGATCATCTCATGTCAGAAGGAAAGAAGGAAGGAAGGCAGAAAATATTTTTGTTAATAATTTGGAGGAATCTAATAGAATGGGCCTCAAAAAGGAGGAGGCAAGCGAGGATAGTATCATGTGGAAACCTTGAAGAGATGTCAGCTCAAAGGTAAATGATGAAGGTTCAGACGGACAGACAGGCAGTAAATCCTGTTTGAAGAGATGTAAGCAATAGTAAGGTTAAAAGGAAAGATAAATATAAACCAGGACTAGATCAGATCTAAAGAAGCAGCAAAAGAAGAAAGGAAATGTAGCTAAAGGGTTCCTAAGGTCTCAGAGGGAAATGGAAGAAGTGGGAGAAAAATATGGAAGCCCAGGATATTACTATAGGAGCCCAGAAGTCTATAAATGAAGTAGAGGCTTTATGAAATACTACTGTTGTGTTTTGGGAAGGAGAGATTCTTTTTAATTTGGAGGGATATAATACTTAAAATTAGAATAATAATTTTAGATTTTAAAATTGAGCATTGGAAGTTTTTTAAAGTAATGTTACAATTGAGTGATCAAAACTCTGAGGACCCTGGTCTATAGTTCCCTGTTACTTTTTCCAAATTCAGTGTAGTTCATCAATTTTACAAATATAAGGAGCTAAGATAACGAGGGAAACTACATTTTGCTAAAAATCTATAAACAATGAAATTATTTAAAAAAATTTATAGTGAGTTTTTCTTAATTCCTTAAATATATAGGGATCTAAGTCAAACTCATAAAAAGTAAGTCATTCCCCAATTCATAAATGATCAAATGATATGAACAGGCAGTATTCAGAAGAAGAAATCAAGTTATCTGTAGTCATATAAAAATGATCTAAATCATTATTGATTAGAGAAATACAAATTAAAACATCTCTGAGGTACCACCTCATACCTATTATAGGTATGAGGTGGTACCTCAGAGATGGTAGGGATGAGAGAAAATAGGGACACTAATGATTTGATGTTGAAGTCATGGACTGGCCCAACCATTCTGAAGAACAATTTGGAGGATGCCCAATGGGTTATAAAACTATGCAAACCCTTTGACCCAGCAATAACACCAAAAGGTCTATATATCCAAAAATATCAAAAAAAAAGGGAAAAGGATCTTTTTGAACAAAATATTTATAGCAGTTCTTTTTGTAGTGGTAAATAATTGGAAATAAAGGGGATGATCATTAACTGAGGAATGACTGAACAAACTGTGCTGTATAATTGTGATAGCATACTATTGTGCAATAAGAAATAACAAGGAAGATGATTTCAGAAAGAACATGGGGAGATCTCTATGATCTGATACAAAATGAAGTGAGCAGAACTGTGAGATCATTAGACCTAGAAATAGCAATATTATATTGATGATCAACTGTGAAAGACTTAGCTATTCTGATCAATACAATGATCTAAGAAATTCCAAAGGATTCATGATGAAAAAATGATGTCCACCTCAGAGGGTGAACTCATGAGCTCTAGGTGCAAATCAAAGTATAATTTTCCCACTTTCTCAATTTTTCTTGCTTTTTTTTCAGTATGGATAATTATGAAAACATATTTTACATGATTTCACATGTATAATTGATATATTGCTTACCTTTTCAGTAGGTAGAGGAGGGATGGGAGGGAGGCAGAGAATTTGGAACTCAAAATGTAGAAAAGAATGTTAAAAATAAACAATAGGGGGCAGCTGGGTGGCTCAGTGGATTGAGAGCCAGGCCCAGACTCAGGAGGTCTCAGGTTCAGATCTGGCCTCAGACACTTCCTAGCTGTGTGATCCTGGGCAAGTCACTTAACCCCCATTGCCTAGCCTTTACCACTCTTCTGCCTTGTAACCAATACCCATTATTGATTCTAAGACAGAAGGTAAGGGTTTAAAAAAATAAACAATAAAAAAACCAAATGTAAGTGTTTCATCTTTTGGATTTGGATTTTTTTTTCTATTTAAAGGGGTAAAAACAAATAGTTTAGAAAGGAAATTTGTGAAAGTAGATGATAAAAAAAAGTATGTGGAGAGAAATAATTCTGGGAGGGCCTAAGGAGAAAATATCTTGGGGTGGGGGGGAGATAGCAAACAAACAAAAACGTTCTTGAAGGCACAAATGACCAAAAATCTTGTTTTCCAGCAGAAAATTTACATATGTCTATTATGAGGACTTTAAAGTTGATAGCTAAGATACCCTGATAACTTTCAGTGACTATGGGAGAATTGTATACTGCCTTTTTATGGTGTGTATGACAGAAAATAAATTTTGTTTTCTCGACTTAAAGTAGACTTTGCTGTGGAACGAGAATCAGTCAGAAATAGAAGAAGCAAGGGGCAGCTGGGTATCTCAGTGGAATGAGAGTCAGGCCTAGAGACGGGAGGTCCTAGGTTCAAATCTGGCCTCAGTCACTTCCCAGCCGTGTGACCCTGGGCAAGTCACTTGACCCCCCTTGCCTACCCTTACCACTCTTCTGCCTTGGAGCCAATACACAGTATTGACTCCAAGACGGAAGGTAAGGGTTTTAAAAAAAAAAAAAAAAAAAAAAAAAAGAAAAAGAAATAGAAGAAGCAGAGTGGTGACAAGAGAAGCAGAGAAGGTAGAAGAACCCAAAGAAGTAGAGGAAGAATACAGAAGCATAGACTACTCCCTCATAAATGAAGAGAGCCAGAATCAGTAAAGTCCACCTGAGTAGATGACTCATAAAAATGCTGCCAAGCTGAGAGTGAGAGCTGAGAAAATTGCTAAGAACCTTCCTTGTCTCCCCTGAGCTGCCTGGAGGAAGACAGACTGTGACTGGGAGCTACTGATTAGAGGAACAGTTTTGCTGCTGGTGCAGATTGGAGGAAGAAGAAATTTTTTGCTGTCAACAGAGGAAAGGAAATGCTGGTCTGACTGGCCCCGCACTACCACCATTTTCTTGAGAAAAGCAAAACTCAGAGGTTTGCTAGCCTTGCCACCTGTGACTTAAGAAGAGAAAATCCCTCAGAGCACAGCCAAGAGAGGAGACATAAATGGCTTTGCAGATCCAAGACATAGGGGAACTAGAAAAGAACATAATACTTTTTCTTGGATCCCAGCCAAGAAGTGGTCCAAATACAGCAGTCAGGAGTGGCACTCCAAGTAGAAAACTTGCCCTATTCCTTAAAGACATCAAGGTCCTCAAACCCAGCATTTCAGAGTCATGAGTCACCCTGGTCAAAAGGGCAATCCCTACTCCCATGTCTCTTTGCTAATTTTCTGTAAAGTCTGTGTCCACCTTCCCTACATATATTGAGCACATTAGTGGGAAAAGTATAACCTATGTTTGTGAATTGACTGTTATGATCATTTTTGCTTTGCATTTTGTTTCAGAAATGTTTGATGATTAAGAACTAATGATAGAATGAGGGTTAATTTGCTTAAATGGGAAGAAAGTTAATTGGGGCTCAGGAACTTCAGTTTTGAGTTGTAGATGTATATAGCTCCCTAACACCAAGGATCCTGAGGTTGAATTATAGTGATAATGGGGTAACCTCCCTTATCTTTCATTGTGACTCTAGGTTGGGTGAGCAAGCTATCTCAGAGAAAAAGAAGAGAGGAAGAGTTGGTGATTGGGTAGCATGCCCATGGGCCACAATGATTCTATACAAGTCATGGATTGAGTCCCCAGCACTGTAAAACTCTATTATTAGAATATGCGTAGTCATAAATTCAAAAGTGAAAGCAAAAATGTAAGTACTAAGAAGGAATAAAATAGTAGAATCATTCTCTGCCGCCATATGCAAAATGACTACAACCCTCTGTAGAATCAAGGGGGACTGTAATCTAATCTGTTTTCTATCTCTATGGAATCCACCCCCAACTCTAGAAGATGTACATAGCCAGCAAACTCATGATCCAGTGGTAAAAGTTTGAGGTTGAAAGCTACCTAAAAGAGTTCCATTGGTGTCTTTTGGGAAAGGCTAGAAGACTCTGAAGTTTCTTGCCTAATTGCTGGGGTTGTAAGAATTCTGCCAGGACATGATTAGGTAGCAGAAGCATAACTCTATATGCTCCCCCTTATGTCTTCCAGTTCTGATCTATTTTGTTTTTTAACTTCTGTTTCTTCTCCAGTTGGCTTCCCTTCTTTTCTTTTCTTTTTCTAAGCATGCACTGCCTGATATGGGCAGCTAGGTGGTATAGTGGCTAATGTGCCAGCCCTGATGTCAGGAAGACATCTTTCCTGAGCTCAAATCTGGCCTCAGACACTTACTAGCTGTATGACTTACTAGCTGCCTGATATATTAATTCTAATTTCCAGCCATAAAGGGCAGTAAGATTCCAACATCTTGGAATTTTCTCCTACAAAGAAACTCCTTTGCCTTCTCATTATGGACACCTGAAGTCAAAATAGAGAGGTCACATAATATATTAAAAAAACAAATAAACAAACAAACTCTTACCTTTTTACATGTGTTAAAAATAGTCATTAAAATTAATATAGAGAGTTGGGAAAATCCTAAGGGAAGAACTGTTGATAAATATTTTTAAAAATCTTACCTTCTGTCTTAAAATAGATATTAAGGCAGAAAAGCAGTAAGGGTGAGGCAATTGGAATTAAGTGACATGCCCAGGGTCACCGCACAGATAGGAAGTATCTGAGGTTAAATCTGAACCCAGATCCTTGCAACTCCAGACTTAGTGTTCTATCCACTATATTACCTAGCTGCTCCAATAAACATTTTTTTCAGGGTTCTTCCTGATTGCTTAGGCAGTTGTGGTCCCTCCAATATTTGATGATTTATAAAACAAAACAAAAACCTACTTGTCCTTATGGCTGATCATGCATGCTCCTTGATTGAACAACTCAAACTGATTTATACTCCAGCTAGTTCAACAACATCAAATAGATTTTGTGGCTTCTTTCCTTTCCTACCCCCACTTCTGTGTCCTCAAGAATTTTCCATTCTTTCCCCTCATCTAAACATTTAAATTCCTATTAGTTTGTACTGTATCATAATGGTACCCACAAATTGTCCCACCATTCTTTGCTCCGGTCAGACACATCTGGAATGTTGTGTTCAGTTGTCACATTTTAGGAGAAATATCGACAAGTTGGAATATTACCAGAGTGGTGAAGACATTTCAAGCCTTACTTTTTATGAATTGGTTGAAGGAAGTAGGAATGTTTAGCTTGGAATAAAGAAGACTAAGGAGAGAAAGAAATGATTGTTGTCTTTTATGTATCTGAAGGGTTGTCACGGAATATGGATTAGATTTGTTCTACTTGGTCCCAGAAAGAGAACTAAGAGCAATGGATGGAAGGTATAGAGAAGCAGATTTCAATTCTGTAGGAGGAAGAATTTTCTAATAATTATAATGGAGGACAGATAAATGGTACAGTGGATAGAGTCCTGGACCTGGAGTCAGGAAGACTCATCTTCATGAGTTCAAATTTGGTCTCAGAAACTTATTAGCTGTATGACCCTAGACTTAACGTAACCCTGTTTGCTTCAGTTTCTTCATCTGTAGTATGAGCTAGAGAAGGAAATGGCATTAACCACTCTAGTATCTTTGCCAAGAAAACCCCAAATTAGATCATAAAGAGGCAGATATGTCTGAAACAACTGAACTATAGCAGACAGTGAAATAGTTGTTATCCTTGTGGTGTAGTGAATTCATGAGATCAAGTTTTTCTCAGAGAGAATCTAATAGTGACCTGTAGAAATATTACTGAATCTTGCCTTTACTGTTTGATTTTAGTATAAATTCTGAAACCTCTGTGGAGGAACTTTGAAGCCATGTCTATACGCTCCAAATATCTCTATGCAATTGTTTGTTCATAGAAAGTAGAAGAGACTGAAGGAGACCATCCATTCAAATTCATAAGTAAACAGGAATCTCCTAACCTACATGATTAGTGGTCATCCAGTCTTTATTTAAAGGCCTCTTAAAGAGGAACCCACTAAGCTGTGAGGCACATATTCCCCTATTAGATGTAATTGTTAGGAAGCCTAAATTTGTCTCTTTGTGACTGCTAACTGTATCTAACCTCCACAGACAAAGACGACAAGTCTAGGAATTTATCCCTTTTTTAGCCCTTTTGCTACTCAAAGATAGTTAAAACATCACCAAAGTCTTCTCTAGGCTAAACATTCATAGTTCTTTCAACTCTTTCTTGTAAGGCATAAGATAGAATCACTTCTCCATTCTGGTTTTCCTCCTCAGAATATTGTTTAATGTATCAGAGTTCTTCCTAAAAATGTGGTACCCCAAAGTGAACACAGTGGTCTGGTTAGGGGAGAGTATATTAGATCTATTGTATCTCTAGTCTTGGATACTATAGATCTCCTAAAACTAATTTGGGAGAGCTCTGACCATCTAGTCTACAACTTCTCATTTTTCTACTAGAATAGCATGAAAGCCTTTGTCAAATATACTGATAGGACATCCCTTGATCTAGTAGTCTTGTCAAAAAAGGAAATGTAGTTATTCTGGCATGATTTCTCCTAATGTAGTTACTACTTTCTTTTCTAAATGTTCTCTAATCATTCCTTTAGTAATTAAATCCTAGACTTGTTCCAGGAATGAAAGTCAAGGTCATTGACCTGTAGTTTATAGACTCTATTCTCTTCTCTTCTTTGAAAATCAGGGCAGTATTTGCCTTTTTCCAGTATTGTGCCACTTTCTTTCCCCAATGAATGTGATGTAGTGGAAAGAATATTGGATTTGGAGTACAGATAACTTGGGTTTGAATTCCAATCTTGCCACTTACTGTCTTTTTGACCTTGGGCAAGACACTTGGACTTTCCTTGTACTGATGTCAAGTTTCCATATCTGTAAAGTAAGATGATTGCAGTAGATAACCTATGAAATCCTTCCAGTTCTCAGTCTATGTTTTTTTTTATTCCATTCTTCATGGATCTTTACAAAGATCATTGTCAGTGGTTCAGCTATCCCTCTCCTAAAGTCCTTCAGTAGCTAAGGATGTAGTCTATCTACTGGTTATGAACTCATCAAGTGCAGTTTGATGTTTTGTCTCAGATATCAAGATTTCATGAGACATTTTTGTTCTATTCTTTCTAGACCAAAGATCATTCTCCTTCACAGAGGAATCAGAGATAAAATAATAACTAAGCAGTTCTTCCCATTCTCTATCTTCTTTTGGTATTATTTAGTTTGTCTCAAGCAAAGACCAGCCCCTCCTTTGTTCTTTCTCTTTTCTCTGATATAGCTACAGAATTATTTTTTTGTTATTCTTAGCTTTCCTCTCCAAACTCAACTAGTTCTGATGGGAAAGAAAAATAGAAGGTGTCTAAAAAGATGTGGATGTACAGGAAACTCACCAGCCATATCAGATTTTGAGAAATATAAGTGCAGATTATAGAACCAACGGCAGATAAAAGAGGATAGAGAAGAGTAGCACAGTCCATAAGAATATCATTAATAGTGCTAAAGATCACAATGAATTGAGGCTTTGGAAATAGAAATCCATAGAAAAATGAAAAATAGAAAACTATTCTCAATCCTGTGTGGCCCACTTCTGTGTCAGCAGGGACAGAGTTAGAAAAGCGGAAGAAAATAAGGTACAGAATGCTGAGGATCACACATTTTTAGATCATTTCCAAATGATAACTTAGTTATTAGTAGCCTATGTGAGAAATTTGTCTAATGCCTAATATACATGATTAGCTTGACATCTTCATTCAAAACAAAATCAGAAGCAAAAGGAAGATGCAGGTAAGTAGGTTCTTCTTGAAGAGGCAAATAGAGATTTTTTGAAAATTAAGTTTTCAAAAACAACAGGAAACTATTTCATAGACTCATATGGTCATCTTGTAGTCAAATGTTCAAAATAAATATTTGCAAAAATAGCATGGGGAAAATGACTTCAATGTATGCACCAGTAGCTGATGCTAAGGATAAGGAGGAAGAGAAATTCTATCAAGAACTTGATAAAACACTACATATTAAATCAAGATGTTCCTTGCACTCAATATCTTCCATGCAAAGGTCAAGGTGGCAAAAATCATGTTGGAAAATATTGTTCAGAAACAATGAAGAGGAGAAAACCACAGCTTGTAGATCACACAGAAACCTCATGCCTATATATCATGAATGAGACAAAATTTGGGAGGCACTGTGGCAACCATCAAATAACATCATAAAAAGGAAATTGCTTATATTTTGCCAGGCTCATTACTTATTATTGATGTGGGAGTCATTATTGATTGATTTGGCTTGTACAATAAGACCACTGATTTGTTAGAGAAAAAAATCAAAGTTAATTTAAGAACTAGAATAAAAATGAGAAACATATGTCAGACACAATTAAAAACAACTCCAACCTGAACTATTTAGACATATTGCTAATGCTGAAAAATGGAATATGGATAGTGGAAAAACGATTGACACCAATTATAAGAATTTCATGTGAAGGTTTAACTGATATAAATTTCAATTGTCATGACATGAAGATCATATGATCCTAGGAACCACCTCAGCCAACCATGCCTGATAAAGTCAGACTTAATGATAGGAAAAAAATTTTGAAGCAAGTTTAAAGATATACCAGCTAAATAAAATCTTCCTGAGGATACATAAGAATGAAACTTGGAAGAAAACAACAAATAAAAATTAGAAAAGATCTGTAAAGTCTTTCATAGCAAACTCTTTTTGCCATCAAGGACAGAGGAGCCACCATATTTGGACTCTAACAATACTGTCTTAGATGTGTATCTTGATAAAGTAAAAATAATTCAGATAAAAAAAAAGATGGAAAAATCAACAGGACTAGACCAAGTATTTAAAGAGCAGGTCTATGCTGGAAGTGATGCAATTTTGAGAGCACTGAAGAATCTGAAGGGTGAGAAAATAATTAGGGATTTGGGAAAAATCTTGGACCTCGTTATAACTAGCTTTAACAACCAACTTATGCACCTGCTTTCCATTCTAGACCAAATTTTCATGAGAATTAATCCACCCACGTATTGAAGATACCCTTGAAGAAGATATTAGAAAGGAATTGGTAGACTTTTGCAACTAATATTAGACATTTTTAGCATACACACTGACTGAAAAGCACAAAGAATAAAATAATTCACTGTGTCTGTTTCTGAACTATAAAAAAAGCATTTGGTTCAGCATAAAAAAAAGATCTCTTAAAGGTTCTCCTCTAATAAGATGTCTCTTGTGTACATGTCAAAAATATGCAAGATTCTTTTTATAGGAGATTAACTTGTTCAATGACCCTATCACTATTAGTATCAAACAAAGCATAAAAAAAGGAGTTAAATGCTTGCCAAAGGTATTTGCCATTGTCATGGAGGAGATCCAGGGCAGAGTACCAGTTGAAGAGTGATATCATGTAAACGGTTAGGTCCTCACAATATTCTTATTTGCCAGTAACACTGGGTTGATTACATCACTCTTGGAAGCATTGTGTAGCCTCCTAAATGAGATCCATTATTGCTCAAGAGTTTGGCTTAACTACCCACACAGGAAAAACCAAGAGGATGAAAAATGCCTATAATTCAGACCGTTATTCTGTTCAATGGATGACCTATAGAATTTATCTACCTGTATCTTTTTCTCTGTGTCTCTATCTCTTTCTATTATTCTTATCTCAGGAAGAATTTGCAAAAGGACATGAGCTGGGTCCAGAATTAATAGGAAGAAGAGAGTGACAAAATTGTCTTAGAAAATTACAAAGCTCTTTTAATTACTCCAAGCTTCTTCTTGAAACATAGAGCTATTTTTTAAACACCTTGATGGCCGCAAGTCATGGGACACTTCAGATTCCAAAGAACTGGGTGGGATCTGAGTGTAAAGTGTATATAAGCAGACTGTAATATATTTCAAACCTGGAATTAGACACAAATGGTATAAAGGAATAGCATTAAATAAATGTGTGATGGGTCATACATGCAGCAAGAGTAAAGGGCAATTAATGGACAATCTATATATTTTAATATTTATCCTCATAATGCCAAGAGGCCATGTAAAATGGCCCCACCACTTTGGATACACCCATTCTGGATAATTCAGGAGACTTTAAAGATGCCAGTCACAAGGAATGGGCAAGCATGGATAGGTTGTTAGGTGCATCATTGAAGAAAATAACCACATTAATGAGATCATAGATCTCATTGGGATGTACTCCACTGGAGTAGTAAAGATTCCCTCTACCAATGCAGCTTAAAATTCCACTCCACTTTGGGAGCAGATGGCCTATATGAGCTGGTGCTATGAAAACAAACAAACCAAAAAAAACAAAAAAACCCAAAACACTTTTCCTAGCAGCTGATCTCTGATATTAAACCTTTCCAAATTTGGGCTGGTCCTCAGACAATAGACATCTAGACTACTGCTAATGCATCTTGAAGCCTTTCCAATTTGGTAGGAAAACAAACCTATAGTACTAATTGAGCTGGGATCATCTCCATGCCCCAATAAGGCAATGAAACAGACCTTTCCTGGAAGATGGGATCATGCAGAAAAGGACCAAAAAAATAAATGTACTAGCTATGTTTTTTATCCCTAAACACATTGCTAGGAAGGGTAACATACTGGATGTTATGGCATCCCAAATGACAATGGCAACCCAAGAGGATAGTGGGAGGCTAGAGCTTTGGACTGAACCTAATAAGATGAAATTTACTTAAGATAAATGTAAAGTCTTTCGCTTGGATTCAAAAAATCAATTTCACCAGTATAACATGGGGGAAACATGGATTGCTAAAACTTATTTTGGAAAAGGGATTTAGTAGAAAAAAAGAGTTGTTTTTTTTTTTAGTAGATTGCAAGCTCAATATGAACTGGCATGGTGATGAAGCAGGCAAAAGAAACCCAACAACAACAAAAAACCCTAATGTAATCTTGTATTTCATTAATGGGTCCTAGTTTCCAGGGATAGAACATCCTACTACACTCTGCTCAGATGTTATCTGTAGTATTGTGTTCAATTCTAGGCACCACGGTTTAAGAAGGACATTGATAAATTGGAGCGTGTCCAAAGAAGGGAAACCAGTATGGTGAAAGGCCTTAACTCTGTCTCATATGAGTATTATTTGAAGGATCTGGGCATATTTAGCCTGGAGAAGAGAAGACTTGGAGTGGGGAAGGGAAGACACAGAAAGGTATCTGTTTTCAAGTATTTGAAGGGGCTGTCATGTAGATGACAAATTAGACTTATTCTGTTTCACCCCAAAGGACAGAACTAGGAGCAACAAGTGGAATCTAAAGAAGCAAATTTAGGTTCAAGGCCAGAAAAGCCTTTTTAATTTATTAAAGTTACCCAAAAAGTAGACTAGATTGCTTCTGGGGATGGTGGTTTCCCTTCCTTGGAAGTCTGCAGATAGAGGCTGAAAAAACTCTTATCAGGTATGGTATAGTAGAGATTCCTTTGGTGTATGATTTGGAGTAGATATCAATGGAGGTGCACTCTGATTCCCAGATTTGTGTGACCATATCTATTTACTGAGTGTGGTTTAGTTCTTTCAAGGAGTCTTTATTTTTAGAGAAATGATAACTGGTTGAAAAAGGAATAAATGGAAATTGGAAAGGGGAGATATGTGAGTAGTAAGTGTGGGGAGGGAGAGATAAACAGGACCCCATTCATTTTTTTAAAACAACTTAGGAAGCTGATAATTATTTCTGAAGTTCATATTTTTATTTTTCTTCTAGTTTGGAATAGTTTATTTATCTCTGCCAAATTGTTGGTTGATTCATAGATTCAAGGAAAGATCAAAGAGATAAATATTTCTAGATTTTCCATGGGGACCAAGTTTGCAGCCCTTACACAGCCAGAATCTCACTGGTATAAATAGGAATATTCTCTATTTACAACACCTCCTTCTCTATCTAGTTTTTGAAGTCCGAGACACTACATCCAAATCTAAGATCCATGCTGTACTTAGAGAATTCTCTTAGGAGCTGGGAGCCTTTAAGTGCATTAAATCATTTCACAAACTAATGGTGATTTAGTCACACTTCACTCTCTACAAATTAGAGTTAAGTTCCAGTTACTACTCCCTCCCTTTAGGGGATTTCAAAGAAGAAAAAAACAGCCTATATCCAAGAGGGAAAGGGGCCATATTATCATAAAAAAACACTGTGCTCTAAATTGTATTCACTCTTGAAATCTCCTTCTTACCCACTAAGCTTAGAGGGAGAACATGCTCTTAATGATGATGTTTCATCGCTGACTTTCATAAAAAATACGAATATAGATAGATGAATTTGCTTGAGCAAATCTTGTTAACTACAGTCTTACATGGAGACATTACTTCAAATAATTTTCACAGAATCAATTTTAATTTTCTGTTTGTTCATTCTATTATTCCCATTGGCAGATTTTTCCTTTCTCCTTTTCCAAGAGTGTAGGGTTTTTTGTGTTGTTTTTTTTTTTCCTCTTCAAAACAAACTGGCAGTCTCAGTCTCACATGATTCTTTCTCCACACATTGCCTGGAACTTAAGGAGGAACTGTGCCTATTTCCCTTCGTACCCCAGCCTGACATTTCAAAAAATACCTCCCATCTTGCCTTCTATGCTTAGAAATCCCAGAAAGGCTGCAAAAGCATTTGATTCCACAATAATAATAAAAAGATCATTTCTTTCCTTCTTTCCCCCATAGCACAATGGGGAGCAATTAATTGCCTTTGCATCTCAATAAAGTGATTTGAATGTTGACATGAATCTCTTCACAGGATATGATACACCACAAATTTGTTTTCTAACCTATGCTAACCATTTAATATCTCTTCCTCAAAACAACTGCAAATCACAAGTAATAACTGGTGTGTCCTGCATTTCTCGCCTTGCTGACAATGCAGTCACACATTGCTAGAACCTCTGCTCCTGTGTATACCAACCAACTCCCGTCTTTTAGAGGAAGGCAGTAGTGACTGCCCTACTACTGTGCTTTCAAGTTTCCAGAGGGTCTTCCAGTCCCCGCCCCGTCCCATTTAATGCCTGTCTCATTCATTTTCTGATGACTGAAATTACATCCTTGGCATCTTTTTTTTTTTTTTTTTTTTTGGCTTAAGCCTTTGTTCTTTATTAAAGTGCAGGAACAACACTTTGAACCTTATCATTTATTAACACCTCCGTGTGAATGAGTTGATCAGATACTTGCCTGAGCTTGTTAAGAGGGAGAGAACAGGAGGGAATTGATAGCTAAAGGGGGACAAAGCTGGAGGAGGGGGGAGGAGAAGGACCCTGGACTCAAGAATAAACTTCTCTGACTTTAGTGTCACAGAGAATCAGCTCTGGTACCAATCTACCATTTTGGGGCATGTCAGAATGAGTTAGCTGAGGGCATAGAACAAGAGTTACTTGTCCTTTTGTTGTTCCTGAAATCTGAACTGCTTGTAGAAATAAGGGCTGGAATGTTCCATAGGAACTCAGAGCATGGAACACTGAAGCATGGCACATTCTCCAAGTAGGCTATTTAAAAACAAGTCACTTGGCTTCCCTCTGTGATTCTAAATAAGTGTAATTGCATTATCTGAGCAGCCACAGTAACTATTTCCATAATGTTCTACCACATCTGTGCCTTCCAAGGCTCGGTCTACACAGGAAGAAATGGGGTAGAGATTTGGTAATTGGTTTATTTGATCAATTTCAGCTGTCTTTGTCACAGCACATATCCATCAAGGGCCAGGAAAAGAAAAAAAATTGGACTTGTGTTGACACTTCTATTTTGAACTTTTACCCCTGGATGAACCATCCTCATTAGGAGATTTTAGAACAATAAAATATTATTTTAAAAACAATTTCCTGGGGCAGCTGGGTAGCTCAGTGGATTGAGAGCCAGGCCTAGAGACGGGAGGTCCTAGGTTCAAATCTGGCCTCAGACACTTCCCAGCTGTGTGACCCTGGGCAAGTCACTTGACCCCCATGGCCCACCCTTACCACTCTTCCACCAAGGAGCCAATACATAGAAGTTAAGGGTTTAAAAAAAAAAACATTTCCACACCCCCACTAACAGCTCCTGGGGCAAAAGAGTAACAACCAGAAGCATAATTCCCAGGAACAGTAAAATAAAAATCCTAAAGAAGCCATTTTATCATTGGATAGGAGATGACACTAGAAGACCCTTCTGCTCTAAGATTCTGTGTCAAGTAAATTTGTCGCTCGCTCACTGAAAGTCATTAGCCAGTTGATGGTCATTAACCAAGATGCCCATTTAACATCAAAATAACTGGCCGATTTAACGACTTAGGTGAAAAATCCCAGTCTAGCCAGCTTTTTGACATCATATAGACAAAATGATGGGTTGGTTAAATGTTTTACCTTTCATACGGGTTGCATGGACCTGGGCAGATGGGCAGCTAAAAACCTTAAGCATCCAAATCAATCATTGTCTTCAGGCCAAAAGCATCCCTTTTGAACCCTTCAGTATCCAATGAGGCTATCTAAATGATCAAAAGCATCCTATGTTTCTAAGATTTCTACTTTGTTCTGGGGAGACAAACCCTGAGCATCGTTTTGAATGTGAGTTCTAGAGAGGGTGAGCCCAGTCATGTAAGTCCCCTCCCAAATGTTACAACTGAGAAAGAAATAACCAGCTAAATCACTATCACCAGAGAACTGATTTCTTGGTCAAATGTTATTTTTTGGAAATGTTCTCAGGCATAGACTCGAATATGTTGGTCCCTGGTGGCCAACTCAAAACACGAAGCCAAGGCAGCTACTCCTTTAAATTGTTAAAGATTAGCTAATGAGCAAAAAAAACAAAACAAAACAAAACAAAAAAAAACACAACAACCTGTCAATTGAGAATTCTTAGCAATGACTTTAATTAGCCATGCGGAGGATGGTAAAATTTGTCTTTTTTTCACTTGGTAAATCCCTTATTGCAACTGCGTGCTTAATCTCCCTGAGAATCAACATCTTGAGTACATATGTTGTCATGATCGGTCTGTATTGACTAATTCAAGATGAAAAGACAGAATAACCCGAGTCTCAAAGCCCAAACTGAAAGTGAAATAGTGCAGTGAAATTGGGAGAAATGTTGCCATGGTCAATCAACTTCAGCAATTGCCATTCTGAGTCCCCAGTGGAACAGGTTAACAAATCTGCGACCACCCCATCCGGGCTGTGCATTCTGCTTCCAGTGGGAGATGACAAGACCCATTTCTTTCTGATTTTGCCTCTCCGAACGCACATACACACGTTATCAAACACATCCACGCCTTTCCTAAGACTAATACTTAGCTTTTTAGGGGCATGTAATCAATAAGGTATAATAAATAATCATGATATAAATATTTCTCACAGGAGCTGCAGAGATGGTGTGAGTAAAAAACTCCCTTCTAAGATTTCAGTAAAACCAGATCTCACAAAGGATCTGAAAGAAAAAAAAAAAGAAAAAGAAGCTCATGTTAATCGAGTTTAGCATAACAGTCACTATATTAAAGAGCATTTCATGTGACACAATACTATTCCTTTCCAGATGAAGTCACAAGCAAGAATCTGCTACAGGTTTCTCATAACAATGAACAGAAAAATCTGAAGGGTTTTAAGATCAGCTAGAAGAGGGGGAGAAGCAGGATTTTAAAATGCAGCCGGACTGTAACACTGTCAGAAGGCTTGGCATGCAGGAGGAATTTTCCTCCCCAGATCATCCTTCTGTCGGCATGTACAAAATACCAAATGCACTGGTTTCTGTTTAAAAAATCATCATAACATAAATGAAAGAACAAAATGCTTACGGGCCTTACAGTGAGATAACATCAGGAGGAACGCTGCGTGGAATAGATCTGGCATTTTCACATAAAGCATTATCTTTGGTGCAAGTACACAAGGCAGGACATTTTGGCTTCGTTGGTTTCTTCCCTTCAGTCAGCAAAAGCATAGATAAAAAGCATAGGAAATAAGCAATTCTTTTCAAGGGGATGCTGGCACTGCTGGTACTTCCCATCCTTTTGATCTTTTCTGGTTCCATCCAGTTGAAAAAATCTCCCCAAGCATGAACAGAAAGCTTCTGGATTCAGAGGGTGATTGTCTTGCTCTCAGGCCAAGTCCAGAAAAATTCGTCCACCCTTTTCTCTTTGCCTCTGTGCCTGTTTTTCAAAAAACAGGGACCTGCAGCTGATTCGTGAGCTGCTCCTCACTCAAGCAATGCACAGCTCCGAGGGAGAGACCTGTGAGGTGCTCTAAGATGGGGAGAATCCAACTGGCTGGAAGAGAAAACAGACTTGCATCACAGCGACAACACTGAGCCCCACACAGCATTGGAGGGCAAAGTGATGTAAGAGAAAATAAACAGCTTTCTGCTTTCACAGGGAGGCCCTTTAATTGTTACCAAAAATAGGGCAGCATTATGGCTTATTAGTGGGTGGGTGGGTGGGTGGGTGGGAGCAGTCATCCTGCACTGGATCTCGCTGCAATCTCACAAGAAACCTTGGGGAATTTTCTATCCCCATGGCGAGCAAACTCAGAAGTGAAGCTATATTTAAAGCTGACACCCGCTGGAAAACGAAGTTAGAATGAAAGTCTCCCAATTATTGGAAAGCCTTTGGACGTTTCCTTTTATTCTACCTTGTTCAAGTTCTCTTCTGAAGAAAAATGAGCCCAAGGGAAATAGTGATCATAAAGTATTGTCAACGTGTGTGGATCAATACCTCAGGGGGGAGGAGGCATTAGTATGGAGGAGGGGGTGGGGGGTTGGGGGAAAGGCTGAACAGATTTCAGGTATGCCTCACTTTACCCAAGCAAAGTGTTTCCTGAAAAGTTTCCTGTAAATCATATTTTTGCAAATTGAATCCTATTTTAAATGCATGAATGAAGCTTCCTTTATTAAAAAAATGAGAAATTAGGCTGCAAAAGGGAAGAGTTCTTTTTATGTGAATAAAGCACTTTTTTTTTTAACAGCAAAGGGACCCAGTTTTTGAACCAGGAGACTTGAGTTCAAATTATTTTACTTCCATGTTATGTGACTATGAGCCAGACCCTTCATTTCCTTATCTACCAAATTGGGATAATGACATTTATTTTTCCTACCTCACTGGGTTATTGTAAATATAGAACACAGTAGGACTCCACCCAGCCTATCTCCCTTCATCACCTTGTGAGACCCCTGTGCTCTCTCCTCTCCCATTCCCAGCCTCACCCCCATCCTGAGCATTCTATATGAGGAAAGTGCTTTGTAATTTATAAGCACCCATAGACATCATCATCATCATTGACATTAAAGAGCACTTAATGTTTGCAAAGCTCTTTATCTACATGATTTCATTGAATCATCATAGGTGGTAGATAACACAGGAGAATTAGATATAGTTCTAGACATAAATCTAGACCAGGAAGGGACCTCAGAAGACATTTAGTTCAACCCATTTCTTTTACAAATGAGAAAACTGAGGTCCAGGAAGGTCAAATATCGACCCATGGTCACACACATAGCAAATGGCAAAGGTAAGATTTGAACCTAACTCTTTTTGTCTTCAAATTCATTGTTCTTTCACACTGTACCATTCTGCCTCTCTTATTATCACCATTTTACAGATGAGGAAACTGAGGTTCCTAGGTGTTAAATGACTTGCCAATATACATAGCTGAGATTTAAACTCAGGTCTTTCTGAGGCCAGGTTTCCATCCACTGAACCAAACTGCTTCTCATAAATGTGAGTTAATATGATTTATTTTTAATGTGGAATCTGGGGGCAGCTAGGTGGCTCAGTGGATAGAGAGCCAGGCCAAGAGACAGGAGGTCCTGGGTTCAAATATAACCTCAAAACATTTTCTAGCTGTGTGACCCTGGATAAGTCACTTAACCCCCATTGCTTAGCCCTTACTGCTCTTCTGACTTGAAAGCAATACACAGTATTGATTCTAAGATGGAAGGAAGGCAAGAGAGAAGGAAGAAAGAAAAAAAAGAAAGGAAGGAAAGAAGGAAGGGAAGGAAGGAAAGATGCAATATACTGGGAGTCTAAAAATCTAGGTCCTACCCAACTCTGCCAAGAACTAGTTGTATGGCCCAGAGCATGTACTTTCTCCTTTCTGTGCCTTAATTTTCACCTAAAGAATGAAGAGGTTGAATTAAATGGTTTCTTGAATTCCCTTCCAGCTCAAACATTCTGTGATTCTGTAATACTATAAGATCTAGAAACCCAGACTAAGACAGAACATTTGCTAGAAACCATAGATCTGATATTTATAGTGAAATCTTTATGTGTTTATGATCTCATCATTATACACACTCCCTCTAATGATACAGTTCACAGTCCATGTGAGAATTCATCCTGTTCAATTCTTTCCATGAATCCTCTAGAGAGCATCTAACAATACCCCATTTTTCTATCAATTTAAAAAGTATTTGTGCAATAGTAAATGAATCAAACTCTCAATCTCACTACACTATTTCTTCTTTCCCAGTCATGCCTTCTTAATGATGCCTTTTCAACCACTTGGATAAATCCATCATTGGTAATATATTGCTAAATTATCTTTTTTATATTCTATTTATATTTCTATTTATTTTATATTCATTTATTTATATTCATTTTAGTTTTTCTGTTATTCTTTGGGACACGTGCCATTATGATTCCCCCCAGGATAAGATTCTGCAAGGTCTCTCAACCCTATAGCATGACCAGGAAAACACTGATATTTAAAAGAGGGATTTTGGTTACAAGGATTAGTTTGAGAAAGAAGGTGGTATAATTTCTCAGACATATTCCAGACAGCTGTTTTCTTTCTCTTCCATTCTGGGGACCATTCGTAAATAGTCTCTATGGACTATCTAAGTTATATGAACTAACTCAATGGTCTACCCACAATTCAGGCAATAGATAAATCTTTCTCCCCTTGCATTTCCCTTTGACTATGGGTAGATTAACGGATCAGTCTGTTTTAGGTGGCTGTGGATCTCCTAGGGGAGGTCCTTTAATGTCAGGAGTTTAATGCAATCAGCTGATCATCTGCAAAAAAGAACATCTAGGAAACATCTCTTCTGACAAAGAATCCCTCTCTTTTGTATTTTTTTAAACCGTTACCTTTTGTCTTATTATCAGTTCTAAGAAAACAGTGAGGGCTAGGCAACTGGGGTTAAGTGACTTGCCCAGGGTCACCCAGCTAGGAAATGTCTGAGGCCATATTTGAACCTGAAGCCTCCTGACTCCAGGCCTGATCCTCTATCCACTGTGCTACCTAGCTGCCCCTTTCCTTTGTCCTTTGTATAAGACATTCTCCATGATTGTGGAAGCTCTAAGTTTTATACCTCACTTTATATTGGTAACCAAGATTGTTGGACAGTTATCTCTTCAGTGGCCATTGTCAAGGAATCTTTCATAATCTTAATGTATGGAGAGAAGATACTTCGTTGAAGAAGAAACACTTCTTGAAACTGTATTTCCTCTATTAAATCAAATGCTTTTGTGTAACAGAAAAATAATAGAACACAGTGGGATTATAGATTCTTTATGAGACTATATAAATTATGTATATTTTTAGGTATCTTTAAATATTTATTCCCTTCTACCTTCTTTCTCTCTATACAATGGCATTGAGAAACTGTAAGGGTATAATGCAGAGAATTATCCACCAGACTTTACCTATTCTATTTCTGTTTGCAACAGATTTACTCTCAAACACAGAAGAGTTTAATAAAGATGGTCCAGGGATGGATCCTAGATTTTGACTTCGATGATGAAAGGAGCTCTGGGTAAGGAATTTCCTGTGCCAACTGATGTCAGCACCTTCCCAGCAACTTTTAGCCTAAGGGAATTGTCTATGGCACTGAGAAGTTACGTGACCTGCCTGATGTCATATAGCCAGTATGTGTCAGGGATAGGACTGTAACCCAAGTCCTCTTGGCTCTGAGACCAGCTCTCTATCTACTATGCTCTGCTGCTTCTCAAAGACTTTACAGAAATAAGAAAAAAGGGACATGGGTCAATCGTTAGTGATGTCTCTCATCTCCATACCTTTTGAAGTTTTCTCTCTTTGTGGTATCTGGAGGGTCATCTTCAGTACAGATTTTCTGTCAAGTCAAGCTGTGCTTCCTAACTTTATTTTGTCTAGGGCTATTTCCACTCCTTCAAACAGCACATTAGGTTCTGAGATATTCTAATCTAAACATAGCAGTTCCTCTGCCACCTATATTGAGAATAAATTGTTATGGAAATGTTGGTAGATCTGTTCCTCTTTACAGCTATTTGTTTTTTTTCCCCTTCCAAATGTATCTTTATGTCTCCTTGGGATAAACTGGCTTAGTTAGCTCTCTGGCCAAATTCTTTATAAGGCTCATTTCCTCTTCCTTTGTTTTTCCTTATTTTATGAAGTAATTCTATCCATAATCCTGTTCTAAAATGTTTTGTAAGTAAATTTGTATTCTAAACCAGTGTTGCCTTTGGTTGTTCTGTTTCTCCACTTGACAAGATTAAATCTTTGCTGCCTGAGGTGGTTTCTGGTATTTTCAGGCTTTCTGTTTCTGGTGAATATCTTATAACAGTTTAACTTCACAATATAACTATATTGTGGTGGAATGGGATGGGAAAAGTGGGGAAGAGTCTTTGAGTTAGTGTGAGAGAGTGGGACATACTTCTCCCAAGATCCCATTTGAGTATTCTGGAAAACATATGAAGGAGTGGTGCCCCAAACAGCCTTGAGATGAGTATGGAGGCCTGGCAGAGAGAGGGGATGTCACTGAAGGGGCCTATCAGGGAATCAGTTGGTTTTGTTAACTATCAGTTTTTGATCATCTTTATCTGATATATGAGTACTGATGGAGACAGAGAGATATAAAAATTGAGTGGGTCAAGCCCCAAGAAATTCCAAGACAAGGTCTTCTCAGAGTCTGACAGTGGACTAAAACCCAGAATTCCTGACTCTTGGTATGATATAATAACTGATAACCTGTTACTTTTTTTTTTTAAGACAAAGACAATTTATATGGCAAAAACCTAAACAAACTCCTTAGCTTGGGCATTCAAGGCCCTTTACAAAAAGACTTCATTAAACTTTTCCAGTCTTATCTCAAACCACTCCTTTTGTGTGCTCTATATTTCAAGTTACTGATTATCCTCTGAACACATCCTCTATTCTCATAATTCTGAACACAGGCATATACCATTACCTTTGCTTGAGATGTCTTCTTTACAATTTCTAACTAGTAAAATCATGTCCCTAATATAAAGCCTACTTAAAATATTGTTCTGTGAAATCTTCTGGATTTCCTAAAAGTAAGTATTTTTTTCTTCAAATTCTTCATAATACTTTATTTTTAGTTTTCTTATTGATTTGTGAATCTCTATGAAATCTATGGATATTCTGTTTTGTATTTTTCAAGGTACTAGATTTTATTTTATTTTTCCATAGTTACATGCAAAAACAATTTCCAAATTTTTCAAAGAATATAATTGAGTCTTGCATTCTTTCCCTCTATCCCTTGAGATGGTAAGCAATCTCATGTAGATTTTAATGTATAATCATGTAAAACATTTTTCCATATTGATCCTTTTGTGGAAGAAAACTCAAATAGAAAACAAATTTACAATGTGAAAAAAGTTTGCTTTGGTATTCAGACTCAGTTCTTTGGAAGTAGATGGTTTTTTAAAATCATGAGTCCTTTGGGATAGTTTTTGCTGAAAATCTTATTGCTGAAAATGCTGTAATTCACAGTTTTTCCTTGTACAGTATTCCTGTCACTATACAGTGTTCTACTGGTTCTGCTTATTTCATTTCTGCTTCAGGTCAGGTAAATCTTCCTAGTTTTTTTCTTAGTTATTCCTGTTTGCCATTTCTTACAGCACAAACCAATATAATCATACACTATAATTTACTTAGCTGTTCCCCAGTTGATGGATATCTCCTTAATTTCCAAATCTTTGCCCTCCTAAAAAAGGGCTGCTTTAAATATTTTTTGTACATGTAGGCCCTCCCCCCCCCTTTTTTTTTATCTCTTTGGGATACAAACCAAGTAATGGCATTGCTGGGTCGAAGGGTATATATTGATTTCCATCCTATTTACCCCTGTTTAGCTTCTGACCTTTACCTCTCCCAATTTGCCCTCTTTTCTATCAGTCTCATCCCCTTCCTCTTATTCCCCTTGCCTCCTGTTTTCCTATAGGGTAAGATAGTTTTCTATACCCAATAGGGATAAGATGGGCTAGATAGAACAGGCATGATAAAATTCAGAATGTGAAAAGTACAAAGGAAAGATCCAGAAAAGGGACTCTTTGAATGGGAGAGATTACTTTTTTAAAAATTTAACTTAAAAAAATTGTCTTCAATTGCACATAGAAACAATTTTTGACAATTTTGCAACTCAGGTAGGATAGATTCGTTTTGACTATGGGTTACCTGAGCTGGATCTTATAGAAAGAGAAGGATTTAAATAAGTAGAAACTTAGTCTATGCCTGAGGACTTACCTTTGCTAATGGTTCAAGGTAAGGAGAGGATAGACAGAGTAGCATGTAGGAATCGTAATCTAGTCTGGCTGGAATGGAAGGTATAAGAATGGAAGGAATGTGAACTGAGGCTAGGAAGGTACATTGGGCCTAAATTGGAGGGCCTTAAAGGCCAAGCAAAAGAATTTGTATTTTGTTCTTTGGGAGTAAGGAACCATGAAAAGCTTTTGAGCTAAGGAGATGCATTAGGAAGGTCTTTTCAGTGGCTAGATCAGTGACGGGCAAACTATGGCCTGCGGGCCAGATGTGGCTCCCTGAAATGTTCTATCTGGCAGAGAGACATTATTCCTAATCTGATGAATACAATGAGTAAGATACAATACAATGAAACTTTGAAAGAGTCGCCTTAGAAACAGACTGACAGATGAGCATTTCCTTTCCTTTGGCCCCCTCTTTAAAAAGTTTGCCCATCACTGGGCTAGATTATAAAGAAGAGAGAGACAGAGAGAGACAGAGACAGAGACAGAGAGAGAGAGAGAGAGAGAGAGAGAGAGAGAGAGAGAGAGAGAGAGAGAGAGAAAGAGGGAGACAGAGAGAGAGAGGGAGACAGACAGACAGAGATAGACAGACAGACAGACACAGAGACAGACACAGAGAGACAGACATAGAGAGATAGAGAGACAGAGACAGACAAGGAGGGCAAGATGATGGGGAGGGCAAGAAGGCGAATGAGAGAGAGAGAGAGAGAGAGAGAGAGAGAGAGAGAGAGAGAGAAGGCTTTAAACTACTGTGATGACCATATGGATAGAGAAGATGGGCCAAATGTGAAAGCTATTGTGGGCGTATCAAGAGACTTTGTTGACTTTAATGTGGTAGAATAAGAGAGAGGGAAGAGATGAAGATGAAGCTGAACCTTCAAGTCTAAGTAATCTGGGAACATCATGGCGCCATCATGAAAATAGGCTAGTTAGAAGCACAAGTGGGTTTTATGGAGAAGACAAATCTAGGTTGAGGGACCACAGGAGCATCTGGGTTGAGATGTCCAATAGACTATTGGAACTCAGGGGAGCGACTGAGGTTTGATATAAGCCTATACATATAATTGTGTTTATACATAAATTTATATATAGATATATGTCTATATTCTTATTATATCTAGTCTGTAGAATACATACACACATATTCTTTTATGATCATTAACTCTAATTTCTGCTAAGTTTTTTCTTCATGACAACTAATTTTCCAAGTCTCCTTAAGGAAAGGAATTCACTCCATCTTCTAAATACCTCCTATGACATAGATGCCTTCAAAGATAACAGGGAGTTGTTGGTCCCCAAATTTTTAATAATATATATATATATATATATAAAATATGTGGCTATACATATGTACATGTATTGTATGTCTTTATATAAGCCATATTTACACACACATCTCTACTGCCTATATGTACATTTACCCATGTATTTATTCCACATATACATGTGTATGTATGTTGTATTTGTACATGTTTGTATGTTTATACACACATTTATATATGTAAACACTTGTGAGAAATCAGTTAAGGGCCATGAAAGAATGAGTATGTGAGGGATTTGGAGAATCACCTGTCATTTTTGAGAGTATGAAGAGATATTTTGAGAGATATAGATTTAATTCTTATTTTGTGGAGAAGGTATTCTATGGAGAAGATGTTCTAATAACTCCTGAGAGATGTTTCCCACCATCCTGAGAGAACCTAATGTTTGGACTGTGATTTCAGTGTTTTAGAGGAGTCAGCAGCTATAGGCATTGATGTGAAGTGGTTCTGGATGAGACTTTTTCTCACAGCACATTCATTGTTGAAAAGACATTTTTATGTCTTTGTATTATTTGTTATTGTTAATAAATTCTATGGCTAGCAATACTGATATTTGTCTATGCCTATGAGACGAGGGTTTGCAACAGAAAAGATGCTTATGGGAAAATAGGTTTCCTCAATTTTTATAAATTAGGATGGGGCTCAAAGCTAATTAATTTGCATTTTTAGAAATGTATGAGAGAATATCACAACATACCCTTTGATTGCTGAAGAGCCTGGTGAAAGAATTAATAAAATAATGTGCTAGTCAAAGGCTGAGGGATGGGGTTTGGCATGTCTGTTCTCACTTGCTTATCATCTTATCTTATCAAACTTCCCACACTAGGGGATTTCTTTATGTGAAGCAGCGTGGAAATCCACTAAAAGTAGGGAATTTTATCCATGAAAGGAAAGGGGAAAGGAAGAGAATAAGCATTTAAGTGTGGTGCCTACTATGAGTCATGAACTATGCTAAGACCTTTTTACAAATATCTTATTTGATCCTCACAACAACTCTCCAAAGCAGGTACTATTTATTGTTATTACCATTTTATAGTTGTAGAAACTAAGGCAAACACTTTTTTTTTAAGTGTCCTGTCCTGGGTCACACAGCTACAAAGTATTGGAGGATACATTTGAACTCAGGCCCATCAAAGCAATGTAGTATTCTCACAAAGACCACATCACAGTGGATCGGTATGCTGACCCCAGTTTTGAAAATTTCACCCCTCATGAACCTCAGATAATTTGATGGAAACTCAGGGAAGAGGAATGTTATCAGCTTTATAACTTAAACTCCTCTTGTATCATCTTGCTAAATAAAAAGGACTGAGCAACCTGTCTTTCAGCATTTGAAGGTTTATCACATAGAAGAGGAACAAGATTTAATCTGCTTGGCCTCAGAGGGAAGGACTAGGAACAGTGGGGAAAAGTTGCAGGTATAGATTTGACATAAGGGAACACCTACTAATGATTAGAGCGGTGGTTCCCAAACTTTTTTGGCCTACCGCCCCCTTTCCAGAAAAATATTACTTAGCCCCCTGGAAATTAATTTTTAAATTTAATTTTTTAAAAATTTTAATAGCAATTAATAGGAAAGATAAATGCATCTGTGGCCATCATGGTTCCCCTGGATCGCTGCAGCACCCACCAGGGGGCGGTGGCGCCCACTTTGGGAATCACTGGACTAGAGCTTCCCCTGATGAACTAGGCTGCCTTAGGAGGTTGTAGGCATCCTCTTCCTTGAGGTTAAAAAGGTGATGCTTGTATGGGAGAGGGTTGGCCTATCTGGTCTCTGAGATCTCTTCGACCCCTGAGGTGGTGGTCCAAATCCATGATCAAAACCAATAAATAGCAGGTTCTGACAGAATGAGCCAAGGAAAGAGATGGATAGATAAGAAATCATGATCAGAAAGGGGAAATTCTGAACCTTGCTTTGTAGTCTCCATACTGAAATAGGACAGGGTCTCTAAATGTCACACCAAAGTGGTTATGGTTCTGCATAGACCAAGCCTCTCAATTCTAAAGGTTCTAAAGACATTTCATTTTCAGAGAGAAATGTGTGCATTAGAATAGTTTGTTGATACTGTCTCTCAAAATGGTACCAGAGGTGCCAGTAGCAGCCAGTCTTCCTTTTTAGAGGTTTTTAGATATTCCTTTGCTCTTCTCCATCATAGATTTTCCTCTTTTCTTCTCTTCTTTCCTTTCTCCTTTTATCCTCTGCTGTCTCTTGCTTCCTTTATCTTCCCTCATCTTCTGTCCCTTCTTTACTTATTCCTCTCCCACATCCAATTTCTTCAGGTCAGAAAGCACCTAGGATCCTGTCTGCTTACTGGTGATGAGGGCAGAGAAGCATTTCTCAAGGTTCTATTAGTGTTATCGTAGGAGGGAGTAGGATGGAGATGGGATATAGGAAAGGATTTGTGGAATATTAGAAAGGACAGATTCTGGATTTCAGACATGCTCCAAATGAGCCACACACAATTCAGAGAGACTCCAAGGATGCCAATGGATTTAAATATTTGCTTAGTTTAGAGAATGAGCGAAATTTGGGGCATTTATGTATTATAAAAAAAGTAATGGGATGTAGTCCAAAGCCCAACAGAAAGAGAATGACTATGCTACTGCTGAGATGCCATGATGTAGCTAGCATGGCCCTGCAGAGGGCAGAGGGAGCTGGGTAGAGGATATTAAAAGTTAAAATTCTAATATGTATCTTTGAGGCCAAATAGAAACATAGTCATCCTACTTATAGCATCTGTGGATGGGTCCTCAGGCTGGGCAAATATTCGAAGAGAAATTCTCTTGAGAGTTTACAGGAAATAGATAGAAACATTTCTATTCTTATAGGTGCTATTCCTAGGAGGCAGGTAAAGCATGGTCCAATCTCATTTGAAAGAAAAAGACTCGTTGTTCCCTTTTTAAGAATTACAGAATGGGTATGCAATGGCTTAAGTCCCTTGTGTGATTAGGATATCCAAGACACCCTAGGTCAGCCCCAGGCAAGATGATGCTACGTATGTAGACCTTTCAAGTTTTCTTTCCTCGTCTTCCCATAATGTCTGGTGTCTCAGGAATATAATTATGGACTTCCTGTTTTGGCATCAGAGGCCCTGAGTTCTAATTTTGGCTTTGTCACTTACAACTTACTTGGGGGACCTTTGGCAAAGTCACAACCTTATTAGAGTCCGAAGATCTGGGTTCTAGTCTTATCTCTGGTAACTCATCATGTGAATCTAGGCAAGCCACAACCTCCTTTGGCTAGTTTCTTGCCCTGAAAAATTGTGAGGTTAAATTAGATGGTTGCTAGGGAACCCCCAGCTAAGATTGCTAATGAGATAACTCACACAAAGGTGTTAATTGATGGCAAGAACCTCCAGAGTATTTTGGTTTTTAACTTCTTCTTTCTTAAACCCTTACCTTTTGTCTTAAAATCAATACTGAGCATTAGTTCCAAAGCAGAAGAGTGGTACAAACTAGGCAACTGGTGTTAATTGATTTGCTAGCCTAGATTTAAACCCAAGACTTCCCATCTCCAGACCTAGCTCTTCATTCTCTGAGTATCTAGTTGCCCTCCCCACCTCCCCACCCATTTTTTAACAGAAGGGGCAACTTATCCGGCTAGACAGCACAGTGGATAGAACACTGGACTTAGAATTAGGAGACTCATCTTCATTAGTTCAAATCTGACCTCAGACACTTTCTAGTTGTGTAGCCTTGGGCAAGTCACTGTTTAGCTCATTTCCTCATCTGTACAATGAGTTGGAGAAGGAAATGGTTAGCTTTCCCAGCATCTTTGCCAAGAAAGCTCCAAAATGGGGTCACAAAGAGTCAAATTGGACATGATTGAAAAATGACTGAACAAGAATAATGAATTCAAAAGGACAAAGCTCTAGAATTGTAAGCATTGACCAGTTGGGGAAATATTTGAGATAAAAAAAATCACCAACCCCTAAAAGAGATGTAGATCAGAATAAAAAAGAGAAGTTAGAGGCTGTAGCAAAGTGAAAAACAGTAATCTCCTCCCTAGCCCTGGCCACATAATTGTAAATGTGGCTGAAGATAGTGCTTAGAAAAAAAGAAGAGTTTGTTGTAGAATAAGGAGAAAGGAGAAAAAAAGAAAGGTAGACAAGTTGCTAGAAGGGATCAAGAAAGTCTAGGCTTTGCTTCAGCCAAAAAGAAATAGAAACTGAAGCTTAGAGAAGGACAAGATTTACCCAATTATGGCACAATGAGAGGGGTCAGGAGTAGAAACCAGGTATCCAGCCATTTCCTAGCTTTTTTCCAATAATCTTTATTGCTATTGCTGTGGTTAGTTTGTTTTTGCCCTGAACCTGTGGTTTCATCAGTGGAAGGAACTCCCAATTGTAGAAATCCCCTCCAACAATTCAAATCTCCAATTTTTCTGTCATTTACAGCCTTTGACAATTGTCTGGAGTCTGTGAGAAGTGATTTGCCTACGCTGCCAAGTTTTGTCCTTGGCAAGACTTGAATCCATGGTTTCCTTATTCTAGGACTTTCCCACCATGAATGGCTGCCAATTACACAGTGCTATTCCTTTTAAGCTAGGAAAGAGGAGAGCAAACAAAGGGACACAGGGTCACTTCATATTGGGAAGCCCCTACCTGGGCACATTAGGAACATTTTTGCAAAATTTGTGTGCATTAATCAATAACCCATTAGCTAAAAACAGCTGAAGGTTGTCCATGCTGAGTCCAGGATAAACTGGATGATTTTTCTCTGGCACGAATTTTAGTGTTTTCAACTCCAGGAAAGGTAAAATTTCAGGCAGAAGTCACTGCCGCATTTTAAAGTTCTTTTTTAGAAAATAGAATCATAGGTTTAGAACTGAAAAGTGCCCTTGTTTTATAGATGAGGAAAGGGAAGGAACTTGCCCAACAGTCACTCAGGTAGAAAGGCAGAGCCAGACTGAACTGAGGTCTTTTAACTCTAACACACTTTCCACTGTATCAGGATATGGATGAGGCAAATTTGCTCTTTCCTGTAAAAATGCTGCATTAAGGAATTCCTAAGTTATAATGGAAAAAGTAGGAAATTGTGGTTTCTCAGATCCTCTCCAGAAAACATCATTTTACCTATTCAGCATAAAGAGATAGATGCAATCATAGCACTGGCTCCTACCTAGCTTTTCTATGGCAAAGTAGTCAGTCAGTTGACAAGCATTTATTAAGATATTACTATGTGCATATGAAGAAGGGCCAAAATGTGGTCTTTGGCCACAAGAAGCCCACATTCTAAAGGAGCAGATGACATTCAAATAACTACATACATATGAGTTTGATTTGGACAGGAATCTCAGGGAGACAGCACTCTCTCTGCAATGGGAAGTACCAGGAAAAACCTCTGGCAGAGATGTGAGCTGAATCTGGAAGAAGCCAGAAGGAAAGAAGAAAGGAGGACATTCCAGGTATGGGGAACAGCCAGTGCAAAGACATGGAGTCAAGAGAAGGAGTCTTCATTGAGAGGAACAGCAAGTAGGGCAGCAGGGAGCTGAACTTCCTACATCTCTGGGATTGCCCCAATTCAGATGAATCCAGAGGTTTCTAAGTCAAGTGAAGATGTCTTTGGTCCACCTGGAGCATCATGGTCCCTTCTCCATTGTTCTCCACTCCATCCCACCTCACTTCCTCCCTATTTGGTTGCTCCCTCCCTCATCCTTAGTGCTTTAACACTTAGATCCAAACAGTCTAATTTCATAGAAACAAATCCAAGGTGAAAGAAACTAGGGCCTTACATCTACCCACCATTTGGGAGTTTTCAATATATTTTCACTTCAATTTTTATCATTTGTTTTTTCACAACAACTCTGTGAGGTAGACAGGACAGGGATGATGATTACTATTTTATAGATGAGGAAACTATGGCTATAGGAAATGAAGTAACTTCCTCAAGAACACAGTACTTTACAACCCAGTGGAATTGTTTGTTAGCTCTGGGAGCAGGGAGGGAAGAGGGGAGGGAAAGAAAGTGAATCATGTAAACATGGAAAAATATTCTAAAAAAAATAAATTTAAAAAAGAACATAGTATTTTAAAATGGCAGAATTGGAGCAGTTAGGTGGCTTGATGAATAGAGAACCAGACTTGGAGATGAGAGGTACTGGGTTCAAATGTGGCTTCAGACAATTCTTAACTGTGTGATCCTGGGCAAGCTACTTAACCCTAACTACCTAGCCGTTACCACTCCTCTGGCTTGGAACTGATACTTAATATTGATTCTAACTCAGAAGGTAAGGGTTTAAAAATAAAATAAAATAAAATGGCAGGGCTGAGGCTCCAATCCTTGTTCTGTAGACTCCAAGTCCACTCTTGCCACTTTGTTTCTTTATGTGATAATACTATGAAACAAATGGAAACACTGGTAATAATAATTATAGCTAGTATTTAAGGTGCTATGCTAAATGCTTTACAAATATTAATTCACTTGATCCTCACAAACAACTTGGGAGGTAGGTGCTATTATTATCCCTATTTTATAGATGGAGAAAAACAGAGGTTAAAGTGACAACTGAGGGCAGGTAGGTGTTTCAGTGGATTGAGAGCCAGGACTAGAGATAGGAGGTCCTGGTTAAAATCTAGTCTCAGATTTACTAGCTGGGTGACTCTGAGTTGTCATAACACAGTTTGCCTCAGTTTCCTCATCTATAAAATGAATTGGAGAAGGAAAAGGCAAGCCACTCCAGTATCTTTGCCAGAAAAATCTCAAAAGAGACATGACTGGAAAATGGCTGAACAACTGAAGTCTTTCACTGTTGTTTTGCTTTATATTGTGATTGTCACGTAAATTTGTCTCCTTTTTCTGCTTACTTTGCTTGGCACATGTTCATAGAAGCTTTCCCAAATTTCTCTGAATTCTTCAAATTTATCATTACAATCACACAATACTGTTCTATTATATATATATTTTAAACCCTTAACTTCTGTGTATTGGCTCCTTGGTGGAAGAGTGGTAAGGGTGGACAATGGGGGTCAAAGTGACTTGCCCAGGGTCACACAGCTGGGAAGTGTCTGAGGCCGGATTTGAACCTAGGACCTCCCTCCTCTAGGACTGATTCTCAATCCACTGAGCTACCCAGCTGCCCCCTGGTCTATTATATTAACAGACCAGTTTGTTCAAATATTTCCACACTCTGTTTTTCCAGGTTGACTTTTTTCTCCTACGTCAATTAATCAGCAAGTATTTTGAAGCTCCTATTCCGTACCTAGCACTATGCTAAATTTTGAGTATAAAAAAAGAAAGGTAAAAACAGTCCCTGGCTTCAAGGAGTTCACAGTCTAATGGAGGAGTCAAATCAGTAATAGATCCATATAGATGGAGGTACTTTCAGAGAAGAAAGCACTAGCTTCCAGGGGACTGGGGAAAAGACATAAAATATATGAGAATTGAGGGAACTTGAAGGAAACTAGGGAAATCAAGAAGCAGACGTGAGGAGGGAAAGCATTCCACTGTAGGAGACAAACAGTGCAAAGTGCTGCCAGGAATGTTTTCATATTCGTGGGATCTTTTTTCTCTGACTTCTGTCTTTGGCTCCCTTAGAATATATATCTAGAAGTGGGCTCACTGGGTCCAAGGACATGTTCAATTCAGTAACTTTTCTAGTATAATTCTGAAAAGCTCGATTTTCTATAAGGATTCACTCTTAAAGGAATCGAGATAGGGTGCAGCTGGGTGGCTCAGTGGATAGAGAGCCAGGCCCAGAGATGGGAGGTCCTGGGATCCAATCTGGCCTCAGACACTTCCTAACTATGTGACCCTGGGCAAGTCACTTAACCCTCACTGCCTAGCCCTTACTACTCTTCTGCCTTAGAACCAATTTACAGTATTACTTCTAAGACGGAAGGTAAGGGTTAAAAAAAAAGGAATCCAGATAAATGAAGTTTTTCTGTATTAATACATCCATCCTGACCATTTCAAAACTCTTCTGAAAACAGGTCAAATGCCTTCCTTGCTTTCTGTCATTAAGAAACTAGCATGAATGCTGGTCTGTTTTTCCCTAAAGAAAAACTGACAACTCTTGTTTATCTGTGTAAGCCTTATTAGTTTTGGAGATGAGAGGTAGCTAATTTTTAATATGAAAATATGTTCTCTGTTTTATTCAACATATCCCCAGGTTACCTTCCTATTATTACCTGAGAGTATGTGGCCAGAGAATATGAACTAAATTAAATATTAGGCTAAGCAAAATGTAGGAAAGTTACTATGTTGCAAAAATAATAATGGGATGGATGTATTCCAAAGTCGAACAGAAAGAATTTGGAATTATTTTGTTTTGGAAACACTGTCATTTTATCCTGTTTCATTAGGATAAATTTTTATTTCAGTGCTTTAGGGATTTATGATTTAATCTATGTGAATACTTATGGATGCTGTGTCAGCTGCTCCACATTGCCTACTTGGAAGCTAGTAGCTTAATGGGTTGTCATAGACAAATACAAAAATCATTACCTGGTGGCCAACCCTCAAATGATGGGCCGCTTTGAACTTAGCTAGGCTGGTTCTTGAATGACTTAGGTATAGCCCATCCCCAAGCTCATATTCTAAGTCTTGGTAGAGTATTAGCACATTGATAAATACTATGGGATAGGGATATAAAGACATAAATTAAATGGTCCCTACCCACAGGGAGCTTACTTTTGTTGTTGGTTATTTGTTGTTCAGTCATTTCAATCATGTCTGACTCTTTGAGATCCCATTTGGGTTTTTCTTGGCAAAGATACTGGAGTGATTTGCCATTTCCTTCTCTTAGAGGCAGACAATACTGACTTGTAGTTATCTGTTAGAAGTAAAAGATTAATTATGCATATTGTTGTTATTGACACATTTCAGTCATGTTTGACTTCATGCTCCCATTTGGGCTTTTCTTGGTAAAGATACTAGAGTAGTTTGCTATTTTCTTCTCTAGCTCATTTTACAGATATGGAAACTGAGGCAAACAAAGCTAAGTGACTTGCCCATAAGCTTTCTTTTGTTGTTATTGTTGTTTGTTGTTCAGTTGTTTCAGTCAAATCTGACTTTTTGTGATCCCATTTGAGATTTTCTTAGCAAAGATTCTGGAGCACATTGTCCTTTGCTTCCACAGCTAAAAAGTGTCTGAAGCCAGATTTGAACTCAAGAAGATGAGCCCAGGAAACTCCAGAATCATCACTCTATCCACTTAGCTGCCTCAATTAAACTTATTACCATATAATGAAATTGTGAAGTCAAATCTGGTCCAGTAGTTTATCGAAATTATACAACTGTGTTTGTTCCTGGTCTTCTGTCTTTAGAAAAGGGTGCTCAGAGAAACTAGGGGACAGTGGAGGGGGAAAAGGCAGTGGAAGCTGTCATGGTAGTGACAAATATAGGACAAGCAGTGGTGGTGGGGTGGCAGTCTGAGCTGTATCAAAATTACGTCAGTCATATACCACAGTGTGTAGCCAGCTTCCTTACTATTAGCTCCCATCCTAGGACTTAACCACCATTTATTTGCTTAAGCTAGTTTGATCAGTTAATAAATATTTATTAAGAACCTATGACTTACAGGGATAGTTAAGTGGCTCAGTGGATAGAGCATTGGGACTAAAGTCATGAAGACCTGAGTTCAAATCTGAAGATATTAACCTTATTTGTCTTGGTTTCTCATCTGTCAAATGAGCTGGAGAAGGAAATGGCAAGTCATTCCAGTATCTTTGCCAAGAAAACCACAAATGGGATCATAAAGAGTGGAACACGACTCAATAACACAACAACAAAGTAGGTCAGTGTATTTAGGTTGTAGTATAAGTGAAGAAAAAGAAAGCTTGGAAAAGACAAGATTAAGAAGTTTAATACCCACCAGAAGATTTTATATTGGATTTTGAAAGCATTAAGAAGCCATTGGAGCTCACTGAATGGAAGGTGGGAGGTGGGTGACATGGTCAGACTTGGGTTTGGGAACAATCATCTTTCCAGTTTAGTGGAGGATGTATTAGAGTGAGGAGATAGTTGAGGCAGGAAAGCTATTCAGAAGTATATTATTGCAGTCTGGATAAGTGGTGATGAGGATTTGAGTTAGGGTTTTGTCAGGGTGAGTGGACAGAAGGGGGTGTACATGAGAGAAGATATGAAGATAAAAATGATAAGATTTGGCAACAGATTATATTAATGGAGAGAGGAAGAAAGAGAAGTCCATGATGATGTCAAAATAGTGAGATGAGATGACTAGGAAGATGGTGGGACCCCTGACAGTAATAGGGGAAAAGGAAGATAATGAATTCTTTTTTGGATATGTTGAGTTTGAGATGTCAATAGGAATTCTAGATTCAGATGTCAAAGAGGCAGATGATGATCTGAGGAGGAAAACTAGGGTTGGATATACACATTAGGGAATTATCTATTTAGAAATGATAATTGAATCCATCGGTACTGATAAGATCCCCCAAGAGAGATAGTATGGGGCTAAAACAGAAGCAGACCAGGGCAAAGACTTGGGGACAACCATTGTTAGAGCACGTGATTTGAATGAAGAACAAGCAAAGGAGAAGAGAATGAGTCAGACAGATAGAAAGAGACCTAGTTGAAAGCAGTGTCATGGATACTCAGGAAAGAGAATATCTAAGAGAAGATGATCCAGTTGATAGAATGGATGCTAGGCCTGGTGTCAGTACAGCCTGAGTTAAAACTAGACATTTAACTATTTTTCCCCTCAGTTTCTTCAACTGTAAAATGAGGGATAATAATAGCATCTACCTCCCAAGGTTGTCACAAGGATCAAATATGATAATATCTGTAAAGCTCTTAACACACAGTGCCTGGCACATAGAAGAAGTTATATAAATGCTAGCTATTGTTATTTATTTTATTTTATTTTATTTTATTTTTTAATTTTTTTTAAACCCTTATACTTCGGTGTATTGTCTCATAGGTGGAAGATTGGTAAGGGTGGGCAATGGGGGTCAAGTGACTTGCCCAGGGTCACACAGCTGGGAAGTGTCTGAGGCCGGATTTGAACCTAGGACCTCCCTCCTCTAGGACTGATTCTCAATCCACTGAGCTACCCAGCTGCCCCCTGGTCTATTATATTAACAAGTGGAGCAAGTGGAGGAGATCTTCATCTTGAAGAAGAAAAGATTCAGGAAGGACATGAGAGATGTGTTAAAAAATTTTAAGGGCTCCCATATGGAACAGGGGTTAGGTTTGTTCAGTCTGTCCTCATAGGGTAGAACTAGAGGCAATTTGGAAATTGTTGGAAGTAGATGGAAATTGATGGAAGTAGTTGGAAATTGAAAAGAAGTAAACTTGGGCTCTGTGTAAGAAAAAACTTAATAATCAGAGCTATCGCAAAGTGCAATGGTCTCTCTCACGAGATGATAGATTTGCTCTCAACAGAAGCCTTTAAGCAAAGAATGGATGACCATTTGTTTGTTGGTGTGTTTTTTTAGGAGTGGTTTGGATCCTTCTAAATCTGAAATATCATTCCCAAAAGGATTAAGGGCCTTGCCCAAGAATACATGGGTAGTTAGTAGTCAGGCCAGAATTTGAACCCAAGTAATAACATCAAATAGAGCTGGGACATAGGCTGCAGAGGTCATCTAGTCCAACCCCCTCCTTTTACAGTTGAGGAAACTGAGGCCCAAAGTCAAGTGACTTATTTATTGTCCCATCAGAATTTGAAACCAGTTCCTCTATTTTTAAACTTAGCATTCTTTCCATGGCACCACACTGCTACCTAAATATGGTGAAATACTATATATGAAAGTCAGCCTCAGTAGGTTTCCCCAGGTTTATGCTTAAGGATTCAACATAAATCTGTAGCCTTCATACAAGGGTCTCTGGCACCAGGAGTACATTTAAGAATTTTTGCTATTTAAGATATAAGTATTTTTTTTAAACCCTTGTACTTCGGTGTATTGTCTCATAGGTGGAAGATTGGTAAGGGTGGGCAATGGGGATCAAGTGACTTGCCCAGGGTCACACAGCTGGGAAGTGGCTGAGGCCGGGTTTGAACCTAGGACCTCCTGTCTCTAGGCCTGACTCTCACTCCACTGAGCTACCCAGCTGCCCCTTAGCTATTGTTATTATTGTTAAGTGTCAAATGCTAGAGAAATGTAGAGAATAATAGTGTCAGATGTAGAGAAATCAAGGAAAAAGTCATTAGGTCTGGCTAATTTAGAGATCATTGATAACTTTGAAGATGCTAGTTAATAATGAAGTTAGAATCTAGCCTGCAAAAAAGAATGAGAGAAGAGGCAGTGAAAACTCAAAGTATAGATGAGTTTGTCAAGGCATGTAGCACACATGGGAGAAGAAATAGAGGCCAATGGCTCAAGGATATGGTAAGGTCATAGTGAGGGATTTTTAAGGAAAAGAGTGAAAGGATAATGTTTCTAAGGCAGCAGAGAAAAGAGCCAGGAGATTGAGAGATATTGAAGAGTGAGGAAGGAAAAGATAGCAGCAGCAATTTATAAGAGAGGTTGGGAAGGGATGGGATTAAGAAGAGCACATATATAGAGATTAACCTTGATAAAGATAAGAGCCACCTCTTCATCTGACACTGGAGAAAGGAAGGAAAGGTGGGGGAGGGAGGGAGGAATGTTTGGAGGGGGGATGGAGGGAAAAAAGAAGAAAGGAAGGAAGGAAGGAATAAAGAGATCAGAGACAGAGACAGAGACAGACAGAAAAAGAAAGAAAGGAAGGGAGAAAAAAAAGATAGCTGGGATGCTGGAAGCCTCCTATCACAAGGTTGGTTATTATTAACTATTGATTGGCTCCAGTTCCCTTAGGAACCTTGGGCTCCTTTTCCCACGCTTCTCTTTTCTCAAAATTTTAGTTAACATTTGGAAATGTCATGAAAATGCAGCAAGAACTTTCTTTTTTCAATGTTTTCTTCAGCATAGCAGGTTGTGTGGCTCGCTCATGGCAGCTCAGTAAATAATTCAACCCCAACCATCATGCTATTCAGACAAGGAGAGAAAGAAAGCTAAAATGGAACTGTTCAGAAGACTGCCAATTGGAATGTTTCACACATCGGACTCATTTCAGAACCATTATCATGTTAATAGAAATGTTCCCCCTACCCCCACACCATACATGGCATGCTTTTAGAAAGGCAGAGTTTTAAAAAAAAAGCGTGAAATTAATTTTAGGATCTGACTTCAAACTACAGGCAAGAAACTCAGAAGTGAGTTAGTTTTGGGTCAAATGGGGGAAATCATTGTTTAAAGTAAAACGGGAGGGGAAAATTCCCGTCTCTAAAACAGAGGCAGGTTTCAAAGGTAGTTTTTTTTTTTTCATTCCTTTGTAAATAGTGCCTCTTGGGATGTGAAGAAGGGTATACCTGGTAACTAACAGGATGAATTCTTTTATCCCATCATTCCATCATGACTTCATGTGGTCTTGGCCTTGCATTTATCCTTTATTTAACTGGTTAAGGCATATCCTGGCCCCACTGGAGAAGTCCCTAACATAGTGCTGAAAGTGTTGAGAGACTCAAAAAATCTTCCCCTTACAGTGTAGAGACAGAATATTCCCTGAAAGTATAGAACGAATGTTTTCTTATGAGTTGCTGAGGCAGCATGGTTCAGAAGAGAGCATACTGGGTTTGGAATCTGAGAACCTAAGTACAAATCCCAACCTTGCTTGACCTTAAGTAAATTATCCCTTTGGGCTTCTGATTCCTCATCTATATAATGAGTTGTTTGGAGATGACAATCACTGAGCTCACTTGCAGCTCTAATTCTATTAACTGGGTGGAGGAGGGGGAAGTCCCTTTTAGAACTAGCGTCCTCATTCATTATCTACTCCCTAAAGGAACTCTTTAAAGTCTCCAGAATGTGAGGGTACAAGCTGGATTTACCTAATGTATTCTATGACTATTACAGCTATCCTGGGAATTTCTATTCTTGGGGACTGAGAAATGTTTGTATGGTGGAGATGGATTGTAATAGCTTCTCGCCCCACCCCTACTCCAAAATGAGAATTGGAGAATTATCACTTGGAATCCTCTTGCCTGGTAGAGGCCACTGTAGTATGAACATCTTCATCTTCAAATGTTTACATACACACTTACGTATATACTCACTCATATATGTATCTGTATACACATATATCCATACATATGTATATATATTCATCTATATTTCCCCTCTGGATTCCCTCCCTACACTACAGTTACTACTCTCACAAGTTCTAGGATTCCCCTGTAAAAGTCATCCTTTTACAACTGTCTTTTTGCCTTCACTAGTCAGCTTCCCATTAAGTCAGCCAATGGACATAATTAGCTCTTAGAAAAGCCATTTACTTAAGATGTCAAAATAAGAATAGTAGCTACATACAAAACATTCCTTTCCCTTGTCTCTCTCTAAACCTGATGTACACTCTCCCATAAATACACAGCGTCCGTAGGAAAAGTGAGCTCAAACTTAAAGCAAAATCATAGTAGGTACATATGTTAAATATGCATGTGGCAAAACAGCTCACAATCTCTGGCTCTGCAGGTCCTGGAAGTCCATTCTCCTTTTGGAAAGTCTTATGAGGTTTCCCATGGGTGGAGTATCTCTGCTAGGATGATGGCTCAGCTGAGTCCCCAGGGTCTATTCCTCTCTACAGTTCCACTCTGAATTAAGGACTTGTTCTCTTTTAACACCAGAGCTGGCTCTCTTTTGGCACCAAGGAGCAATTCCTCAAAGTTTCTTTCTTCCTTTAGTTATCGACACTCCATTTGTGTCTGCCTGGAGATGCATCTCTGCTCACCACTGGAGTGTCTTCTACTGATGGAGAAAGTCCATTTCAGAGCAACATGGACAATGGGAGGTGGAGAGTGGGGTTTGTGGGGGAGATAAAAATCCTTTCTTCCCTGCTTTTCCCCTACCAGCAATTCTCTTTCAGGGCGGGGATCCTGCTTCACTTCTAAATCCCTATTTGGAGAGGTCTCCAGGGCTTAACTATGTAGAGCCCTGCAAAGAGGAGTCCAATTTTTGCTTTCCAAAGAGGTTGCTCCATCTGATTCTACTCCATTTCACCTTTCACAAAGGGATCACTAGGTGTGGCCACAATTTTATAGTTAATTTAACAAAATTTTACCACATTAAAACTCCATTATTTGTAGTTACATTAACTGCATTGGGAAGAGAGATCCCATCCCTATGGTCTCCTTATATATAACTTTCAGAAAACTGAGTCAGTTGTATATTGTACTACTCCCCCTTCAGATATTTTATGTTCAGCTAGATTGTATTGGACTGGCTACCTTTTGCTTCTTTTGCCTTTGCTCATGTTTTTTCTTTTTTTCTTTTTGTTGTTGTTCTAAATTCTCTCCCTCTTTCTACCCTTTGAAAAGGCAAGAAATACTATATCTATTATACATATGAAATCCACATTAGCCATATTGTAAAAAGAAAAAAAAAGAAAAAGAAAGAAAGAGAAAAAATGCTTCAATCTGCACTTAGATAGAATCCATCAATTCTCTGTCTGGAAGTGGATGGCATTTTTCATCATGAGTCCTTTGGAATCATCATGGATCATTGTACTAAAGTCTTTCACAGTTGATTTTCAAGGTGATATTTCCACCACTGTTGATTACTGACTCATTATCCTGATGAGGTTTCCCATTATAAATACTCTTCACTCTAGGAAGTAGTATCAAAAGAATTGTAATTCTTTCTAGTCTTTTGTTATATTTGAGCCTCTAGTCAAGAATAAAGCCTTCTGACAAAATATTTTAATGTTAGATTTATCTCTATCTCTTCTCTTAAGATGTTTGTTCCACTTGTCTCCTCCCTACAGTATTCCCAATAGGTACAATGATGATAAAGACAAAGAAAAAAATTTAAAGGGAAGAAAGGTAAACAGACTTTCCCTTGATGAGGGGAAAAACTTTCAAGTTCCCAATAAAAAAAAATAAAGGTAGAAAAGAAGTAGAGATTTATTGTCCTGGGTTGGGTGGTTAGAGTTCAGCAACATAGTTCCTGTTGCCGTAGCTTTTGCCTGATTGGTCCAAGCAGCTTTGCTCATTGAATCTTGGCCCCCTTATTTTTGGTGGTTGCCTTCCCCCTATGCTTCAATTCTTCCAGCTCTGCATGGTTTCTTATCAATTCTATTTCTCTCTCTTCTACTCATCCCATCAGGAATGAAGGATTTTTTTAGTTTCTCTTGCACTTAATAAACTGCCTTTTATATTTTAACATTAAAAATGTTTTACCAGCATAAAATATCAATTTTCTATACAAGTTTCCCAAAGTTATATGATTGACCTTATCTCCTTCCCTCCTTTCCCTTCCCTCTTCTGATGCTGGAAGGTGATTCAACCTGGGTTATATATGTATTATCATGCATATTTCTTTCTATATTGTCCATTTTTATGAGTAATTTTATAAAGCCAAAACCCCAAAACATAAATCCATATAAACAAGTGAAAAGTGGTATGCTTTGATTTGTATCCTGACTCCAACAGTTCTTTCACTGGAGGTGGATAGCATTCTTTGTGGTAAGTCTCTCAGAATTGTCCTGGATATTGCTGTTATTGTGTACAATGTTTTCCTGGTTCTGCTTTGTTATGGGTATATTTTATCTTGTTTGGGTTTTATATTGATAGCTGATTGATCCTTATTAAGATAGGTTTGAGCTGTTAGAGTAACCTAGTTGTAGATGGTGGATGAATTTCACTCTCCATCAGTTCATGAAGGTCTTTCCAGCTCTTTCTGAAATCATCCTGTTCATCATTCCTTACAGCACCATCATATTCCATCACCAACATCTAACACAATTTTTCCAGCCATTCCCCAATTGATAGACATCTCTTTAATTTTCAATTCTTTGCCACCACAAAAAAGAGTTGCTATAAATATTTTTGTACAAGTAGGTTCTTTCTCCTTTCTGAACTGACTTTTAAAAGTCACCTGGAGATATGGCTTCTCATTCTTCATTGTTTGGCTTTGCCTCCTTTCTAATTCAATCATGGGACTCATTTGAACTTCATAGGGTTCCCCTGGCATATCTGTATTTTTATAGTTAGCTTAAAACCTCATCATCTGGCTCCTTTTCTGTAATTAGTTTATGAAAGATCAACTCCTAGATAGAAAGATAATGAGTACCTTACATTGCACTGTGCTTTTAACTTTTCATAGTACTTTTACATTTATCTCATTCCTCTTCATGACAACGAAATGCTCACAACATTCTAGAAAAACTTGAAGGCATTTCCCTGCTAATTAAAGTAACTTGCCTTTCATTAATCTCCATGGTTCTTCTCCAAAAGTACAATCCTTAGTTTTCCCTCTAGAAATCTGATATGCTTCTCCCTGAGATAGAATAATCTGACACTTTGTACTAGCTAAGCTAAACAGTGGTCTTCACATCAGTGAAGCTGATTGCTATGGTTACATGGGATCTTACATTATTTCAAACTCTGCATGATGGAAATACAGAAAGCTTTACTACATTCAGGTAAACACTACCATTTCCCTTACTGTTTTTTCCTTGGAAAACACAAGTTAAAAATCAGTAAGATACTGTGTGTTTGCCTGGACAATGAAGGGTACTTTTCCTCAAAAAAAAAAAAACCCAAACCCACAGCAACAAATCTAAATGAAGCAGTGTGAGGTTTGTTGGCGGGGGTGATGGCAGATGAAGGATGAAGCAGGTGCTCATTTAATTGCTGCAGCTGGTACAGAACGTTGTCTTCATTTTTCACTTCACTTCCAATTATTGACTCTGGTATTCATTAACTTTTTAGTTGACACATTTTAGGAGAGTCCAAAACAATACCTCACTCCTTACCCATCCTTTTACAGGAAAACAAGAAGGAAATACTTTTCTAGAGTATATTTTTGAAAATGACAAGTTAAATTATAAGGCTTTTTTCCCCCTCAACAAAAAGACTCCTTGAAAAAAAAAAACTGACCTAGATGCAACTAGACATTTAATTGAATTCTGCCCAAATTACCATGAGCCAAATTTCAGAATCTGTTTCAAAAGAAATACTTCTCCAGTTTTATTTACCTGAATGACAAAGTGATAAACTATTTGATTTTAGAATTATGTGTATGATTTGAGAATTACATATTTGACACAATAATTTAAAAATATTATTGGTCCCCAAATAGATATAATAAATAATAAAACCATAAAAACAGTTTTAAAATAACTTCATTAGTTTTTTGTCCTCTTTAAAGGCCAGAGTAAAATCTTCTAAAAATATTTTTATAAGATTTAATTTAATAATTAATTAAAACATTTACTATTTTTATTATAAATTTAATATTCTAAAAGATACAAATAAGAATGTAAGATTTAGCCCCAAGTAAAAACCATAGAATCTGAGCTTTACATTTTTATTTGAAAAAAAAAATAAACATTTATATATGACAAATCTTATTTAAGAGGCTCTATAATACTGACTATATAAACCCCACAACAATATCATCCATAAATAGAAAAATCTAGAGAAACTCACTGCCTATAGGGAATCCCTCTTCCATTTGGTCTGTCTTGGACATCCTCCATGATGGTAGCGAAAACCTTTGGCAAGCTTTTATCTTCTTGTCTTGTACTTTACTTGATATTCATCGGATCAGAAGATTGTTGAACAAAGACATCCCTGTTGTTATATCTCTTGAGGAATGACATAAGATTTTTGACATGCAGGGGAGACATCTTGTTGGACAGCCAATATAAAATGACATTTTGCTTTACCAAATAAAATATTTTTACCAGGAAAGTATAGTGGGATCATATATTCCTTAAACTTTCAGTCTATTACATAACTACAAAAATTGTGGTTTGTTGTACGATGTTTGTGAAAGAATGACCTCTCTTCTTGTTCCTTTATCATCGATACCCTCAATGTATATCTAGATTATTAATGTCTGCACTATAACATATATATTTGGATGGACAACTTGGTCTTTCAGTACATATATCTTGGACAAACACTGGAAACAGACAATGAATTGAGTCTAGAATTGAATAGAAGATGAGCAGGGTGGATTGCCTTTGGGAAATGAATTCTGGCTTGCTTCCAAGGTGGAATGGTTTTGAGTACAGGCCCAGCAACCAACTAGATGGTAAGCATCCAAGGAACAACCTAGCTAAATTCAAAAGAGCTTACCATCAGATTGACTACGAGTAATATATTTTTTAATCATAGAAATTCTTGAAGGTCGTCTACCAAGGCAGAGAAAGACAGGGATATATTTTGGTATACCCATTCTGACAAAACATAGATACTTTATCAAAATTTTAACTATAAATAATAATAATTTACTTGCTTTGTGAATCTCTACTGATCTATTTTCTGTATGTGCACTTAAGAGATTTTGTAGCTGATACTGGTCTTTAAATATAGCCTTATTCCACATAAATGTTTTTTAAAGAAATTCTATCTTTGTTCTGTATCACATCATTTTTCTTGTTAAGTTTCCTTTCAATCTGTATATTTGTCATTTTTTCAGTATAATAATATCTTATCATGTTGCCACTCCAAAATTTAATCATTTATTTCCTGGTTAATATACATTGTTTCTAGTTTTTTCATACTAAATAAATCCGTCATTTTCATGTAGTTATGTTTTTTGTTGCAACGATATTCCTATTATGCAATCTGAGCACTGAGTTAAAGAGTATGAACACATTTTGTGACTTTGATCTTGAGCACAATGGACTCACCAATTGGCAAACTCGGGCATGGACTCCAATTCCTAGATCTCCAAATAGGTCAATCTTCTGATCTTTTGAAGCTCATCAAGTTGTATCTGTTTCTAATGCTTGTCTTTACCAAAGAGCAGAACAGAAGAGACACACTAAAGACAGAAACAACAGTAGGGTCATGGCACTTACAAATCCTGTGGTAAATTCAGGTGGGGAAATAAAGGTTGAAGCCTCTGTCCCCACCTGGAGGCTTACAGCATTTTGTACTCACTTACAATGCAGCCAAGGAGAGAGAGGGAAAGAAAGGGAGGGAGGAGGAGAGAGCAACAGAGACAGAGACAGAGAAAAAGAGAGACAGACAGACAGAGACAGAGACAGAGAGAAATACAAAGAGAGAGACACAGAGACAGAGAGACGGAGACAGGGAGAAAGAGAGAGGGGGGAGAAAGAGAAAGAGAGAGATGGAGGGAGGGAGAGAGAGAAAGGAAGGAAGGAAAAAAGGAGGGAACAAGGGAGAGAAAGCTAGCAAGAAAATAAGCAAGCATGGAAGGCAGGAAGGAAAGAAAAAATAAGGAAATGAAGGAGGGAAGGAGAGAAGGAAGAAAGCAAACAAGGAGGAAGGAAGGAAGAAAGGAGAAAGAAAGAAGGAAGGAAGGAAGAATCTTTTTTTCTTCCTCAGTTATATATCTTCTCTGGTCTTGTATTTTCACTCCCCTGTCCCACCCCCATTCCCCTGTTCTCCTTTTCACTGGGCCACCTGAGTCTCCTCTCTACTTCTGGGCTAGATTGCAGACATGACTGTTGAGACTTGGAGCCAGAGCATCTGGTTTCAGATCTTGGCTCTTCCCCCTACCATATAAGNGAGAGAGAGAGAGAGAGAGAGAGAGAGAGAGAGAGAGAGAGAGAGAGAGAGAGAGGAGGAGGAGGAGGAGAAGGAGGGAGGGACAGAGAGAGGGAGAAAGAGAGAGAGGGAGAGGGAGCATTTTGACTAGCTTTTGGTATAAATTGCCAGTTTCAATTCAATAGCCAGTAAAAAGGAATTACAATGGAACATAGCAAGCAGTCAGGAAATAATCACAGAATATCAAACATGCTTCTTCCAATAGGTATGTATGTATGTGCCCAGAAGAGTCACCAAACATACACGTGGGAGATTTTATCAGGCAGTGCACACAGTACAAAACACAAAGAACTGGACTCTCATTGGTCAGTCTTCCTTTACACTTAGGACTCCTGGCTCCCTTTGGGACTCATCTCAAGTATCACTTCCTAAAAATGCCTTTTTTGGTTTCCTAAATTGTTAGTGTTCTATCCCTTCCTCCACAATTACTTTGCATTTATTGCATATATTTTCTATTTACTTGTCTATATACATGCTGTTTTCCCTCAGTGGATTAGAAGTTCCTTGTGGGCAAGAACTGTTTTGTTTTTAACTTTGATAGATCTATTTGATGATGACACATAGTAGGGACTTAATAATTGTTCATAGAATTAAACTGAATTCCCAACAAAAAGTATTAAGGTTCCAGTTTCCTCACAATTCTATTAACATTGAATTTTAAAGGGTTTAGTTATTTTATATATAGTTTTATATACTATGAATAGTTTTCACATAAAGAACATGTCAGTATTTTTAATTTTTCTCTTATAGTGATAATTCTTAAAACCTTTTTTTTTTTGCTAAGGGCAAAGTATTCTTTGACATGAGGAGTTAGATCATACAATGTTCAAGTTGGCAACAAAGAAGGATTCTTGGGCTTTGGGGCTGCCTGACCCATTGTTTTGATCCTGTGATTTCCTCTGCTTTTTCTTTCCTTTCTCCTTTGCTTTCCCCTCCTCTTTCTATTTTATTCATCCTTTCCCAGGACCCTCAGCAGATGAATCACCTTTGCCTCTCCATGGATAGAGCCTCTGCCATGACTTTCTTGAATTCAACCTGTGAAAAATAGGCAGCAAACTGTAGCTGAGGATTTCAAAGCATATCCAGGGAACCTCATTGTCACATCATTTGAGAACCATTGCCTTCACAGTATGGTAGCTATGCCTGGATAGTATTTTCCCAGAACATGGTATCACGTGGGTAGAAAGCCAACCTCTTTGCAAGTCTCACCCCTGACATGCACTGACTTTGTGAGTCAAATCATTTAACCTCCCAGGTTCCTAGGCAACTTCTTAAGAGTATAAATAGCCAAGATGGTAGTGATTGGAATTGGTAAGGCATATTCCTCAAAGAGAATGCCCTACACTCATGAAATTACCCAAATTATCAGAAATAGAGCTCAATTTTGGACAATGTTACTATGTTTTTCTCTAAATAGTGTGGAAATTTTGTACATGTTCATTTAATGCAGATTTATATTTCAAGGTTAAAATGCAGGGGGTTTGCTTCAGTTTTCCATCTGATGTCTCAAATCTTTATTGTGAGTGAATGATGAGTGATTTTTCACAGACAACAATTAGAATCCATAGCTGAAAAAGAAAAGATAGAGCAAATGTTAAGGAGGAGGAAGGTGACATGGAGAGGGTTTCTCTCTTAAATATAGAATTGTCTTGTAGGCAGTTATGTGGTATAGTAGAAAGGGTGCTAGACTTGGAGACTGGAAGGCTCAAGTTCAAATTCGACCTCAGATACTCACTAGGTGAGTGACCCCAGACAAGTCACTTAACCTCTGTTTACTTCAGTTTCTTCAATTATAAAATGGGGATAATTAATAACATTTACCTTACGTGGTTGTTGTGAGGATCAAATGAGATAATATATATAAAAAGCTCTTAGCACCGAGCCTGATACATAGCAGGGACAATATAAATGCTTGTTCCCTTCCCCTTCTTGTAGAGAGAAAGCAATATACACAATGCTGCTAAGAGTGGGTTTGATTTGTTTTTTTATATGTGTGAAGGAGACTTTGAAGCCCAAAGGGAGGGTGAGCTAGCAAGAAAAGATTTATGGCTTGGTTTATACTGTATTTAGCTGTAAGTGAAAATAAACTATCCAAGATATGTGGAGTTTGTTCTCAAAGGGCTAACAGAAGTGACAGTGGAGGGTGTGTGGAATGTGGGCCCAGGCCCAACAGTGGGAAGAACAATGTCCCTCTTTTCCTTCCTTTTGCCTCATTCCCATTGCTCCTATCTATATTTTGAAGTGATAACTTTATTACATTCAGATATGACTTACATAAAAACAACAAGAAAATAATTTATATGTACAACAGAGAGAAGTTCAGAAGTAGAGGACTGAACAAAGAAACCATTCCAGGCTCTCACCATTTTGTGCCTGAATCGATACAAATAGTTTCCAAAGGGGGTTTTCTCCTATCATTTTTAATTTGCTTCATTTACCAGGATCATTTTATTCAAACATTGTTTTCCCATCATTTAACTTTCTCATACTTAAGGATCTATAATGTCTATTATTAATCAGATCCAATCAAAACTCTTCAGTTAGGAACTAAATGTCCCCTGTCCAGTGGAAAAGTAGCAAGGGCATTGTCCTCAGAGGAAGGAGCCCCCTGGTTTTTGCCACTGTTTATCTGTATATCCTTAGTAAAATCACTTCACATCTCACTTATAAATTGAGGAGACTGAACTTCACAATCTTTAAGGTCCTTTTCATCTCTAAAATTCTGTCCTCTCCATAAACTGATCTGAGGCAGATGAATGTTATCACAAGTATAGATAGAGGGAGGCAACTAGGTGGTACTCTGGGATGGGAGTCAGGAAGACCTGAGCTCAAATGTAGCCTCAGATACATACTGGTTGTGTGATTTTGGATTAGTTTTTTAATGTATTTCCCTCAGTTTCCTCATCCATAAAATGGTGGTACTTACTAAGTGTAAAGGTTAGTTAAGTTAAATTTAGTGGTTGGACTTAAATTACATGAAATAACGTGGTTGCTAAAGTTATTATATCTCAAGTCAGAAGTGTATTTACAAATTAGAGGGGAAACAATAAAATAGAGAAATGTGAGAGAGGTTAGAGAAAAAACCTATACTAGTCCTTAGCCAGGAGAGCCATAGTGAGTAACTACGAGGCCTCCTCCAAGATGGAAGCTAGTCTCTTAGGAAAATAGGAAAGTAGTCAGCCCTTTTCACTCACCCAATGAAGTAGTCCAGGAGTCAGAATCCAAGTTGAAGCCACTATCCAAGCCACAGTCTCCAGTGAAGTTCCTTCGAAGACTATCTTCAGGAGACACTTTCCACTAGACTCAACTTCACCAGACCATCTCCAGCTCAAGGATTTCATGGCTTTTATGGTGGTTTCCTGTCTCTTCCCCTTTTCACAGGGGCCAACCACAGCCTCCAAATTGTCCAGCCCTGCCCAGGGGCAGTGTCCTTGGGATTGACTTCTCACCTCTGCAGGTGTTAACTCTCCTCCAAGCATCTTACTGGCCTCCCACCCAGCACCAAGCAGGGTGTGAATTCACCAATCGGTTTGTCCACCTAGTTCAAGCTTGTGTTCAAAAAAGGTAGATAAAGGAGAGTTAATCCTGTCCAACAATCTAGTGAGGTACTTAAGTTATTGTTAACCAAAGCTTTGATTAACTAGGCAAAGAGAACGAAGGATTCCCTTTTCACAATTGTAAACTCAGAATAGACAAAGAGAACCAAGGATTTCCTTTCACTTAGGGTAGTTGTAAGGATCAAAATTTGTAAAGCTCTTGACACATAGGAGGTCCTATATCAATGCTATCGTTATTATTGCCCCCATCGTTATACTTGCCCCCATAATTCCCTTTCTGTTCTCTTTTCCCCTTTAGTGGCATCCTTTATATTCCTTTAGGCTTTTCACACCACCAGGTGGCTATTTAACTGGAGTCTTGTAATCTGCTCCAGTCTTGAGTCCATGTCTGGCACTCTTTTCTGCTGTAAGGAGGTGGAGGGAAGTTCACACTCTTTGAAAGTGTTTACTTCTTCAGGTGACCATCTCTGAATCTGGGCTATCCTTGGGTATTTGTCTCAGGCTCCTGACTGGAGATGGTACCTTTCTTACACGTCCAGTATGTACGAAGATATGGCAGAGGAAACATCAGAGACAGAGTTTCCTCTTCTTCCTCCATCCCCTAGGAGTTTCCTTCACAAAACGTTCCTGAGCCTGGATTCCTCAACTTTCAAAACTGGAACTCAAACTGGGAATTTATCCAAGCTATTTAAAGCCCCAAAGGGAGGTTACTATTGACTTAGCCAATCTTGCTCCTTTCTTCTCATCTAATCAGAAAGGGATGGCTGGAAGTGGATGTGTCTTGTTTACATTTTAAACCTCACCCTTCAATGATTATCTGCTGCTTAGGTGAAAAGAAAACACCTCTTTTACTTTTGCATTTTAAGCCTTCTATCTCTAATTATGGAAAAGTGTCTCAAGTTGAAGGAATTTCTACATCAGGTAATTGGTGGAGAAATTGGAGGAGGGAAGCCTTCTCCCATCCCATAAATGTTGTTTTGCCTATGACTTGTCCTGAAGATAAACCTACTTGAAGGGCTGGGTCAGAACCTGTTACCTCCACAGCCAGCGTGACTATTAAAAGGAGATAATTAGGTAATTGTTTTATATGTAATTGTTTTATCAAGATTCTGTTGTATGTCATGATGTAGTCATTTATGTAAATTGCATCTTTTATTCTCAATAACCATCTAGTAAAATAACAATTAGGTTTATCAATCAATACATGTTATATTACTTTGTTGAAGATTTTCTTGGATTTTTTTTAAACCCTTACCTTCTAGCTTAGAATCAATATTATATATTGGTTCCAAAGGAGAAGAGTGGTAAGGGCTAGGCTATGGGGATTAAGTGACTTGTCCAGTCACATAGCTAAGATGTATCTGAGGTCAAATTTGAACCCAGGACTTCCCATCTCTAAGTCTGGCTCTTACTCCACTAAGCCTTCCAGATGCCCCTGATTTTATTGGATTATAACCCCCATACTAAGCTAAGAGTATTTTTAAGGTTTGCAAGACACCTTATAAATATTATCTCATTTTGTCCTCTTGACAACCCTGGAAGGTCATTATTATTATCTTTATTTTATAGATGAAGAAACTGAGATAAACAGAGGTTTAGTGACTTGTCCAGGGTCATACAACTAGTAAAAAAGGCTGGATTTGAATTCAGATTCTGACTCTAAGACTAGCATACCACTTATCTGTTTAATTTTTATAGGTTTCATAATTCATGCAACATGGTTGTCTACTTGAAACAAACAAAAAAATTAGAGGAAACTTTGCTTACAGGTAGGCAAAATTGGCAGCCATTTGAGTGGCTTAATTTTAGAATCTTTCCAACCCCTGAAAAATCTTTCCAACCTGTTCCTTCTGTCTGAAATTCTTTAACAGAAGACAAAGCCTTTCATTCCAAAATTAAGAGTTTTTAAAAAAGGCAGACTGATTTAAAATCATTCACAATAAAGTACAAATGACTGAACCTGGTTTTGATGATGGGAAAGGGATTAAAAAAAAAACTGAGGGCATGAGTATCAGAATATTTTTTTATTTCACAAACTTGTTTAATGGGGGCATCTTCACTTGGATCAATCTATCAATAAGTGTTCATTAAGCATTTGTTATTTGCCAGACATTGTGTTAAGCACTTGGCACATACATAAAAAGCAAAAACTAGCCCTGTCCTCAATTAACTTAAATTCTAGTGGAAGAACTAACATACCTAAATCAATACATATAAGATATATACGGAATTGCCTTAGAAAGGAAGGCACTAGCAACTGTAAATGCTCTAGCAAAAGTAGAGACTAGGAAAGGCCTGGAGGAAGTATCTTAATGTAAAATTAAATGTGAACTCATTATACTGTTCCCAAAACAGCTTCCCTTCTCAATTATTCTACTTCTCTTAGGGTACTATTGTTCTTTCTGTCTTCCAGGCCATAATCTTTGTGACTCTTTCTTTTTTAACCTAGAACTTTAGTTACCAAATCAAGTAATTTTCTCCACTGAAACAACTCTTGTTGTTCATCCCTTTCTCTAGATTTCTTACACCTCACACTTGAATCATTGCCACAGTCTCCTAGCTCCCATGTCTCCTCACTTGCCTCCCAACATTCTGCATTATTGATGTCAGAAAAATCTTTTTAAATGATCACTTTAACAGCTCTGAGGGATTTATGGTAAAGATACTACCCACATCCAGAGGAAGGACTGCAGGAGAGGAAACATATAAGATAAACAATTGCTTGAATTTATGGGCTGAGGCGGACATGAATGGGAAATAGACCCTGACCAAGGACACATGTTACAACCAGTGGAAATGTGAGTCGGCCATGGGTGGGGGAGAGCGGGGGGGGGTGAAGGGGGAAGTAGGGGCATAAAGTATGTAAACAGATTAAAAACGAATATTAATAAATGTCTAATAAAAAAAAATAAATGATCACTTTGCAAGTCATCCCCTCCTCAAAAACCTTTAATGGTGCCCTGCTATCTACAGAAAAGTCTAAGTCACTTATGTTAGTATTCACCATCTGGGTCTCTTACCTAATGTATCTACTTTTTCAACCTTATTTTCTGCTCCTCTCACTTAGCACTTAAGTCCCTACCACCACAAGGCACTGAAATACACTTGATAGGCTGCCTTATATTGTTATTTTTCTTTTCAAGTCCAGGACTTCTCTGCTTTGGTCAAGTTGAGTTACTCATGTTGTTTTATTGTTGTTCATATACCCATTTGAGGTTTTCTTGACAAATACTGGCATAGTTTGCCACTTCCTTTTCCAGCTTATTTTACAGATGGGGAAACTGAAGCCAACATGGTTAATTGACTTGCTCACAATCACAAGGCTAGTGTCTGAGGTGGGATTTGAACTCAATAAAATGAGTCTGCTTGATTTCAGGCCTGGTTCCCTATCTGCTGAACCACTTAGTTGCATTTATTGTTACCCAAATTAACCATGAATAGCTCTGCTTCTGTTCCTAGTTCATCATAACTCCCCTCCCCTCCACCATTCTACCTCAGACCTTCTTTCCGCTTTTCCATATACCTGGTTTTCACTTTCTTCATAAACCCTTCCTAGATCTCCTCATCCTTTAGTGTTCATTCTCTCTTCTGAATCCAGGAAATAATTATTGACTGTAACACTTATTTAGCAAATGGATAACCACACAAGGTAACATATGCCATCTTTTTAAAATATTTGCATTATCTGGCCAAAGATTTCAAATCTCTTGAGGGCAGAGATCCTGTCTATTTCTTCTTTGTATTCTCAGTGCCTAACATAGCTCTAACTAAATAGTATATAGTAAATAAATATTTGTTATGGGTGATGGTGATGATGATGATGATACTGAAAGAAGAATGCTTTTTTGGTATATTTCAATTATTCCTAAAGAAGCAGTTCTCTGTTCCAGGGCATGTGATTTATCCCTAATATTAATTTCATTTGTTTTCCAAATGAAATGGCTACCTCATTGGGAAAAAAATGAAAAGTATTTACTGAAAATATAGCTTAGCAATAGTTCTGGAATAACTACACTCCCAGGAATCATAGCTTTGAATCCTGGATGGATTGACTCAGACTTTTGTTCTAAGATAGCCCAAAAGTTAAAAAAAAAAAAAAAAAGGTGTCTCTTAAATGAAACATAAGGTGCTGGGAGACCTACTCCTATCTAGATCTCTAACTGGATGATTAACTTTAATTAAGCTCTAAGTCTTAGGTTCCTCAACTTTCAAATGGAAAAAATAATGTAGCTGCCTTATAGAGTTGTTTTGAAAATGAATTAAGTGGTATGAATGCTCTTAAAAAACCCCCTAAAACTCTCATGTGAACAAAAAGAAAATTAAGTAAATTAGGTCTTAGCTTATTCAACATTTGGCTTGTAAGTAAAATTTCATAATCTATTTCAAAAGACTATATATGTATATATATATTTATATATGAATACACATATTTATGTGTATACACATCTATTTTTATGTATATGGATATACATTTACATATTTCTCCCCACATCACCACACATATATTTCTATCTCCCTGACAGAAAGCCAGGATTTAAAGAAATTATTTCTATATCCATTAAAAAACAGATTATGAAAAAAATAAAAAATTTCTAAAATTTTACCTTTGGGCAAAGCTCAGGCCTTTAAAGTACATGCTAGAAAACATTTAAAATGTTGTCATTTGGCTACTTCTTTTATCCTAAGAGAAAATGGGAAGATCTCAATAATTTAAATCTTTTTTTTTAAGCTTATTATATAGTACATGTGATTATAAATATGTACATATTTAAATGTTGTTAAAAAAATAGGTATGGGGACAGCTAGGTGACTCAGTGGATAGAGTGCCAGTTCTTAAGTTTAGAAGCTCTGAGTTTAAATCTGGCCTTTAATAGATACTTCCTAGCTGTGTAAACTGGACAAGTCACTTAACCCTATTTGTCTAGGCCTATCCTTCTCACTTAAAGTTAAGAAGACAGAAAATGAGGTTTTATTAAATAAGTAAATAGGTATGAATTGAATTGAATACATATGTATGTGTTTATGTATTCATATTTATACCCACATGCACACAACACACACATATTCATGATTACTGTCTTCCCAGGAGAGGCAGGGTGATATACTATAAAACAGTGGTTCCCAAACTTTTTTGGCCTACCACCCCCTTTCCAGAAAAAATATTACTTAGTGCCCCTGGAAATTAATTTTTAAAAATTTTAATAGCAATTAATAGGAAAGATAAATGCACCTGTGGCCATCACCGCTTCCCTGGATCGCTGCAGCACCCATCAGGGGGCGGTGGTGCCCACTTTGGGAATCACTCATTAAATCTCCTTTTTAGAAAGGACTTCAGAAGTCACCTAGTCCAACTTCCTATCACTTCCTCTCTTTGGAGCCATATAAAACAAATCTTTTTCCATTTCCATATGAAAACCTTCAGCTGTTAAAGCTAGAATTCCCTCACCCTCCCTAAGATTGTCATTCTCTGGACTGAAAGGTCCCCAATTCCTTTAACCATTCCTTTTACACTATTATAATAACTAACATTTCTATAATGCTTTAAAGTGTGCATAGCTCTTGTATATACATTATCTCACTAGGTCCTCACACAACCCTGTGAGGTATTGTTATAGGTACTATTATTCCTAATTTAAAGATTAAGTGACTCATCCATAGCCAGATATATAAGTGTCAGAGGCAGCATTCCAAATTCTTAGTCTGACACTCTTTCCACTACCTTATATCTTCTCTCTCTGTGATATGACTTCAGGTGCCTTTGGTGATGCTCAAGTACATCTCCTCGAGGCATTCCAGTTTGTTCATGTCTTTCTTATAATTTGGTGCTGAGAACTAAATACTATGTTCTAAATTGACATAGTTATATTATATCATATTACACATGATATAATTAGCAAATTACAGCAGATGCTTTTTTCCCTTACAATCTAGACAGTATTCTTACACTAATGCAACTGTTCTTAATGTCTTTTACTAAAAGCAATCAGCAGTCACTGGAGTTTGAATAGGAAAGTGACATGATTAGAATTTCTTCTTAGGACAATCACTTTAGTGGCTGAATGGAGGACAGGTTGGAGTAGGGAGAGGCAGGCTGACCCACCAGCAGAGCAGGTTATTACAGTGGTCCAGATGTAAGGTGATGATGGCCTGTACTAGAGAGATGACAGTGTCAGGAGAGAAAAGGGATAAAAAAGGAGAAATGTTGCAGAAGGGAAACTGACAAGCCTTGGAAACAGCTTAGATATGGCAGGTGAGAGGAACTGAAGAATTCTGGATGATACTTACATTGTAAGTCTGAGGGATGGGAGGATGTATTGTCATCTATGGTAATAGGACAGTGGGGGGGGGAGGGGAAGTAACAAGTTCAATTTTGGACGTATAGAATTTAAGATGATTACCAGAAACTCAATTCAAGATGAATCAAAATGAATTCAAGATCAAAAGCAAGACTGGAAGTCAGCAGAGAGTTTGGGGATAAATAGATTTAAGAATTATAAGCCTAAAGATGATAATTAAATTCATAGGAATTGATGAGATCATCAAGTGAAGTAGTAAAAAGGGAGAAGAGTGTCCTCAGTGGAGTTCTCAGAGGAGAAGAGTGACTCATGGTTAGAAGATATGATCTGGAGGAGCATCCAGCAAAGGACACAGAGAGGGAGCTGTCAGATGGGTGGGAAGAGAACCCAGGGGAGAATTTGGTTCTGAAAATCTAGAGAGAAGAATATCAAGGAAGAGAGAGTGATCAGCAATAACAAAGGCTACAGATGGTTTGAGGGAGTAAATATTGAGGAAATGCCACTGGGTTTGTGTTTTTTTGGAGAGGGGATAGGTCACAGTTAGGGTAAATTAGGGATAATTGCAGAAGAAAGGAATTGGCATTAAGGGGAACTAGGAAAGGCTTTATGCAGATGATGGGATTTTAGTGAAACTTGAAGTCAAATACTCTTAGAAGACTGCTTTGTCCTTTTGACTAAGTAATTAATTTTGTGGTGATTCATTTAACATTTAATTCATGTTACAGTCAGTCAAAAAAAGCTTTTCAAGTGCCTATTCTGTCACTGCCCTGGAGGTTATTTAGCTTTATTTTTATGAGAAAAAGAAGCAAATAATTAAATAACAATTTGACATCTGGAATATTTTTGTGGAAAGAATTCCCGGCATTGAGGAGTCAGTGTAAATTAAACAAGATGGGAGACACAGTGTCCTCAAATGGTAGTTATACACTCCATTCTGTCAGAGCTTACACTTCACTGGCACAGCCTTTGAGAACCCTAGACCACTTTCACATCATGAAGACATTAGTGTAATTTCTTCATAAGGACCCTATTAAATTTCATCGAATTAGTTTTAGTCTATTGTTCTAACGTGTCAAGGTCTTTTTAGAAGCGAATTGTCATCCAAGATATTAATTATTCCTCCAAGTTTTGTCATCTATGAATTTGACAACAGGATTTCTATGCAGTCTTCTTACTATAAAGGGGAAGCTAGGTAGTGCACAGTACCAGGAAGGGCTAAATTCAAACCCAACTTCAGACACATACAAGTTGTGTAACCTGAGGCAAGTCACTTAATCCGTTTGGTTCAGTTTCCCTAATCATAAAATGGTAATAATAATAGCATCTACCATGTAGAGTAATTGAAAAGAGCATATGGTAAGCTCTATAAGAATGTTAGCTGTTATTATTATTATTTGGGGCAGTTAGGTGGAAGTAGTAGTGCTAGGCCTAGAGTCTGGAAGACCCAAGTTCAAATGTAGTCTCAGTCACTTAGTAGCTATAAAACCCTGGGCAAGTCACTTTACCCTGTTGGCCTCAGTTTCCTCATCTGTAAATTGAGCTGGAGAAGGAGATGGCAAACCACTCCAGTATCTTTGTAAAGAAGACCCTAAATGAGGTCACGAAGAGGGGGACATGCCTGAAACGACTGAACAAATAAAAAATTATAAACTAAATCAAGAAAATTTCAAGTAAATAGGAGAGCTCACAGCCTCTCCTCCGAGAAGCAAATAGGGAAGTAGGGCTTATCATACACCTAAAAACAATAAGAAACATAATTTGATGGAACATTTGGGGGGGGGGACAGAATATAACGGTTAACAAGCATTTATTAAGTATCTATTAAATGCAAGGCTTTACAAATCCCTCTCAAAGTTCTTTTATTGTAGTGCTCCTTACTTGCAAAAAACACCCCCTTTCCCCCACTGCGGCAATTATTTCAGTTTATGCTTCAACAGGTTGCAGAAAACGGGGAGGGGGGAGTATAAGGAGGGAGGAGAGGTAGGGAAAGGAGAGAAGGAAGAAAGGGAAGGGAGGGGTAGACAAAGGGGGAAGAAGGGAGAGGGGAGGGGGAAGAGGAAATAGGGGAGGATTGATGGGAAGGAGGGTAATACGGAACCGTAGTTGTGTCCGCTTATATCCATCAGGGCTAAAGTTATTTTAAGTACTAGGTTCTAAAAAGGACTTTTCTAATCTGAAGCATCCTTCCAGGCCGTGAGCCGCTGAAGGGCACACGGGGCTGCTGCGGTGCGCTAAACAACGTTCGCTTCTTGGTGTTCGCGAGAGCTTGAGTCCGTCTCTTCCGGGACTCTAGTTTCCGACCGGTCTCTTCAGGCGGCAGGACGCAGCGGCTATTCTTTCGCAGGACACGGAGCCGGAGCCGGAGCCGGTGCCGGAGCCGGTACTTTTCCCCGGTAGCACCAGCGGAGGAGAGCGGAAGAAGCCCTAGAGATCCGGGGCTCGGAAGAGAGAGAGGTTGCAGAGGCAGTTCCCGTGAGTCAGTGCGGCTGCCGACCATGAAGCCGGCCCAGCAGCGGCTCTCTCAGGCGGTGCGTGGTCGCTGCAGTTTTGGGGGCGGGGAGGGAAGAGGCCGGGGGTGGGGTGCGGGCACAAGCTGCGGGCGGAGAGGATGGGGGCGGCTCCTGGGCGGACCACTGGGCCTGGAAGCTTCATATAGTCTAGGGCTCCTGGAAGTGGGGACGTGAAGCCGTCAAGGTTGGGGGAGAGCAGCTGAGGTTAGGCTGGGGTCGGAGCTCCTCTCTCATTACCTCCCCGCTTCCCACACATTGTCCCGCAGAGGCCGGCACCCACCCACCTCAGTGAAATTAATGCAAAATCCATAGAGGCGGGCACCCTAGGGATGCTTTCGGTGTTGTGCGAGATCCTTGAACCCCCGCCTGCCTTCTTGGAGCTTCCCCTAACTTTTTTGGTGTGGGGGAGGCAGACTGTGTGTAAACAGAGAAGCACTAACTCGTTTGAAAGGCGGTGACGTCATGAATGGAAGGCCGGCCTGGTTTCTAGTCTTATGAGATGCTTATAATGCACCTAACACTGGGGATAACCCGAACAGCCACAAACTGGTTGGGGGCAGGGGCGTGCATCCTCATGGTGACAATCTACAACTGCAGGGATATGAGAGCTCCAGAGAGTAGGGGAAGGCTTTAGCAGCTTGGGGAGACCAAGAGGTGGAGGGGAAGGGGCAGAGCATTCTTAAACTCGGGGATATCCAATGCAAAGGGAGGTGGAGGCAGGGTTGGTGTTGGAGCACCTGCAAGGATACCAGAGCGGTTCTCGACTGGCTAACCGGAAGTAGTTTAAATGAGAATTTGAGGAGGCAGGAAAGAGAAAGAAACAACCAAGGAATAAGGAAGGATTTCTTATAAATATAACATATAAGCTCAACCTTAAAGTAATGTACGGATGCTAAGGGGCAAAATGGCATAGGAACAGCAAGGGGAAGGAGGAAAGACATGGAAGCCGGGAGACAATGCCTCATTGACATGTTACTCTTGCTATTACTTTGTTTAGAGGAACCAGGCTTTATTCATTTGTTCTCAGTTCTTTCAAGTTTGAGAATGTGTTTCCAGTAGTGGTTACTTTCCCACTAAAAAGTTAAAAAAAAAATAGAAAGGGCTGTATGGTTGTTTTTGTTCAGGTATTTCAGACTCTGTGACACCATTTGGGATTTTCTTGGCAAAGACACTGGAGTGGTTTGCCATTTCCTTCTCCAGTTAATTTAACAGATGAGGAACTGAGGCAAGCAGGGTTGAGTGACTTGTCCAGGGTCACACAGCTAATAAGTGTCTAAGACTAGATTTGAATTTCAGGTCTTCCTGACTCCAGGCTCAGTGCTCTGACCACTTGGTCACTTTATAGTATTTATTGCAAAAGAATTTGACTTGGTGCTTTGTCATGTAAATATCAAAGTACAGAATTTGGAGTCATAGGATTTAGAATGGTTTCTTCCTAGAATATCTACTCCAAACTTCTCATTTTACAGAAGTAGAAATTGAGCCTCAGAGAAGTTAAATGACGAATCTATCCTTCCACTGGTTGTAAAGTAACAGAGTGCCCTAAATCAGGAAATGAGTTGAAGTCTTATCTTTGACATTTACTGTGTGGTGGAGTCAGTGACTTTTTCTCTCTGAGCTTTAGTTTTCCTCACCTGCAAGTCACTTCCATTTACCTGGGCCTCATTTCCTTCATTTACTAAATGACTTGTTGAATTAGATTAGGGGTTTTTAAATTTGGGGGGTGATTTATAAACTTAGATGAGAAAAAAATACATCTTTATTTTAATATAATTTTCAGGCACTCTTTTATTTTATGCATTTAAAATTATTGTTTTGAAAATGGGTCCATAGGTTTCAGTAGACTGCCAAAGGGGACTAGGATATAGAAAAGACTGAGCTATTAAATTAAATATCTCAAGAACCTTCAGTCTCTAGAAGTTTTTCAGTCATCTTTGTTGCTTTTCAGTCATCTTAGCAGTGTTCAACTTCATGATCCCATTTGGAGTTTTCTTGGCAAGATACTGGAGTGGTTTGTCATTTCCTTCTCCAGCTCACTTTACAGATGAGGAAATTGAGGCAAACAGGTTAAATGACTTGCCCAGAGCTAAGTGACACATACAACTAAGAAATATCTTAGAATTTGACCTCTAGTCTCCCTGATTCCAGGCCCACCTAGCTACCCCTAGAATCTAGACCCTATGACAATAATGCTCATATTTTAACCTGAGCACTTGAGTGGATCTCACTAATTTCACTCAGAAGAGTTATTTCCTGTGGTATAAGCCACAACCTGACCCAGCCTTCTCACATGTGGTGCAGCTCTAGTTTGTTTATAAATCCACCAGAGGGATCTCACTTCAAGTTCATTTGGCTTTCCTCTAGACCTCTTTACATTTCATTGGTAGCAATAGATTATGTGGCTTATCCATCTTGACCTACCCATGTAATAATAAGAATAATAAAAGCTAATATTTATATAGCACTTTAATGTTTACAAAGTTTACAAAGTACCTTATGTTTATGATTTAGTTTTATCCTTACCACAGCCCTAGGAGAAAAGTGTTATTATTATTATCCCTATTTTAAAGCTGAGGAAACAGAGAGGTTAAGGACTTGTTCAGGGTTGTACAGTTTCTAAATATCTGAGGTTGGATTTGAGCTGTAAGACTTAAATTAATATCCAGAAATTCTAAATATTGATTTTATAAAGTTTATTAATAATCACTTGAGGTAGAAGGAATAAAAGGGAAATAGAAGTAAAAAAAACCTAATTATTTAACAAAATTAAGACCACGTGACTAAGTTCTCCTTGCCTGTTTAAAAAGCCTGCTCCGCAATTTAAAAAGCCCTGACAGGAAACCAAGAGAGTTAGAAGTGGGGTACACCAAATTTATATCCTTCCTACTTCAGTATATAATATGAGGAGAGTAGGGTGTTGGGAATTGTAGTTTTTAGGGTACCAGATTCTAATTACACAGAGCTCTAATCTTCTTGACTCCCAAACCCATTACTCTTATCTAATAAGCCAAATTTCCCAGACATGCCTTTTTAAAGACTGCTTCACATGTGCTATTTGTCATTGGCAATATACTATAACCTATATATTCCTAATATGAGTAATATTACCTTATTTTGTGAAAAAAGTTTTAGTATAGATAATATGATAATAAAGCAATGAATGTGATCTCCACAATTTATATAAGAACCTTGTTATAATTATATCACATAATAATAATAGCTATAATTTATAAAGAGCTTTAAGGTTTTGCAGAGTTTTACAAATGTTATTTTATCCTTACAGCAGCCCTAAAAAGCAGTTGCCTATTTTACAGATTAGGAAACTGAGGCAAGGAGAGACTAGGTAACTTGCCCCAGGTCACATAGCTGGTAAGTGACTCAGGATAGATTTGAAACCATGTCTTTTGGTTTTAGGGCCATCGCTCTATTTTTTGTGCCATCTTGTCATGTCTTGACTAGATATTAAATTTATTCTATAAAAATTATCTCAAGCTAACTTTTATATAATTTGGGGTACTGTTTCAAATGTTAGTTCTTATTATAAAATGATTTATAGTCGATTTCTTGAAGCAAGGTTACAAGTTAACAACTTCTTTTCTTTTCAGATACATGGTCATGGAACCTATGACTCTGATTTTAGTGATGATGAGCACAGTGAAGAACCTAAAAAGAGAAAAAGGTACATAATTCTTAGCTTAAATTTTGTGTAGAATATTTGCATATCTCTGCAGATGATTGTATTTCTAATGAATAAAACTTATTTCCAGTGAACTGTGATTCTTTGACTCAAATGCTGAGAACTGTTTTGAAAAATTAAGAAAATTATGTTGGTGCTATAGGATGGAATTGTTGGCAGTGTATGTTTTTCAGAAAACAGAAGGGAAAAAAATCAAAGCTGTTAAGTCCATCTGTTGCATATATTATTCATTTATGAAACATTCTTTGCTTAAGATTTTGTTCACTCTGAAAATTTGCCTGATATGTTTTCTTTGCTAATATTTTGCTGAAAAGTGAAAGCCAAGAATATAAGGTCAAGTTCAAATGGACTGAACCTTTGATTGTAATTAAGATGGGTAGAGAGGATCTAGCTGATTAATTCAACTAGACTTTTTGTGAGGCTGTACCTTGGCAAGATCACCATGTTCCAGTTTCCCTTAACTCTGTAGGTTTGGAAATTTGACTATAGATTCATCAAGGGGTAATCAAGCTTTTAGGGACCGATTCACATTAACCAAACTCAGAAGAGGCTGATTTATAAATTAGGTTTCCAATTTATTAATGTATAATGGAAAAATATATTTGTTATAGTAGCTGGGCTCTGTCATATATATACATACATACATACATATATATATACACACACACACAAACAAGGCATTCTTGGTAGGTATATATATATATATATATATATATATTTTTTTTTTTTTTTTTATCCTGGGACTCCATTCTAGGAGCATAGGGCCACAACCAGTAGGCAATGGGTCGCTCAGGGTCACCCAGCTGGGAAGTGTCTGAGCCCGGATTTGAACCTAGGACCTCCAGTCTCTAGGCCTGGCTCTCAATCCACTGAGCTAGCCCAGCTGCCCCTGGTAGGTATATTTACTAATGCCAAATTATAGCTAAAATGGATACTTATTGAGAATAGGATTAAGACAAAGGAATTTGATGTTCTTCAAGGAACATTTCTGTCACACTATGGTAGCATGGCGAATTACCTTTCTTTACCCTAGAAATTTTCTATTTAACTTCCCAGCTGGGCCTAGAGTCCAAAAGCCCTGAGTTCAAATATAGACTCAAGACACTCACCAACTGTATGATCCTGGGCAAGTCATTTAACTTCTGCCTCAGTTTTCCTTAAGTGTAAAATGGGAATAATAGCACCTATTTGTAGGATTGTCGTAAAGATAAAAAAAGATAATATTTATAAGGCTCTAAGCATGTTCTTAAAATGTTTATTCTCTTCCTTTCCACCAGATTTATTATACATTACTCTCCTTCACATACTCTAAAGTCCAGTCAAATGGTACTTTTTTTGCTCTTCATATATGACATTCTATCTACTGTCTCTGTGCCTTTTTACAGACTGACTGTAACCGCCCCCCCCATCCCTGGAATGTTCTTTTTTCTATTTTTTACCTATTAGAATCCATAGCTTCCTTCAAAGCTCAGCTTAAGTGCCACCTCTTACATGAAGCTTTCTCAATTCCCCATAGTTCTGAACATTTAAAAAATGTATTGGTATAGTTTATTTCCTCAGAATGTCAGCTCCTTGAGAATAGGAACTGTTACATTGTCTTTATATTCTCAGTGCCTTGTACAGTGCCTAGTGCATAGTATCATTTAATAAATGTTTGTTGTTTGAATGTTTCCAACTTATGGGCTTCTTGCCTTCAATGTACTGACTACAAATAATTTTTTAAAATATGAGAACATTCTATCCCTAGAGTTGTCCACAGATGCATACTTCTGTCAACATACCATATCATTTGCTTTACACTCGTCCTGGATTTTACTGGACAAGTTTTAAAATCAATATTAATACATTATCATATTTTATGTGCTATGTGGATGTATTTTCATAGCTATTCTCAGCTGAAGTAAGGTGGTACATACCATTAATTTTTATATTGTTTAACTGGACACATAGATATTTTTCTATAGAGTTTTGGGCTATAGAAAAATATTTTCATGATGCCACAATCTTCCATTTGTGATTCTCATTTAGTTCAGCAAAACTCTGCTGATATTCCAGGTACATAATAGGATTAGCCTTAGACTCTTAGACTTCAAGCTGAAAAGGGATCAATATAATCATCAAGTCAAACTTTGTGTGTATGCATGGGACTTGACAGTTTTATCATATAATGGTGGTATAAAAACCACTTTTCACATTGTATTCACATTTGACATTGTAAAATGTCAAAAAATATCATCCATACATTTTGTTTCCATTTCTGACTTTCTTCGTAATCATTTTCAATCCTTTTACCATCTCCTAAAGGTCATCAGTGACCTAATTATCAAATCTGATTGCCTTTTGAGGGTACTTATCCTTCTTTGTCTCTCTGCAGTTTTTGACACAGTTGACTTCCCTCTTTCTGGGTACTTTATAATTTCTTGGCTTCTGTGATGCTTTCATCTCCTTTTCTACTATTTTTCTTACTTCTGGCCTTCTTTTTCCTTTATTGGCTCCTTATCATTCCATTTTCTCCATGTGAATATTATATATTTTGAGTGATAAACAGAAAAGTTAGATTCAACATTTCTGACTTTTCAAAGGAAGAACTGTAACATAATGTTTATGTATAGAAAATAGTAACCAGTAATGGAATATAATATTACCAGCTTATGCTGGAAACAAAATATCAAGGTCAAAAATGAAAAACATCCCCAAACTAAAAAGAGTAGATATGCCAGAACCACAACTGAAAAAATTGTTCGCTTTTTGACACTTTAGATATTATTTATGCAGCATTCATTCCAAATATAATGTATTGCTTATAGTTTATACTCAGATGGTACACACTCAAATATTTGTTGAATTGGATTTAATTCATATATTTGTCAATTATTTTGTTTAAGGTAGTATGATAGGTAGTATTGAAGAAGAAAGAGAATAAATAAGATACAGTTGTAGAATCTGATGTTTGGAAGGAACTTCAGCAATTATCTAGCCTAACCTCAACAAAATTCTCTTATACAATATCTCTACCAAATGGTCAGACTGTCTTTGCTTGAAAACCTTTAGCCAATTCTACTTTTGGATATCTCTAATTATTAGGAAGTTCTTCCTTTTATCAAGTATGACTGACCCACTGCTCCTAGTTCTGATTCTGTAGCCAGGCAAAACAAAGTCCTCCCTTTTCCTTATCATTGCCCTTTAGATCCTTAAGTCTTCTCTTTTCCAGCTAAAATATTAATGTTTTTTTTTCAACTGGTTCTTTGATACGCTTAACCATTTCTGGTAATCTCATACTTTGAAAGGTAGAAGAAACAAGGAAAATTTGGTTCTATTCTAAATCTTTTTATGATCTCCTTGCTAGGAGGAATTACTTTACTTGCTTTTGAGATTTCCCATGTCTTTCTACCTCAGCAATTAGTTCTTCCTTGTTTGTCATAATCAGGTTAAAGTTAATAGGCCTTCCTTGTTTCTCTTTTCACTTTTTGAAGGATGAAATTATCAGTAAGGCAAGTCACAAATTTTCAGCTCCTTTGCACTTGGTAGTGAGAGAGTTCCCAGAAGACTGAATAATTTAAGCCATATATACCACTACAATATCATGCTTCTATGCCAAGTTTGTGATGTTTTCCAAACTCTCCATCTAATTCTTCCTTCTTTCCACATAATATACTTAGTATAGCCTTGCAACAGTGTCACTTTTCATTTTCCCTCTTATTGTTCATTACCTACAGAATCTCTACCATATTTCTCCCCTCTGGCTAATGGATTTCTTCATAGGGGCATATATATTTCCTTAATACATAATATTACTTTACCTCCTTTAATTTATTCTTTTCCTTTTAAATAATTCATATCCTTCTAAAGCCATATTCAAGTCCTGAATCCCATCCCATCAAGAGCGTATGAGGTCAGATTTTCTTCTTCATATTAGGATCTCTAATAGACCTTGTTTATTATCCCTTGCTTTGTGCATTTATGTTTACACATATGATATCATGGATCTTGTTGCTGGCTCTCATCTTGGATATTGTCTTCTGTGAATTGATATCTTTTCTTCTGGTGTTCCCAGAATTATAGGATTATAGAAGTTTTAGGAACCTTGCTGTCCATATCCCAAACCATACCTCAAAAAGAAACACAGCTATACTATACTCACTAGTGGTTATCTAGCTTTTGCTTGAAGACTTGTTGCTGAGGAGAGAATCCAGGTTCTCTAGAGGCAGCCCATTTCACTTTTGGTTAGCTCAAAATGTTAGGAAGTTTTCCCTCATACTAGGTCTAAATTTGCCTTATTGTAACTTCCACCCACTGGCCATCTGGGGCTAGACAGAATAAGTCTAATCCCTCTTCCACTTGACAGTCTTTCAGGTTCTTGAAAATAACTCTAATGTGCCCTTTGAATCTTTCACCAGGCTAAACATCCCCAGTTTCTTCTGTGAATCCTGGTGTGGCATGGACTTGAGGTCTTTCATTATTCTAGTCACCTTTCTTTGAAGATTTACTTTCCTAAAATGTAGTGTCTAGAACTGACCAATATTCCTGGAAACTTTCTCCCCTGCTTAATGCAACTCAAGATTGCATTAGTCTTTTTAAGAGGCTGGCATATCACATTATTGAATGAATTATTAAATGAATATGTGGAGAAAAAACATTGTAAGTATCTGCTGTGTGCCTTAACACTATGCTAGGTGCTAGGGATAAATATACAAAACTGAAACAGTTCTTGCCTTCAAGGAGTTATATTCTAATAGGGGAAGAACAGAAATTAGAAAGAGAAGACCAGGTCTTTGGAGTCATAGGGATTGGGATTGGGTACAAAGGGTGGCCAAATGCCACTTCTTCAATAGCAGTAGTAGCACTGATTTTTTTTTTAATTGTTCCCAGAGCAAGAGATGGACAGTATGTTGGGCATACCTATCCTTATTGACCCTTTAAAGTCTACTTTCCCAAAGTAGAATGCATGTCAGAATATGGCCAGCTTTCCTCACCTCTGTGTGAGTGGTCAGTTAGCAGTATTTTCAGTCTGGCAGCTGATTCTTGTCTATTGGTGAGAATCAGATCCAGAACTCTATTCTGGAACTCCTTTGTTCGTTCCTCTTCCTCTGTGTGGAACTAAGGTTTTCAGATCTCTGTGGGCTGTTCTCCCTTCTCCCCCTTTTTTAGTTTGAAGTTCCCTTTTATAGATGTATACGACTTCAAATAAGCTGACTTATTTTAAGCCATGGTTTAGAAATGAAAATCCTATTCTTAAACACCATCTTTTTCATCAGTTCTTTGCTTTTACCAGTTCCTTTTGAATCTCCTATCTTCAATCAGCATAAAAAACCTCAAATGTGCTTCCTTTGTCTAAAACTTAAAATCCTTAGCTTTAATAAAAGACAGAATGTGATAAGTGCCATCAGGGAGATAAAGTGTTTTGGGATTCAGAGGAAGGAAAAGCAATAAATGATTGGGGGTATCAAGAAAGACTTCATGAAACAAGTGATACAATTTATCACACAAGTCTAAACAGTTATAGCTAATTAAATAGAAATCCTGAAGCTTTTTGAGAAATTCTTAGTGATATAAGTAGAACAAATTATTCCTCAATGATTAGCTTTTTTACCCATGACAGGATTTTGCACAATAGGTTGTGTTTAAATAATTTTTAATAAAAGATAGCATCACCTAGTTTGATCATCTATCTTATTTAACACAAGTCTAAATTATATTCAGCCTCACCCTCAAAGGATGATGATTTGAATAGTCTCTTTCAGACTATTCAAAAAAGTATGTTGCAAGCCAGGAAGATGGTTCCAAAAGAAGCTCCAAAAGTTTTTTGAGCAATAGTAGCCTCATTGGAATGTGTAGAATCTACAAAGTTAGCTACTTTGAAGGGGATAATATGCACTTATTTATGTATGTTATGGTATGTTTGCTTTAAAAAATGATTTGCAGCGACACCTTGTGGGCTACTGATTGTTCTTTTAAACTGAATGTTTAGACATGTTAATGATATTGGACTATTTTGCAAGAGCTAGCATACTGATATAATCTAATGAATCATGGAATCCTAGAGTTGGAAGGGATCTTAGAGGCCACCTAGTCCAACCCATACCCAAATAAGAATCTTCTCTACAATATACCTGACAAAATGATCATTTAATATTTGCTGGAAGTTCATATACTACTAGGCTGTACAATATTAAGAATTTCTACTTAAGAATATTAAAGTTTCAATCAGTGCTATAATGCTGAAAGTACCTAATTTTGTTTTATATTTCAATATCACACTCTTTAGTGATGCAGTGATATAAGAAAGTTTAAAACTGAATTCAGCTTAGCATTTCCTTTTGGTGATTGATATAGTGTGGCATTAACATTGAGCTTACAGATTGTAAATCTAAGAACTTATTCTTTATGCCTATTAGGCCTTCTGCTGCTTTGTATGCTTATTAGGGCTTCTCCCCTTCATCAGAATACTCTCTGTAGTAGTCATTATATCACAAGACAAATTTATCATTGATGAGTTCCTAGGATATAACCAGTCTATTGACATTGAAACAAAGTGTAGCACAGCCTTCTTCTCTCCATTGAATGCATACAGAAAATGTATGACATAATAGACAAGAGCAGTTATATGGCAAATTAAATGGGGTGACCATAGCCAAGGAGGGCAAAATTCTCCAAAAGAATGCATTAAGGCTGAGATTTAAAATGTGTGCTATAACTCTTATGCCATTTACAAACAGCATGTAGACTTTCCTGGTGCATGGCATTTGGATATAGGGCAGTTCTTTGTTTTAGTAAAGATCAGTGATTAAATTGTGAGTCTGAGGCAGAGTGGTAATCCATAACAGATTCTTTAACTAGTGGCTATGACTGCAAATATGTGAATAGTCTTCATGTATGCAATGTGTAGGTTATTTATGAAATTTTATGTTAGTCATACATACATATGTAGCCTACAGCAGTCATTGTCAATAAAATAGTCTTTTAAAATATATGTAGTATGTTTATAGCTATTCAAAAGATGGGCCTTTGCTTTCTTGGGAAGCATTGCTGATTCTGGTAAAAATCATCCTGTTTTTGGGGGCAGCTGGGTGGCTCTGGATTGAGAGCTAGGCCTAGAGACAGGAGGTCCTAGGTTCAAATCTGGGCTCAGACACTTCCTAGCTGTATGACCCTGGGCAAGTCACTTAACCCTATTTCATTGCCTAGCCCTTACCACTCTTCTGCCTTGGAGCCAATACACAGCTTTGACTCCAAGATGGAAGGTAAGGGTTTAAAAAAAAGATCATCCTGTTTTTAAAGAGGATTTTATTGGTGGTCCATACTAACATTCCACCAGAATTCCTATATGTAATACGTAGGAATGTAATAAGACATGCATTACAACTTCTGAAAAATTTTAAATGAGTATCACAAAGAGGGTAATGAAAAGTATGTGGTAAGTGTGACCAGGCTACAACATATACCTAGTAAGAAACTCTGAAGAAAACCAGGGGTGAAAGATGTCATCACTGAATTGGGAAAGAACAGAAACAGAGTTGCTCATTTCACAAGAGTTAGGAATGACAGATGGACAGCGAAAGTGTTGTGCTGGTCTTCTTGCAATGTCAAGAGACAGTGAGGAAAGCCTCCTGTCCCTGGGTGGTCACTCTTCTGGAGAACTTATGGAGGACATGAATAAGAGTCACCCATGAAAAGTGGACAGAGATGGTTTACAGTCTGTATATCTATAGGGATCATAGATCAGTTTTTGAGTATAGGTAAGTTCTAAAGGAAGAAAAAAAAAAGCCCATGTTTTTAAAAACCCTAGTGATTATTACTAGTACTGCTAAGGAAGAAGAATATTCTAGTGACTAAGAGAGCCAGCCTTGGAGCTAGGAAGACCTGAGTTCCGGTCCTGTTTCTGACACATGTTGGTTGTATGACTATCTGAAAGTCATTTAACTTCTCTGTGCTCTAGGACATTCTCTAAGATTACGATTTGCAGAGAAGGTGCTGATCTGTATTGACAGAAGGAATTTCCTCATGTTGGAGTTCCCTGCACCAATTACAGTCCAATCTCATCTCATTACACTAAACTGCTCATATCAAATTTATAAATTGTATATTGACATTTATATAATGCTTTGAAGCTTATGGAGTACTTTGCTCATAACAACCTAGTGAGTTAGATAGTTTAATTATTATTATTCCCATTTTACAAATGAAAAATTGGTATAGAAAGGTTAATTGATTTGTTCAAGGTCAAAGATCTTTGAGAGCCAGGATTTAGACTGTAATCTTATGGCTTGAAGTTCAGTATTCTTTTCCTATTGCATGCTACTTTCTAATATATGATTGAGAGAACTGAATCCTATATTCAAGTGAAGTCAGTACTCATTTGTTAAGTGCATACTATATGCTAGACACTGTGCTCAGTACTGAGGATATAAATAGAAGTACAAAGATAGTCTTTGTCCTCAAGGTGCTAAAATTCAAATGGAAGACACACATAAAAAGGCAGTGTAAAAGAGTGGGGATAGGGAAAATAACAAAGTTGGAGAGCCAGTAGAGGAATGAAGATTGGCCTACATACTTCTATAAAATGGAGTTTCTGAGAGGAGCTCACCAATGGGAGAAGGGGGCTGCCTGGGCAAAGGGATGCCCCAAGATAAGAGAACCACAGGTGTTGACTGCCTGCAAGGTAAAAAGGCAGCTGAGGCACGGTGACAAAGTTGAAATAGTCAGAAGCAGAGCTGGGAGGGAAAGCATAGCAGCAAATCATCTTGCTAATTAATATATTACTGAGAGAATTGTGTCCTAGTTTGAGGTTTATGGATCAAGTGTCTGATTTATTTTGATGGCTAATTAAATTATGTTGCCCTTCAAAAATGCTGAAAGGAAGCTCATCATCATAGCATGATAGAATTTGAGAGCTGGAAAAATCTTTGTTCATATGTATGAATTATGAAATAAGGATGTGGGAAATACTTCTTTTTCCACTTTAGAGGTATGAAAATTTAAGTATAGAGATAGGAAATTATTACTTCAAGGTCAGTAATTTCATTTTTAGGCCAAATATTGATCTTCTACCACATTCATTTGAAATATAATCATGAATATCCTAAAATATGTTACCTAATTGGAAAATATAAAATGTCAGAAAAACAGTTTCAACTAGAAATATTTATTCTTCTTTTCTCCACTTAATGAACCAGGGCAATTAATGAAGATGACTCATTGCTTAAAAAGCCATTTCAGAAAGAAAAATATATAAAAGTGGCTCATAGACATGTTGCAGCAGAGGAACTGGATCGGTAAGATATTTTATTGTAAATTTTTGAATTTGGAAACTTTCTTCATGGTTTATATGTTTATTTATGTAAACCCTAGGGCAGGGGGTCGGCAACCTTTTTGGCCGTGAGAGCCATAAAAGCCACATTTTTTAAAAATGTAATTTCGTGAGAGCCGTACAGTGCTCACAGTGCGCGCTCCTGTAACAGTGCCTGAAAAAAATTTGACTTTATGGCTCCTGCAGAAAGAGCCATATGTTGCCGACCCCTGCCCTAGGGTATTTAAGCATATACAAATTTAAGAAATTTTAATATTCTTAAAATTCCTTCTAACAGGGAAGAAGCAAGAAATAGAAGGTTTCATCTAATAGCTATGAATGCTGTATCCTTTTAATGGTTCTCAGTCCTTTAATGAATAGTGGGACATTGAAAAATTTTTTATTTCAAAGAAATCTTCTCTAGAAACTTAGAGGTATAGTTTTCATTATTGAATATACATAGAAGTCATGAACTAAAGTCATAAATTAAGTCATGAACTAAAATTTTTCCATTTTTTCTCATGGATAATATTTTATATTACCTTACATAAACAGTTAAGGTAGTGACAAAAATAACAAAATATTTCTGAAGCCTTAGGGAGAGACTTAAGAAACTCACTAGCTTGAAAAGTTTTTTTCTCGTTTGTCTACAAATTACTTTTGCCTTTCCTTGTTTTGTCTGGTCTGTAATGATCTTCTAACTCATGATCTTTCACATTGAAGACCATTTTAGAATCTTTGCCAGAAGGTTTTTAGGTCAGTTTGAGTTATGTTTCTAGGCTGGCTGTATGACTTTCAGCCTGTAAAATAGCTTTTTAAAGTTTTCTTCTCCTTCCAAACCTTGTACCTGAAGCAGCTTGGCTTCATGCAGTTCAGCTTCTACATTGGACTTGCCCACATTCTCACCATTTTCCTAACTACTAATCAATCTATGTTGCTATTAAAAATAGTGAGAGATGAAAAGTACTCAATTGAACCCTATTGTGGGTCAGGGCAACTATTGCTATAGCCAGGGGTGGGAAGAGCCAGAGTTATTTAGATGTTTTGTTTTGTTTTGTTTAACCTCTCTTCCCTTTTACTACTTCCCTAGTCAGTGTCCCCTTAGTTGGATGGGGGGGGTTGGAGGGTGGGAAAGAGACCTCATGCAGAGACCAATGACTGAATGAATGATTATAAATGCCTTGGGAAGTAACTCATTTATTAAAAATCTTCATTTGTTTTCTCATTGCCTTACAGTACTACTTAAATATGAGTAACTGTTATTTATGAATTTTATTTAAAAGGCTTCATGCAAAAGATATATATATATAGAGAGAGAGAGACATGTATATGTATATATATTTAATGAAATTGAATGGATAACTATATTTTAGGGATGTTTATAGGATTTATGCTTCAGGCAGATTGGACTAGATTTCTTCCAAATGTAAAACTATGATTCTAAGTTAACAGTTCTAATCATATTGAACAAATTTTAATAGGCATGTCATCTTACTAATCAATAAGATTATATATAATGTATCTTTAAATGAATAATTTTAATCACACTCTTCTGAAAACAATTTTGCCTTTGTCTATCACTTTATTTTGCAAAACTAATAGTAAGACTAAGTTTTTTTTTAAATTTTCAGTTACAAATCTTCTCTCTCCCAACCTCTTTTCCTCCCTTTCCCAATGAAAAAGCAAAAAAACCAAAAAAAAAAAAAACCCCTCTATTACAAATATGTATAGTCAAGAAAAACCAATTCCTACATTAGCCATGGCTAAAAAAATATGCTTCAATTAACTTTCTGAGTCCATCACCTCTCTATCTAGAAGTAGCTACTTTAACATAAGCCTTCAGGAATTGTTTCCATTGTGTTGATCAGAGTTTCTAAGTGTATAATTCCATTTTTAAAAGCCGTAGCTTATCCTGTCCAATCTTGAATTATGCTGGGTTAGATGACTCTTATTTTTCTAGGCAGTAAAGGTGAATTCACCTTATGTTTTTAGAAATAAAATATATTTCATCATTTGGTTGCTACAATGAATGGTATCATGAAGCAGTATATCATTCAATAATGGAGTAATAGTAACTCTTCAGGTTAAATTCCTTAATTTTTCATATTTCAGTATGAAAGACATAAGAAGTTGGTGAATGATTATATTTTATATTATGGTGGTAAAAAAGAAGATTTTAGACGTTCAGGGTAAGTATTATAATGACAAATTAGAAGTGGATAGTTTATACAACATTGCTAAAGGTTGCATAAATTAGAAGTATAGCTTTCCTTAGTTTCTTTGCCTTTTGTATGGATGTACTGGTGTCTGTCTTGGTCATCCAACTTTAATAGGCGAATTTTGTCTTGTCTTGCTGGGACCTAGGCCGCCTTGCCTTTTCCATGTTGTCCCTTCATCATAGCCCTACTCTCCTTCCATCTTCATCGCATCAGAAATTTGGTCTTTGCCTCTGGATCTTTGTCTCTGATAGATGAGCTTTTTGCCTTGTGTTGCTAAGATCCAAACCTACAAGCCAGTTCCAGCTGTTTCCCAACTCTGCCTAGCATATAGTAAGTGCTTGATAAATGCTTTATCTTTTTCTTGATCCGTTCATCATCATGGATGTAAAGTTTGGTATATTGAAGGCTATTTTTAATACTTTATCTATATAAGAATAAAGATCTATATAAGATAATACTGTAGCTTCTGTCCCAGGAAATATCTCTTTGACCCCTCTTGTTCTTTCTCTGGCCAAGTAGCATTTTGCCGGGAAATTTCTACAGTTGAATGTGCATATCTGTGATTGTAATGTCTGCTGAATGGCCTTTTTGTGATTAATTCTCCCCAAATGCTAGTGAATCTGAGTGTGTTAACCTTTGATTGAGATTACATTTGAATTAATTAATAAATTTTTTTTCTAGGGAAAATGATAAGACAGACTTGGATGTTATAAGAGAAAATCATAGGTTCCTGTGGAATGAAGAAGATGAAATGGATATGACTTGGTAATTTTTGTTTTAAGGAGACATATCACATTGAGGTTCTTTGCTGATTGATTTTCAGATTCAAGTTGTTTCCTTGTTTGGAAAAGTGGGGAAGAAAAGGCAAAGAAATAATTGAAACTTTTCAATTATTTAGTTTATAAAAACTTCACTAATTTGAAATATTGAGGAACTAGAGCCTCGGAGGCAAGATGAATCAGTAGAAAGCTCTAGACCAGAAATAAAAGGCTTGTATTTAGTCCCAGCTCTACTACTAATTAATTATGTGATTTTGGGCAATTTTTCTCACTTCTTTTAACTTCATTATCTTCCCTGGTAGAATGAAGGGGCTGGTCATAAGGGACATACATAGTGAATTAAAAGCAACAAGTTGCTATACAAGCATACCATTATTTTATTGAGGCTTTTAAATATTGAAAATAAAGGATTAGCAATCAAGAATTTTGCCCAGAAAGTTTCAAAACTGTATATACCCTTAGACACAGAGATACTACTATTGGATCTGTTTCCTAGGATGATCGGGGGAAAAGGAAAATAACCTATATGATCTAAAATATTTATAGCAACTTCCTTTGTGGTGTCAAAGAACTAGAAATTGAGGGGAAGCACATCAATTAGGGAATTGCTAAACAAATTGTGGCATATGATTGTGAAGGAATATTACTTCACTAAAAGAAATGATGAGCTGGCTAATTTCAAAAAACCACAAAAAAACAACACAGAAAGACCTACATGAAATTATGAAAAGTGAAATGAGTACACCCAAGAGAACATGATATATAACTACAGAATTAATGTTTGAAGAGTAACTCATGAATGGCCATCTCCAGAGAAATAACTAATAAATAGAAACATGAAAGACATAGTTTACGTATACATTTTTTTTTTGTTAAATGATACTTTCTCTAGTGCAGGAAGGAAGGAAGGGAAGGAGATATTTGGCAATTTTAATGGAACCTACAAACAATAAAATTTTCAAAAAATAGAAAGAAAATGTAGGATTAAAAATAAGCTCTGAGGTTCCTTATCCCAACTCATATCAGCTTCTGATGGGGAAGGCCCAAGACTGCTTACAGTCCAGAGCTTATTGTATTGCCTCTTTCATCAGAGCAGCAGTCAGGCATGAAAGAACCTCAGCAAGGGCCTTGCTTTGACTTGTTAGTGCCTTTTGAATGTCCCAACTCCCACCCTTTCTCCACATTGGGCTCCATAGAAAATTGAAAAGCTTTTTCTTCATCATGTAGTTAATGGACCAGAGCTAGTTACAGAATGCCTTAACATGCTCTAAATCAGGGTGTAAGCCCCTTCCCTTACATGTCATCTGATGCCCTTTTAGAAGTAGCCTTTGGGAACCTTTGTCATGTGACTGCTGACCAGCCCCCCTTTATATATGTAAAGCACTTTGTAAACCTCTGAAGTGCTATGTAAATGTCATTTATTGTTACTACTGTAGTCTAGCTCCTTTGCTTCCTGATAACTTTGTTTAGGATGAGAACTTTTAGAATTTAGAAAAATGAACACTCAACATATTTATTAGACTGTGAAACATCATGTGTTTTGGTTGGATATATGGTAGATCTTTGGTCTTAGTCAGCTGATGATTGCCTTCTTTAAGTAACCAGAGTACAGATATTCTCTGTGTGTGTTTTCTAAACCCTTGCCTTATCTCTTAGAATTGATACTAAATATTGGTTCCAAGGCAGAAGAGCAGAAAAGGCCAGGCAAGTGGGATTAAGTGACTTGCCTAGGGTCACACAGCTAGGAAGTGTCTGAGGCCATATTTGAGCCCAGATCCTTCCAACTCTAGGCCTGGCTCTCAATCCACTAAGTTACCTAGTTGCTCCTATTCTGTGTTTATGGTTAAAGGGAAACTCATTTCCTTGTGATACCAGATACAAGAAAGCCAAAAGTGCCATTTTGTTATGAAAATTTAAGAGCTGGTTTTAAATTCTAACCAGAACAATATGCTAATCCACTTCAGTAGAAGTGTGGACCTGAAAGAATGCTTCAGGTAGAGTCAATATTTTCCTCAGAAAAAGGACTTTTGATATTTTCCAGTGCTTGGTTGGAATCTTAAAGTTTTATGCCAGATAGTTTGAAAAAGATAGCTTAGACCTCAAAACTTTTTATGTAAGCATTAGTAATTGATCATTTTGTCCATAAAATAACTTCATCACTGTTATGGAGCATAATTTCAAGAACTGCATCCTCTTGCAGCCAAAGTAATACTCAGGGTGCTTCTCCCTGGGTGTATATATCAACAAATCAGAGAGGGAAGAGATCAAGAAATTGGGCATGCAACTTAAAAAATTAGAAAGAGAACAAATTAAAAATCCCCAGATAGAAACTAAATTGGAAATCATAAAAATCAAAGGAGAAATTCATAAAATTGAAAGTAAAAGAACTAGGAGCTGATACTTTGAAAAAACAAATAGATAAAGTACTGGCTAATCTAATAAAAAAAGAAAGAAGAAAATCAAATTAACAGTATCAAAGATGAAAAGGGTGGCCTTACCTCTAATGAAGAGGAAATTAAGGTAATTATTAAGAACTATTTTGCCCAATTATATGACAATAAGTATGACAATCTAGGTGAGATGGGTGAATATCTACAAAAATATAAATTTCCTAGATGATCAAAAGAAGAAATAGAATACTTAAACAATCCCATCTCAGAAAAAGAAATTGAACACGCCATCAAGGAACTCCCTAAGAACAACTAATCCCAATACTATACAAACTATCTGACAAAATAAGCATAGAAGGAGTTTTACGAAATTCCTTTTATGACACAAATATGGTACTGATTCCCAAGCCAGGTAGACCAAAAACCAAGAAAGAAAACTACAGACCAATCTCCTTAATGAACATAGATGCAAAAATCTTAATAAAATACTAGCAAAAAGACTCCAGCAAGTTATCACAAGGATTATTCACTATGATCAGGTGAGATTTGTACCAGGAATGCAAGGATAGTTTAATATTAGGAAAACCATCCATATAATTGACCATATCAACAACCAAACCAACAGAAATCACATGATTATCTTAATAGATGCAGAAAAAGCCTTTGATAAGAAATGCATCCTCACTGCCATGCCTATCAAATGAGTTTGAATTAACTGAAAATTCCACCCTCAAAAATTTGAATGAATTGACCTATTGGATGGGGTTATTTAATACTGTCTATATAATGAACATCTTTAAAGTGAAGTTATTTTAGTTATGGTATAATTGCTATTGAACTGCTCCAGTAATTACCCAACAGGCCCAATTACTTTTTTTTTTTTTAAATTTTTTTAAACCCTTAACTTCTGTGTATTGGCTCATAGGTGGAAGAGTAGTAAGGGTGGGCAATGGGGGTCAAGTGACTTGCCCAGGGTCACACAGCTGGGAAGTGTCTGAGGCGGGATTTGAACCTAGGACTTCTCATCTCTAGGCCTGACTCTCAATCCACTGAGCTACCCAGCTGCCCCAGACCCAATTACTTTTTGAGATTTCTCCTAGCAAAGACTAGAACATTCCTAGGATAGGAGAGTATTTCTTATGTCTTGGGTCTCAGTCTTATGCCAGTTCCTAGAAATTTTATCTAAACTCTCATTCGATTTGCATCTTTAAGAAATAATTTATTAAATTCTCAGTAAAATTGTATTTAATTACTTGTAATACATTTCCATATACCTCTTTTAAAATCAATAATTATATTCATTGTTTGTGTTGCTTTGACTTTGCTTCTAAGTAATAACTGTGGTAAGATTTCTAAAATTGTAATATTTATATATTTCTGACTCCAGGGAGAAGAAGCTTGCAAAGAAGTACTATGATAAATTATTTAAAGAATACTGCATAGCAGATCTCAGTAGATACAAAGATAACCAGGTATAGCTCCAAAATTTACCATTATTATAAGCTATTTTCTAAAGTTGATTCATATTTGATTAAAAGAGTAATTTTTGTATCCCATTTTAATATTATCCTTAAAGATTCTGATTCTGCCAAAATGTCCCTACATTTCTGAGTGTCCACACGAAGCATACAAATTATATCAATGGAATATATAATGTATAATATGTAATGTATGCTGGAGATGGCTCATTCCTATGACAGGAGAAGCCTACTGCTGAATGGCTGTGGGCATTGGCTTGTTCGTATGAAGTGATTTCTTATTTTTTCACTTGTGACATTGGGAAATAGAAGTTATTTCCCAAAGTAAAGTCAGATGATTTCTTCTTTTTTTCAAAATATTTAATTTAGTTTAAAATTTAAAAAATTTAATAACAAATTTCCATATAAACCAAGTTATATGATCCAAATTGTCTCCCTCCTTTTTTCCTCTCCCCCATCCCAGAGCTGGCAGGCAATTCAATCTGGGTTATATGCATAGTATCATGTAAAACATATTTCCATATTATTCATTTGTGTAAGTAAATAATCTTATAAAACCAAAACTCCAAAACTTATACTGAAATAAATAAGTGATAAGTCATATACTTTCATCTGTATTCCTACTCCTACAGTTCATTCTCTGGAGGTGGATGGCATTCTTTTTTTTTTATAATTCCCTCAGAATTGTTCTGGATCATTGCATTGCTGTTAGTAGCTAAATCTATCACATTTGATCATTCCACAGTATTGCTGTATTGCAATAATCTCCTGGTTCTGCTTATTTCATTCTGCATCAGTTCATGTAGGTATTTCCAGCACTTTCTGAAATCATCCTGTTCATCTTTTCTTATAGCACAATAGTATTCCACAGGTGATTTCTTCTGATGCTTTTGAGCTCACTCAATTAGTTAGCTCTTGATTATTCTAAATAACAATAGTGGATTTCCCTCCTTGTGTTACATTTTATATATACTATTTTAAAAATCAGTTTGCATTCTTTAAATTAGCACTCAACTTTTAAAAAATCATTTAATTTTATTATTGTTTAATCTATATCTCTCCATTTCTCCAGGAGAATAGTACCAGGTAGTCTATTAAAAGTTTTCCTAAAATATAGGGAAAGTAGAACCATAGCACTTCCCTACTCCACTAATTTTGGAATCTTATTTTTTTTTTTCTTGAATTTTTTGAGGACTCAGTTTGGCACATTTTCTAGATATTTGTGGAGGAGTTGTGGGGGAAGAATTTGGCTGGTCTTTCTGCTACTCTGTCATCTTCCCAAGTAATTTTTCTAAAACTGTCATGATCCTTACACCCCCACCCCTGAGGAAACTCCAGGGGCTCTCCATTATTTCTAGAAGCAAATATGAAATTCCCTGTTTGACATTTAAAACTCTTCATAATTTGATACCTTCCTGCTTTCTAGGCTTCTTACACTTTACTCCTCTTCACATACTGTGATTCAGCTATACTAGCCTACTGACCCTCCATTTTGCATTCTCTGTGCCTTTTAATACCTGCCCACTATCCTGGAATGCTTTCTTTCCTCCCGGCTTGCTCTTAAGTTCCTTGAATGAGATTCAGAACAAATCTCACCTTCTGCAGAAGTCTTTTCCTGGTTCTACCATTTGTTCATGCCTTTCCTTTATCTTTTTTCTATTTTTTGTGTCTAGTTATTTACATGTTGACTTTTCTATTTGAATGTATATTCCTTTAGGACAAAGACTTTTCTTTCTTTTTGTCCTCAATAGAAGCTTGTGGAGTTACTGGGTATAGGGGCCAGCCTTTATTACCTGCTTCTAAGGAAGTTGAGGCTTAGTGGAGCTACTGTGCTCTTGAGCTAGGATTTCTGTACTTCAGTAGCCTAAGGCAAACAGGTATTTGCACTTGGTTAGACCTTAATGAGGTGAACTTCTGGGTGGGGAAGCCTACAAGTTTGCCTAAAGAGGCATGAATCATATTATATTGGAAACAAATTAAACCTGTGCTGATCAGAGCCTTGAATAGTGCTGTCCCTTCCAATTGGGGAACTCTAGAGAGACCTAGATTTAAGAAAAAAAATGTTTGTTGACTTAGTGGCTGTGAGTGATTGAAGTAGCCTATGAGGATGGATTAGTAGACAATGGAAAGTTATTTTAGGATTTAAAATTTTCTCTCAAATATCTACATGTATGTAATTTGAAATCAGTTTTGTTGAAAAAGTTGTTATAGAAGTCATTGAATCTAGATTCTAGTTTGAAATTCATTTCAGAACAGCCTGCTGCTCTAAACTGAGGAACATCATAGCAATCCAATACATTAGTAGCATCATAGCTCCTAGATCCATTTAAAATAAATATATTCATTCTGTAGAGATGTTTGTTTTGAGCATCTACAATGTGGATATTATAATTCTGCCAAGCACTCTGGGGGATACACACTGTCTACCCTTAAAATGCTTACAATCTAGTTGAAGATACAAGGTATACATCTGAAAAGTTTAGATGTAGGCATGTTCCAATTTTTCACCAAAATGTATACCTGGAAGCCACAGAGCAAAGTGGATTGTTTTAAAGCAAATCATATTTTTTCAAAGGAATTAGTTAGAAGTGTAATGCAGGATTTATGCAAGATCTCTTGCATTTGCAAAATTACCCATGGCAATCCTGTCAGTTAGGAGAATGGAACTCTGGCCCAGCAGGTGCTAGTCCCAGGAGCTGACAGTTTGAGCTGGGACTATAAATACCCCTGCAGAACCAACCTGGGGGTTCTGATTTCCTTGACCTCACCCAGATACCCAGCTACCCCTTACTTCCCCTTGGGGACCCCAGGAGGTTGAAGGGAGGTTGAAGAGAGGTTTGGGTTGTGGATCATGGGCAGGATTTAGATTAGGGCAACCTAGCAACAGGGACACCCCCAAACCAATTCATCAACTATATCTGTCCAGCTGGTGGACCAAACAATATCAGGGCAATGTTAAACTATCTCTGGCTGAGGGCTGGTTCCCTCAGCTTGGCCTTACCTTCTAAGTCCATAGCCAACACTTGCCAGTTGCCCCTAGCAACAGTCTCTCAAGAGCCCTAAACCCTCTTACCTCAGTTTTCCCTTCCATGTTAAAATAAACCCTTAGCCTGGAACTGTGAGCTTCTGTAGTTATTATAACATTATCTTGGGCTAAAGGGGCTGAGGATAGGGAGAACAGCAACCACTTGACTCTAAAGGAAATACTAGGCAAGCATCCATTTTATTCAGGAAGTGTGTGAGCTTCACTTCCTATTGAGTTCTGCTTTCACTCCAGCAGGGAGGGGCTCCTCACTCTCCACCTTAAAGGAGCCTATAGATAGTAGGGAGACCGACTGGGCATCACAGCTCAGGCTACACATCCCTGACAGTCTCAAATCACCTGCTCCTGAAGTTACTGGCTCTCAGGCTCAGGTGACACACTTGTACCACCAGCTCTCCTGTTATCAGCCACATTATCCACCTATTACAGAAGTAATATTTTGAAGTAAAAACTCATTATCAACTTATGTTATAAAATCAAATATGCTTACTTTGAAACTCTGAAGAATCTGTAATTTCACTTTATTGATGCAAATTGCAGCTCTTTCATGACTTCTTATCTTATGTGATTCTTGTATATATATTTACAATGATAAAAGAATTCTCTAAATTAGACTAGAATTTTAAGGTTAGAAGAGATCTTAGAGAATTTTTCTGTTAAACTGTCATTTTACTGATGAGAGAATTATGGCCCAGAGAGTTTTTAAAAGTTCAGGGTTAGGGGGCAGCTGGGTAGCTCAGTGGATTGAGAGCCAGGCCTAGAGACGGGAGGTCCTAGGTTCAAATCCGGCCTCAGACACTTCCCAGCTGTGTGACCCTGGGCAAGTCACTTGACCCCCATTGCCTACCCTTACCACTCTTCCACCTATAAGTCAATACACAGAAGTTAAGAGTTTAAAAAAAAAAGTTCAGGGTTACAGGGCAGGATCTTTTGTCTTCTAAAGCATATCTAATATTCTTCCTATCATATTATACTTCTTAGCTTATGAAACTTCAGTAATATTGACATAAATATGCAGTCCTTTTTATAAGATGTTTTAGTCTGTAAAATGTACATATCTCAGAATTACATCACTGAATCTTAAATTTAAACTACTTAAATCAAATATAATAGATATAATCAAAATTATTAACTTAGATTTCTTTCTCTATAAATTCTTTGTTGGAAGCAGAGGTATTTGAAGTCCATCCATTTATTGCTGTAATTACCATTTTACCACTCCCTTCCCCTTCAGTGTACAACTTTTAATTGCTACCCTGAAGACAAATAAGAAAGTTACATAAGGAAAGGAGCAGCCTGAAGAATATGTGTGAAAAAAGGGGAGAACAAATTACATTTCATACTTCTTTACTTTAATGATGGTGGATAGCATTTATTGTGTTGTGGGTCAGCTATATAGTACAATGAAGAGAGACCCCTGGCCTGAAGTCAGGAAGACTCATCTTCCTGAGTTCAAATCTGGTCTAGACATTTAGTACTAGCTGAGTAACCCTGGTCTTATTTGCCACATTTTCTTCATCTGGTAGATAATAATGTTCATACGTTGTTTGTATATCAACCTCAGAATTATTTTTTGCTCGTTTTGTTTTTTAACACCAACTGGTGGAACCTTCTCCATCACCTTTCAAATACCTCCTTTGAGTCAGTGCCCCCCTTACTCAGGTGTCTGATGCAGAAATTAATGAGTGAACAAAATACTATTAAATTCCTTGAGAAGTAGCTCATCTATTAAAAATCTGCATTGATTTTTCTACTGCCTATCAGATAAAGTCCAAATTCTACAGTTCAAAACTGTCCACAGCCCTGTGTCAGGCTACTTTTCTATCTTGATGTCTCAGTGCTTCCTTAAATATTAATTTTAGAAATTAATTTTTCTAAAATGTACTGTTTCCTATTTCCTTAACTTAAAGTTTTTTCAATTCCATATCTTTCTACATTCTGTTCTCTCAATTCAATTCAACAAATATTAAGTGGATAGTATACTAGGAGCTAGATACACAAAAAACAAATACCTCAGAAAGCTTATATTTTATCTAAAGAATAGCAGGGAATATGCCATGTATATACTGATAAATAAATACACAAGGCATTTTGAAGAGGGAGAGAACAATGCCTTTCCCATCCTCCTATCAGAGCCAAAAGTTTTCACTCCTTTCTAAAAATAAATGTTTATTAAACACATGAATGCAAAAAATGAAAATAATATCATGTTTTAATGAGATATTCTAAAATCCTAAATGTATTTATAAGTCTACATAAGACTTAAATTGAATTGCCTCATTTTTTTAAATTTCATTTCAACAAATATTTTGGATTTTATGTCAATAAACATTTATTAAGCACCTGTTATATGCAAGACACTGAGCTGGGCACTGGGGATGAAAAGGCTAAAACTAAGCTTTCTCCGTTCAAGGAGTTTAGATTCTCTGACGTGAAACTATATGTTTACTTAAGTAAATGTAGAGTAATTTTGGTAGAGGTAGGAAGAGGCACTGGCAGCTGGGAGGGATCAAGAAGGCCTCCTAGATCAGGGGGCCCTTGAGCTGAGTCCTGACAGGAGCCAGGGATTGATTCTAGAAGTTGGAGGTAAAGGAAGGCATGAGTTGATAGACTTTACAAAGACATAGAGAGAAAAAATGTTTGAAAAACAGCTGAACAGCCAGTCTGACTGGAAGATAGAGTGTATGAAGGGAAGTAATAAATAATTCTTGAAAGGTGGGTGGGAATCAGATTGGGGAAGGCTTTAAACAACAGCTGGAGAGTTTGTATTTTATTCTATCTTGTATGTAGCCTAAATTTCATTTTGTTGGGATTTAGTTGAATTTTTTTTTACTTTGTTTTCTTCATTAACATTTAGTCTACTACTTTGTAGAGTATAGTACAGGTAGAGCACCTGACTATGTGCCAGGCACTGTGCTAAGCTGCTGGGATATACATACAAGCAGAAAAGACAGTTCCTGCCCTCAAGGAGCTTACGTTCAAATGGAGGAAGACAATACATAAAATGGAGCTAAAAAGGGAGAAAGAAGTACAGATGAAGTTTCTATAATGTGGGGATGTCCTATGGAGGATCAGAAGTGCATCTTGAAGAGATGAATGACAGGATGATTGGCTCAGGCTTCCTCCAAAAATGGATGTTCTAGGAGGAACCAGCCAATCAAAAGGAGAGGCTTCAAGAGTTGGGAGGGTACCTCCAATCTAGGTAGGGTGTGAGCTTTTAGGGAGAAGAGGTTTCCATGAAGTCATACAAAAAGTCCCCAGTCAGGAGTGAAGCCTGAACAACATTGGTAAACATCAAGCAAGATAATCCCTGTTCTCAAGGTGCTTACATTCTAATGGGAGGAAGACAACATGTAAAGGAGAACAGAAGTGGGTGAGGGAAGGGGGGGTATTGAGAGGGAAAGGTTATAGTAGAGAATTAGAAAGTTTTGTGGAGACCCTGGCAAAATAACAGACAAAAAGAGTAGAAAAATAGATTTACTAAATTTACTGAAATGATAATGAAAATAACATCTAAAATGTGGGAGTTCTTGATCTGGAGAGGAAAACATAATTAGCTATTTGAGCTAGCTGGGAAGTATCACTTTTTCACTAGAAGCCCAAATATGCTTCACTTCATATTTCCTGACCATAGTTGACTCAGCCTTATGGAGGAGAAGAATGATAGCAAAGGTTGAGGTCATTAAAATGCCTTCTCAGCTAAGGTTGCTTAGCCTAGGGGTATAACCTGATTTTTTTGGAAGTGAGAGTCATTTGGTTATTTGCTGTTCATTATTCAGCCTGCAATTGTCATAGTACAACATTTCTGTATTATCAACATTGAAAAAGTCATGTTATTCACTGAGTTATAATTATCCATAGATGGCATGAACTGATTCTTATTAACATTTGTAAACCCTAGTAGTTTCAACGTTGGTCTGAAAATAAGCAGAGTAAATGAGTATCAGTAAGGTGATAATTTATCCTCCTCATGTCATATTGTAACTTTTTTGATGAGAGTTGTCTTTTTAATTATATTGGAAAGTCATAATTCTAAATCCAGGACTCAAGTTTGAATTTAATTTTAAAATATTGAAAAGTGTTTCTCTTTTTAATATATAATTTTTTTCTTGTTAGTTTGGATTTCGATGGCGAGTAGAAAGAGAAGTAATTTCAGGAAAAGGTAATTTTTTTCCTTTTCAACATACAGGTTATTTATTATACTTTCAAATGACACTGGGAGGGGTTATTTCCTGGTTTAGCCAATTGATATCTATTTTAGTTTGACTATACAGATGATGTGCATGTGGTATGAGCAAACAAGCTCATAGTATAAAATGATTTCACTTTTAACAAAAAATGTAATAAGCATATTTAATTGGTTGTTAGTAAATTGCTTACTGTAATCATTCTGTATCAGATAGTTTCTGCATATTCATTTTAAACTTTTTTTTCTCAGAAGTTTTCTCCATATCTGGGAAATTTTATAATGTTGGTGTTATCTCTAGGTTCCTAATTGGTTGATTAATCTTCCTCCAAGTGTGATTTTTCTGGCCATACTCTTTTTTTTTTTTTTATCTTTGTTTCTTCTAATCTCAGTAGACTTTTGGAACCTATGGTCAAGGGATCCATACTCTATCTTAGGAAATATGCCCCAGAGGGGTAAGGGCTAGGCAATGGGGGTTAAGTGACTTGCCCAGGGTCTTCCAGTTGGGAAATGTCTGAGGCCAGATTTGAACCTAGGACCTCCTGTCTCTAGGCCTGGCTCTCAATCCACTAAGCCACCCATCTTACCCCCAAATCCCCCCTTCTTTTGCCTTCTTGTATCTTTTCTAGTGTCCAGGTTTTTTCTTACAATTTTACATTCATTTTCAGTAGTTTTATGGTTGATGTGCTTTTCATTTATTGTTGTAGTTGACTATTTTGTTTTCCTGGTTTTCTTACATAATTTTGCATCTGTTCATGTCTTTTCATACTTCTCTATATTTATCATGTTTGTCTTCTTCAGATCACAGTGATATTTCATTACATTCATGTATACAGTGTATTTATCCCAATTGATGGATATCTACTGAAAGCCAGAGTTTTCAGTTCTTTGCTTTCCGCAAAAATGCCACTATAAGATTATCACTATCTCTTAAAGCATTTTTACCAGTCATAGATTCTCAGTCTTGCAAGAAATATAAGAGGTCCTCTTAATTCCACTTGTCCTTGAACTCTAAGCTGCTTCATAATATACTTTACAAATGGACATCTAGTCTTAGATGGAAATCTTCAGGGAGGCAGAATCCATTCTCTCTTAAAGCAGTTCATTCTACTTAAATTATTAGGAAGTTTTTCCTTGCATCAATCTTAAATCTGCCACTGCAAGTTCTATCCCAGACTCCTAATTCTGTGCTCTGGATAAATCTTTTAAATATTTGAAGATAGCTATCATGTCTCCTTTCACTTTTTTCTTTTCACATACAGCTAAACATCCCATATCATTTCAGTTATGTTGTGAGGAGGATTATTTAGTTATTAGTTAGGAGATCTAATAGGAAGGGCTGGAGAATTCCACATGGAATGGGGAAGCAGGAAGTGGCATGCTCGCTCTCTGAGACGGACTCCATGGTGGTTGGGACAAGTTGCAACTGACCCTAGGAGACCTCAGATTTCCAGAGATCCTGAAGGAAGACTGACATCTACTTGTGGGAGATTTTGGTAGAGACTATTAATCCCAACCTGAGTTGCAGGTTAACTTGGGCTGGGTTAGTTCCCAGAATCTACCCACCTGAAAGAGCACTGCTAGTGGTGCTGGAGGAGCTGGTTCATCACTGGAGTGAGTCTGGACTCTGCTGTGAGGATTCCCACTTCAGTCCTGCTATTCTCTGGGCCCTACCTTGCTTAGATCTCAGTTGGGTGTAGTAGTCCCTCCCCTGACTCTGTAGTTTGCCCTTAGTCTGAAAGTGTAGAAATCCCTATTCCCAACCTTTACTATAGATTCCTTAATTAAAATTGTTATAATTGTTATAAAATTGTTATATAGGCACACACTTGATTGTCCTGTTTTGGAGCTCTGCCCTGAGCTTTAGGCAAAAAAAATCAGTACTTAGTACATAGTACTATCAGCCACCCCAAAGTGTGAACTATGTCCTTATCCTAAGCCCAGACTAGAATTTCCTGGACTAGGGCTCCAGACATTTCAGGTTTGAAATTTCAAGGGATCGGCTTGTACCACTATTTGCTTAGTCAGGATCTCAGGATCTGGATGTTAGCTTGGAGTTAGGTTCTGAACCTTGGACTGCGGATGTGGAGTGGGGATGTGTGACTTGCTCTTGGCTTGTTCTTCCCTCTTTGCTGCAGTTTCTTGCCGGGTCTGCTCTCCTCTCACCCCAGTGCCTCAGATGTTCTTCGCCTACCTTTTGGATTTTTCTTTTCTTGAAAGTTGTTTCACTCTGTCTCCTTGTTGCTTCTTTTACTCCTGTATTTGTTTTGTGGTGATATTTTAATCTTGGTCAGAGAGGATTCTTATGGTGGCAGAGAGCTGCTCTGGATTATTCTACCATCTTGGCTCCACCCCCAGAAGAGAGAGACATCCAGTTTTTCCTTCAATGAGAGTCAAATCCAGAATAGAAGTAGCCCTAGTTATTCTACTTTTTGAAGGATGAAATTATCACCAAACAAATCAGGAAAATATTAAGTATTCCACTTTTAGCTTAAAAAAAAGCTAAATTCTCCCATCACTTCTATCATGCCTCTGCTAGGTTTTTTATTTATTTCCAGATCTTATCTATTTCCTTTTTCTACCTATGTGGTCTTAATATGTTGATGACAGTATTATTTTGTTCCAATATTTATCGATTTTTCACTCAATATTTGCCACCATAGTTATTACTCTATCTAGTTCTTGTATTTATTCACCAGTATGTTCTCTTAGAGAGTGTTACTCTACCACACCAACACTCCCTATTATCTATCCTATTATTTGTGAATAAGATATAGTTTTACAGAGCCATATTTCTCATCTTACCAGGTTGTAGTGATACCTGTAAGGCCACATTTTTCTTTTTTCAGTGGGAATGCTAGTTAATCTTGCTTGCTTATTAATTCTTTATATATTTGTTTATATACATTAAAGACCATGATTCTTTTTTTGAAATTTGATTTGAGTGAATTTCTCATTATCATCATTGCTATTCTTTTTTCTACATTTCAGTATTGCCTATAGGATCCAGCTTGGTGGACATGGTTAGACAATTTTCATCCTCTCTCTGCTTTTTCCATTTTAAATCCTTTTGATTCAATCTTTAAAATTATAGGCAAATACTGTGTTTTTACTGACCCTTTTAAATGTAAATGCATTACATTTCTGGCCAGCAATGTCGTCATTATTGTTTCAAGCTGGATCTAAGAATTGAAATCCTGTTCTCAGATGCTATCTTCCTTTTTCAATTTGGTAGGTTATTATATTTTATTTTTTATCTTATTTCATCTTTTTGTTTGTTTTTGCATCACCTTTATTTTCAGATCTATTTGTTTCCCTACCCAGTAATCCATCCATTATAACAAAGATTATTTTTTTAAATTTTATTTAATTAATTAATTAATTCAGGGTATTTTTTTCATGGTTACAAGATTCATATTCTTTCCCTCCCCTTCCCCCATCCTCTTCTGTAGCTGACATGCAATTCCACTGGATTTTACATGTGTCATTGATCAAGAACTATTTCTATATTATTGATATTTGCACTAGGGTGATTGTTTAGAGTCAGTATCCCCAATCATCCTTATCAACCCATGTGACCAAGCAGTTGTTTTTCTTCTGTGTTTCTACATCCATTATTCCTCTGAATGTGGATAGTGTTCTTTCTCATAAGTCTCTCAGTATTGCTCAGGATCCTTGCATTGCTGCTAGTAGAGAAGTCTGTTATATTTGATTGTACCACAGTGTATCAGTTTCTGTGTTTAATGTTCTCCTGCTTCTGCTCCTTTCACTCTGCATCAATTCCTGGAGGTCATTCCAATTCACATGGAATTCCTCCAGTTCGTTATTCTTTTGAGCACAATAGTATTCCATCACCAGCAGATACCACAATTTGTTCACAATTCATTCCCCAGTTGAAGGGTATCCCCTCATTTTACAATTTTTTGCCACCACAAAGAGTGCTGCTATGAATATTTTTGTGCAAGTTTTTTTCCTTATTATCTCTTTGATGTATAAACCCAGCAGTGATATGGCTGGATCAAAGGGCAGGAAGTCTTTTATCGCCCTTTGGACATAGTTCCAAATTGCCATCCAGAATGGTTGGATCAATTCACAACTGCACCAGCAATGCTAATTAATGTCCCAATTTTGCCACATCCCCTCCAACATTTATTACTTTCCTTTGCTGTCATGTTAGCCAATCTGCTAGGTGTGAGGTGGTACCTCAGAGTTGTTTGGATTTGCATTTTTCTAATTATAAGAGGTTTAGAACACTTTTTCATGTGCTTATTGATAGTTTTGATTTCTTTATCTGAAAATTGCCTATTCATGTTCATTGCCCATTTATCACCTGGGGAATGGCTTGCTTTTTTGTACCATTGATTTAGCTCCTTATAAATTTGAATAATTAGGCCTTTGTCAGAGGTTTTTGTTATAAAGATTTTTTCCCAATTTTTGTTGCTTTCCTTATAATTCTGGTTGCATTGGTTTTGTTTGTATAAAACCTTTTTAATTTAATGCAATCAAACTTTTTTATTTTAGATTTTAGATTTATTTTACATTTACATATACATTTTACATATTTTACATTTTATAATTTACACTTATTTTCTAACTCTTGCGTGGTTTTAAAATCTTTCTTATCCCAAATATCTGACAAGTGTACTATTCTGTGTATTCTTGCATATTTGACTATTTTATGCCATTTTCATAATGTGACTACTTTTTATGGGCATCCTGGCATGCCTACCTGTGCCACCTCTGTTACTTTTTCCTCTTAAGGGTTTCTGACAACAAAGTATATTAATGGATCTTGTTTACCCCATTAACAGCTGGTACTACTGTATTACAGCCAAAACTACATTTTGAAAACACAATATAAATATTACTTTAATACTAATGGATCTTCTAGACTGACTGGCTCCCATTGTTTTGAGGATGGTTTCTATTTGATTATTCTAAATTATCTATAGAGGAGCAATTAGGCTTCTAATGACCTATTATGACCTCTTCTTAAACTTTCACCTAAAGAATACAGAACATATCTGTATAGTGTTTTACAGATGTTAGTTTTTACAGATATGTGATACAAATATGTAAAATCATATAGAGACTTTCACAATGTTTTGAAAAGTTTAAATTTAAAATCCAAGTTAAAAAATTAAATGAGTGATTTTTATGTGTCCTGTCAGCATTAGTGCCTGTTTACATTATCCAAGGCTAACTCTATTAAGTAAATGCATTGCTTATGTTAAATATGAAATTAACTATAAAGATACAAGTTAAACTGAAGGGCAGGAAAACAATTTAGTACTAGGGTACTAGTCTTGTAAAGAAATTGAGGAATCTAATTGAATTTTTTGCTTTTCAGTAGGTAATTTTGATATAGTATTTTTTTGTTTGTTTGTTTGTGGGAGCAGTCTGGATGTGTAATTTAATTGAGGTAGAAAACTCCCAGTAAGAATTCCTTCTACCAGTATAACTTGGCATCTCTTCTACAACTTAACCTTAGTTATCTGGGAACCTGAAAGGTTAAGTGTGACTTGCCCTGCAGAGGATCTCATAGCCAGAATGTTTCAGGAGCAGAATTTGAACCCAGATTTTCCTGACTCTAAGGCTGACCCTCTGTAGCCGTGATGGTGAACCTATGGCACATGTGCCAAAAAAAGAGCATGCAGAGCCCTCTCTGTGGGCCTGCAATTGTCCATAACAGTTTGTTACTAGAAACCCAGAGAGATGCAAGGAGGAGCCGTTCTCCCCCCTCTCTACACGTGCCTGAGGACATTCTTCACTTTACCTGCCTCTTTGTCCAGCAGCCAATTGGAGTACTTCCTCTCTCCCCTGTCTGGTATAAGGCGCTGGGGCCAGTGGGGCTCACATGATGCATGAAAGTGTGGCACAGATGGCAGCCTGTTGAGTCTGTGGTGAAGGTGAATTCCGAGGTAGGGTTGAAGAGGAGCTGGGTTTGAGGGGAGCATAGCTCACAGCATGGCACATAGCTGGAAGGGAATGGAGCACTGGGGCCACTTTCCTCCCCCTCTCCACACGTGCCTCTCATTCCCTGCCCAGAAGACCAGTGGGAGAGCTTCTTCTCTCCTCTATCTGGGGTAAGGTGGAGAGGGTGAGGAGGTGAGGTGCGAGAGGGGCACTGCACTTGATATGGGGGGCGGGGTGGGGGCAGGACCTGGCACTCCCTCTCTAAAAGTTTTGCCATTGCTCTATACTATACTGTCTCAACATTAAGAACTAACAATATATAATTTAACATGGCCAGTTTTGTGTATGTTTGGGAATTTTGAAAAGGGGAAGATTCATTATGTTAACATTTTAAATATAGATTAGATCTAAATTATTTTTGGATCTGGATTTTAGATTTAGGTAACAGCTAATCTACATCATAAAGGTCAGAAATGAAACATAGGCATGTATAATCTTTTAAAATTAAGCAAAATTTTCTTTGTAATATCTTCAGGTCAGTTTTTCTGTGGAAATAAGCGATGTGATGAAAAAGAAGGATTAAAGAGTTGGGAAGTGAATTTTGGCTACATTGAACATGGTGAAAAGAGAAATGCACTTGTGAAACTAAGTAAGTTGATTTGAGAGTGATTGTTTTTTAATTTAACATGATATCTAACTAAAACTACATGTTAAAACTATTCATTTTCATTGGTAGATAAGGCAGAATTGGAAATCATATAAGTCTATTGTTAGAAAAATTAATTGAATTAATTACAAGTTAAAATTAAGTAACTTCCTAAAAACTGCCCATTGCTTTATGATTTCCAGTTCAGCTTTTCTGTTCAAGAAGCTCTGGTGTTTTTTTTCCCCTTGGCTCTCAATTGCTTTTAAGTTAAAATAGTCTTCTGTGTTCAGTGTTTAAAACTCTTTACAGTCTGGCTTTAATCTATATTTCCAGTTTGATCACCCATTACTCCTCTACACTAACAGGAAAATTGGTTTACTTGATATTCTCTATTCCCACATTTCCTTCACACATCCCCTCATGCCTTATGAGCTTCACTTCACTTCACTCTGATCTCTGATCTCTTGAAAACTTTAGCCCCCTTCAAGGCTCAGTTTAAATGTCACTTCCAGTAAGAGGCCTTTCCTGCGTTTCTAATAATTATTTGTCACATACTTCAAAATACCATGTATTTATTTTGTATATATCTTATATTTACTTATTTGTAAATATAATGTATCTCCCTTAGAGTGTAAACTCCTTGAGAGCAAGGACTGTTTGAATTTTGTATTTTTAACTCCAGAACCTATCATGTCACTTAAATTCTTGTTGATTGATGAGGAAGTTAGCACATCGATATTGTTTTACCTCTTCTAGCTATTACTGAATATATCTTACAGGATTCTTGTAAGGGTCAAATAAGGTAATGTATATAAAGTGCTTTTTAACCTTGAAGCATGATATAAATGTCATCTATTATTCTTATTGTTAATTAATTATGCATTAGTCATTTGTAAAAAAATTCTGTATCTGTTAAAATGAGGTGTCATTGGTTTTAGGGTTAAGGTAAAACATTATCTGCTTTTTAGAAAAAAAAAATACAAGCCATATAGTCAGTTCTCAATTATCTGCCTTTATAGAGGGAAGCATGGATGATCCAAAAATTATTTCTTAAGGTCCTGGGGCTTTGTCTGTTTAAAATGTCACGCTTCAGGATGGAAGGTATTTTGAAGTTAAGTATTTACCACTGATGGCAAAATGGAGCTATCATACATTATCCATGTATCTGAGGGGAGAAAACCGAGGTATGAATAATATAGCAGATAATTCAGAAATCTTTTTTACTTGACTTTGAAGAGCATTTAGGAGTATGCACATTCAAATATTCATATACTACATCAGTTTTCATGCCTGATTCCAAACCTTGCTTGCTTTGGCCTAGTTTATATCCTGTATAGATAAGCTAGGACAGTGATGGCAAACCTTTTAGGGATCCTGTGCCATGCCCCACCCCCAGGCTGTGTGCAGTACCCCACCCACCCTTTTCATTCTGAGTAGGGCTGGGGGTGGGCTGCAGGCTGCCAAGCCAGGGCTTAGCTCTGTGGGGAGGCTCCTGTGCCCCATACTTGTGCTTGTCTTCGGGGTGGGGCGTGGAGTGTGTGCAGGACCAGGCTACCAGCCTTAGGCCGGCCATGCTCTGCCCCTGTGACATGGAGAGAGGCTAGAGTGCCCCACTTACTCTGTTCAGGGATGGGGCCAGACTCTCAGCTGGCCAAACCAGGGACCTGTGAATTCCCACAGATAGGTCTCTGTGTGCCATCTTTGGCATGCCTTCCATAGGTTCACCATCACAGAGCTAGGAGGTGGGCTACCACCACTTTTTTTTTAAGTGGGAATACTAAATTGGAACTCAGACAACCAAGGCTCTTATAATATGTTTACCTTTTGTCACATGAATTTGAGCAAGATATTTAGTTGCTTTTGCTTTACTTTTTCTGTGGGTACCTGTAAGGGTGAAAAAGGGGTTTTATGGGTTCAATATATTAAAATATGGTCGCCAGAGGATTGAACAATTATCAGTCCTCAATTAAGAATAATATCAAGTCAAAATTGACTTTTATGAAAGTTTATTAACAATTGAGAAGAGAGAGAGGAAATAAGGAAAGTGAAGATATTGAAGCAGTCTCACCAAGATCTCAGCGTTCCAGCCAGAACTCCTTCATGGACCAGAAGAGCTCCTTCATCACCCTCACTCTTCACCAGAAGCTCCTCCTTACCAGACTGCCTTCATGGTTTTTATAGTGGTTTCCTGTCCCTGACCCTTTTCACAGGGGCCAATCACAGCTTCCAAATTGTCTAGCACTGTCTAGGGGATAGTCTTTGTGGGAACTAGTTCGCACCTTCTGGAGGTGTGAATGCTCATCAAAAAGGTTCATACTTTCTGAGGGTGTGAACAAGTTTCTGACTGTTTGAGTTAGAAAAAAGAGTGGAACTCTCCAAGTATCTTGTTGGCTTCTCACCTAGCACTAGGTAGGGTGTGAATTCACTAAGTGGTTTTTCAAGCTTCTCCCACCTATTTCAAGCTTGGGTTGATTCAAAATTATTACCAACCAAAGTGTTAACTCCAACTAGGCAAAGAGAACAAAGGATTCCCTTTTCACAAGTGTGAACTCAAAGATAACCAAGAATTCCCTTTTACATACCAATCTAGGAATAGTGACCCCTATTCTACTTTAAGTCACATAGATATTTTGAAGAAAAATAAAGTAACATTTTATTAAATGTATTAATGGACTGGTTGACATTGTGGATAAAGGAAATTCATAAATAATCTCCAAGTTTTATTTTAAGAATCAACAAGCATTTATTGTGCTTACTATTAATAGCCAGTATTTGCTGATAAAAAGTATAAAAAAAGAAACATACTCGAATTTGATCTCTAGTACTTACTTCTCATCATTTCCTAGTGTTATTTTATCTAAAAATCAGTCAGTTTGATCAAAACCAAGGAGCTTGGTTAATCAGGCACCTAAAAGATGGAACTTTAGCTGTTTTTGCAAGCTCATTGGTCTCTGGAGAGTAAAGAAATTCTATGTAAACAGGTTTTTGCTCTTAGATTTCTTTGAATTTAGGATAGGTCAGTTTTTAGCAACAACTTCTGTTTATTTGTTTATTAAATATACTGACAACTCTTTTCTCTGTTTACCTCCTAAAGTAATGTAATATTTTTAATAAGCTAGATATGTTTATGTGAATTTCTTTTTCTCCAACCCTTTTTTGGTTATGCTTATAACATCTTTTTGAGATTAGGAGAGACGAATAATATTCCCATGATTTCTTTAGCAAACTTATTTCCATTAATACTACTTGTAAAGGAACATTTGGAGAAAAAAAGGAGAATTTTCAGTTTAAAATCACATGATAATTTGTTTATCCAAATTCTGTTAAATAAATGTTTTCACATATTTCTTTTAGGACTATGCCAAGAATGTTCTTTCCGACTAAATTTTCACCACAGGTAAATAATCTTTAAAATAAATTTGAATTGGGCATCTTAAATAGTGTGACTGCTATATGACCAGTACCTTTGAAGTAGGTATTTATTTACCAGCAGGGTTGTTTGCTTGACTAAATGGTTGAATGGTTATATAGAATGTCAAGACACAGTTTACATGCCCTTAAAAACCAGGGAAATGATGCTTGCTTATCATCCATTTTTGAGCAATCAACAAACCTTTATTAAGTAAACTGAGTGCCAATCACTGTGCCCAATTATTTATTCAGTTCTTAGCTCACTGTCTAATATAAGTGCAGTAGATGGATGTTGAAATTTTTTTGTGGAGAGAGCCTTTTCTCAGATACTATAACATAGTTCCATCTTTTGGGTTCAGAGCATTTTGGGAATTATGTCTTAAAATCTTCATGTAGCATTTTAGGTATTCCTGTAGGAACAGTGTCACAATTGAAGTGTGTTCTTGATTAAAGACTTGGTCGCAGATCATTGGTAATGACCCATAAAATCAAAAACAGAAAAGCTATAAACCTCAACAGTCATTTAAAATGGTAAAAAATGGACTAAGTCCTATAAAATATACACAACTGAATTGTACTTATTGATTAATAAGAATTCCAATAGGCTATAGAGTGTTCAGATAGCATATAAGAAAATAGTATTCCTGAATGTAACAAATCTGAATTATCTACAGTTGTTAAATATAATGAATATTCGTTCATTACATATTCAACAGTGATAATTCTTGCTATTTTAGAGTTTATGAGTATTTTTGGCAAGACTTTAATTGGACTGGGTCTTTTTATTTTTATTTATTTTTTATTTTAAAATATTTTTCCATGTTTCCATATTTCATTTTCTTTCCTCTCCCTCTCCCCTCCCAGATCCAATAAGCAACTACACTGGGTTATACAAATGTTATCACATACCTATTTCCATATTATTCATTTTTGCAATAGAGCGATATTTTAAAACCAAAATCCCAAATCATATATCGATATAAACAGATGATGTCATTTGTTTTTCTTCTGTGTTTCTACTCCTGCAATTTTTTCTCTTGATGTGGATAGCATTCTTTCTCATAAGTCTCTTGGGATTGTCTTATATTAGCAAAGTCCATTTCATTGTATTGTTCCACAATGTTTCACTTCCTGTGTATAATGTTCTTTTGGTTCTACTCATTTTACTCTGCTTCAGTTCTTGGAGGTCTTTCAAATTCATATAGAAATCCTCCAGTTCATCATTCCTTACAGCACAGTAGTATTCCATCACCATCATATGCCACAGTTTTGGACTGGGTCTTTTAAAAAACCATCAAGGGAGTTGCAAAATATTTTCTTTTCCTTTTAATAAATTTACCTGCCATAAGCTACAACATTCAAAATAATGACATTAGAGCTCAAGGTCATTGTACCATTGAAATATTTTGAGTCCTCACTAAATATTTTGTTTTTTAGAGTTAAAAAAAAAAGAATTTCTTCATTTTAGTCTTCTTATTCATTCATTCTTCCCATCACCACCCCAGTTGCTTTATCTCCTGCTGTCAGGGCTGGACTTAAAGTCAGAAAGATCCAAGTTCAAATCAACTTCAGGTAATTACTAGTTCTATAACTAGACAGTTAGCCTCTCTCTGCCTCAGTTTTTTCCTTTATAAGTGGGGATGCCTACCTAACAGGGTTGTTGTGAGTACTGAATGAGATAATGTGTAAAGCATTTTGCAAACTCTAAAGCACTATTTAAATGCTATTATTATTATCATTACTGTTATTATCATCACTATTCTTTATACTTAATTGATACTTTTTAAAATGTTGCTTTTTGTTTTAAAAAATCAGTATGAAATATACTTTTTGTTTAATTTTTAACATAAAGGAGAAAAGAAGTCAAACCCAAAAAGTTAACGAATAGAACTGAAGAAGATTCTGAAGAATCGTCACATAAAAAATCCAAATTATCTTCTTCAAAAATGCAATCTTTCAAGAAAAAGAAGGGAAAAGGTATGAGGAAACCAGTATGTAATTTATAAAAATACTTTAAATGTATAAATATAAAATGTATAGAATCCATTTATAATAAATTGAACATGACTTCTATTCCTTAGATATAAAGTACAAAATATATAAAGGAAAATTCCATATGTCTTCAGTATTTAAAAAAATTGTAGGACTGATATTGTAGCTTCCAAAGAGCAGAAAGTTAAGAGAATTGAGCCCTATTACTACCTTTGCTACTTGTTATGTGACTGGGCAAGGCTCTCTTCGGTCAAATGAGGGAATTGGACTAGGTGATATCTGAGGTTACTCCAGAATTTAAAAGTTGGAAGTTTATTTAAAAAAAAATTTTTAGGTAAATTTTAAGTCTCACTCTGAAAGTAACTTCTGTTTGTTCTTTTGGCCAATTACAAAGACAAATGAAATAAAGCTAAGTTGACTTTAAATTCATATCCTTATAGTGGATAATCACTGGGAACTGGCAGTTAAATTAGAAAGATAATGTCTTATGAATTTGATCCAGTCCCATGCTAATGTAGGAATTTCAAAGCTTAAGCTGAATTATATCTTTGGACAGGAGAGGGCTGTCTTGTTCTACTTCAGGATGTATATTGTATTTTTTTATCTCCTTTTATTTCTAGTAAATTATTTCATGGTGAATTATAGTAGTCTGACCGCCAGTTCTGAAATTAGAGGTCCTGATGACATGTTCTACCTTAGAGATATAATAGTTATGTAACCCCTGGACAAGTTAAGCCTTTCATTATCTTAAGACAATTCTCTTAATGCTCTTAGTTCAGATGAATTGCTAGTCTGCATCAGTGAAGAGAATATATGCATTGTGAATTCCTCACATTAGTAAAATCATAAATCTGGACCAAAAAAGCAAATAACCAAATTATAAATGCCCTTTCTTATATTTTCACCTAGGATTAAGCTTGATCGTAAAGAGAACATAATGTTATCTACATTTTGATAAGACACAGTGTATAGAGCAGAGGTTTTTCAATTTTCTCTTAACCTTTTCACCAATTTAAAAATAATAATAGGATTGTAGAAATGTATTCATTTAACATGTACCTATGTGTATTATAATTTTAATAAAAATTTAGGTGGTCTGATTTGATAGTGATAAGTTCTTCATTACATTACAAAAATTAAATTTTATCAGTTTGAACCATTTTATTTTAGAAACATTAATAGCCATTCTCGTGTGCATGTTCTCATTATTCTATGTATTACATTTTTACATTTTTAAAGAGCCCCTGCCTTTTAAGAACGTATAAGGTACCTATGAGATAATTATTTAAGCAACTAGTAAACAGGGAATATATTGGATCTCCCAAAATTTGTGCACATGTAAATAAAAAAGGTAAATTATTGGCCCCACATGCCAGTCTAGTCACAGGAATATAGAACTAGGTGAGAATATATCTGAGAAGTTTGATTCAAGTCCAATCTGGGTTTAGAGGTCCAGAAGTATAGGTCGAATGTGTTCTAGGGCTACTTTCTGGAGTTCAGATTTATTCTGAGCTCTGAAGAAGTAGGAGAGGTCAGTGGTTTTAAGACTCAAATATTGAGTAAATGAATTGCCTAATTAATCAGGTTGGACTTTGTCTTGTTTTTCCACATAAAATTACCTCAACCTACCCAAAATTATAGTGTACATATTGTATGCTTATTGAATGAATAAATCTCTGCCATTCTTTTTATCAGGTGGTTGCCAAGTGTTCAACTACTTAAAAAAAAATTTTTTTTTTTACCAGACAGAATACACTTCCATTTTGGTCATTGTTGTAAGAGCACACTCAGATAAAACCAAAACCCCAAAATAAAAATGGAAATTCACTGATGTGAAAGATAGTACACTTTGAACCACATCCATCTAACTCCAACGGTTCTTTCTCTGGAGGTAGCTAGTGTTCCCCGTCATAACTTTCAGGATCATCCCAGAAACAGTGATTCCCAAAGTGGGCGCCACCGCCCCCTGGTGGGTGCTGTAGTGATCCAGGGGAGCGGTGATGGCCACAGGTACATTAATCTTTCCTATTAATTGCTATTAAAATTTAAAAAATTAATTTCCGGGGGGGGGAAGTAATATTTTTTCTGGAAAGGGGGTGGTAGGCCAAAAAAGTTTAGGAACCACTGTCTCAGATCTTTGCTTTTCTGAGAGTACCCAATTCTTTTACAGTTAATCAATCATCATACAGTATTGCTGCAATTGTGTATAATATTCTCCTGGTTCTGTTTATTTTGCTCTGCATCGGTTCATGTAGATCTTTCAAGCTTTTTCTAAAATAATTTTGCTTATCATTTCTTATAGCACAATAGTATTCAATCACTATGTGTTCAGCCATACTCCAACTGATGGGACAATCCTTCAATTTCCAATTATTTGACTACTTTTTATTTGTTTTTTTTTTTATTTATATAAGATAAATAGGGGAAAATGAACAAGAAAAAAATATTTGTTTGGCCCTTGGCAGAGCAAGCTGTATCTGTCTTACAGATCAGCATCTCTGCCCACCAGTTCTCTTTTGCAGGCCTTAAAGAGGCTATGCCTGCTGAACTTTGGCCTATGGATCATCCACTTGGAATGGAATATGATTAGGGAAAGCAAAACTCTGCTTGATAGTCAAGGAAGATCTGACTCTTTGCCTTGCTGCTACTTTGCTAGGTGGTGCAGTGGATAGAGTGCCTGACTTAGAGTCAGGAAGATTCATCTTCTGAGTACAAATCTGGCCTCAGACACTTAGCTGTGTAACCCTGGGCAAGTCATTTAACCTTGTGTGCCTTAGTTCTTCATGAATAAAATGAGCTGAAGAAGGAAATGGCAAGCCACTCCAGTATCTATACCAAAAATAATCCAAATGAGATCATGAAGAATCTGAAACAACTGAAAATGATTGAACAAGAGAGTAACACTTTAATGGAGCACATGGTATGCAGATCAAATGAAAGAGCATATGTAAAGCATTCTGCAAACCTTAATGTAGTGTATAAGTGTAAGCTATTATTTCTTTTTCTGTACTTTTCTCATCATTTAGGAAATGTAGCAGAGTGTTTTTATTAGTTTAGGAAACTCCCAGACAAGGGAGCTCCTTTTACTGATATGTCATTACCTTCTCTTTAACTTAAATTCTTAGAAAATTGCCTATGGAGGTGAAAGTCTTTTTTTGGTGCTTCTAATTGTGTGTGTGTTGTTGACTTATAGGTATTGAAAAACAGTTTTTTCCTCTAATGTCATTGGGATATTATGAAAACTAATGTTTGTTTGTGATATACCTTAAAGATGCAAACATTTCTCTAGAAATTTCTCTCTAATAGTGCTGTGCAAACAAATATTTTTGAGGAGGAATAAAAGTAGCCACCTAAACTTCCTTTTTTTTTTTTTTTTAATTTTTTTATTTTAAACCCTTAACTTCTGTGTATTGACTTATAGGTGGAAGAGTGGTAAGGGTAGGCAATGGGGGTCAAGTGACTTGCCCAGGGTCACACAGCTGGGAAGTGTCTGAGGCCGGATTTGAACCTAGGACCTCCCGTCTCTAGGCATTGCTCTCAATCCATTGAGCTACCCATTTTAATGAATGTTTTCTTGATATTTTTAAGGCCAGATATATTTTTGTGGGGAATAATATAATAGGAGTGTTTATACAATTAGAATATTATAAATTGAGATTTCCCATTGCCAGAAATAATCCTATTGTACAGAAGTACATAATGTGATAGTCCTTTTATTGTCTTCTCAGGATTTGTTAGTTCCTACCAAACATCCTCTATTTTGTACTTCTCTTTGGATATTTCTGAATCCCCAAATGTTGCATATGATCAAGAGGGACAATAGATGGATGTTCATGTAAACAGATATTAGAAATTCTACTTTAAATATTTATTGATGGCTGTTCAGTTTTCTCATTCATCCACACATCTATTTCTGGTGGTAGAAACCTTGCCTTTTGAGAAATGTCTTTTATATAGTTGACTTGCCACAGTTTGCCAATTTTCTGATGTGATCATTATCATATTACAACCTGATTTCACAGCAAGAAAGAGATTATGTAATAAATGAAGAAATAGGAGATTAAGCTATCTACTGATCTACTTTGGCCTAATTATTTTTCTTTCAATTCAGTTAGCATTTTATGGATGCCTTTTGTTTTTTACATTATAGTCATTTTTAGGTATTACACCTATACCCTATCCAATGATCCTTCCCTTGTAACAAAAAACTTAACCTGTTTTACAAAACCAACCAGGATCGACAGTTTGACTTCATTTAGAGTTAAGAGTTGGCTTCATTTTAATGTTTGTTTCATTTACATTATCGTTTTAATCAACAACAATATATTAGGCACCTACTATGTATTAGGCATTGTGCTAGGACCTTGGGATATAACAGAAGTGAAAATAGTTTGCCCTTGAAGAGCTCACATTCTTTTTGACAGGCTTAGTCACTGTTTTTCTAGTTTTTCTGGTTTATTCTTCAGTTCATTTAAGCTTTTTATGTTCTTGAACTCTTCATATTCTTTTTGTTTTTATTTTTTTTATGGTTCAGTAATATTCTATTATATTCATATAGCTCAATTAATTAGCCATTTTGCAGTCAATGGTTTTTCATTGTATTTCTTGTTTTGTTAAATTTGTTTTCATTTTACTTACTTTACAAAATTAAAATAAATCCATAGTTTAGACAGGCAGATGGAATCAAGAACTATGGTCAGTTAAATGTTACCCTTCCCCTCATTGGAACTCTTAATTCACATTAACTGTCTAGTCAATCAATAATGTTTGGGGCATGCCTTAGTCAGTTCAGAATGCTGTACCACAAATTCTGGAATACAGATGTACATAAAAAAAAAGTATAAAACATGATTTTTTGAAGAGATTTGTATTCTAGTTGGGAAGACACAACTGACAAATTTAAACAATTAGAAAACAAAGAACTAAACTAAATATAGCACTTATCAGTATCATAGCATATTATTTTGTAAGTGTTATACAATAATAATGAATATACAATTTTCTTTCCAGAACAATCACTGTCAGAGAAATCAGAAGGATCAGATAATGGTAAGTATTAGGTTTTGATTATTCCTGTGGAATTCTGAAGATTTGAATCATGTGAATTAATGAAGTATCTTAGCATGCTGATTGAGAAATGTCTACTTTGAATCATTGTATATTTCAGTATGGTGTTTCTTAAGTTTCCCTGAAATCTACATTGAGGTCTCATCACAGAAGAATTTTATATATTATGTGTAATATATAAAATCATCTGACACAGACATGATCATTTTTCTCAAATATACTTAAATTTAAGTGTCTTTGAATATGTGTTCTCCTGCTGTTAAAACATTCAAAATTAATACTCTAGAGCAGGGATCGGCAACCTTTTTGGCTGTGAGAGCCATAAACGCCACATTTTTTAAAATGAAATTTCATGAGAGCCGTACAGTGCTCACAGTGCACCCTCCTGCAGAAAGAGCCATACGTTGCCAACCCCTGCTCTAGAGGGAAGACAGTTCTCTGTCACTCTCCTTTTCTCTCAAACATAATTAATTTCTTTTGCTGACCTCATCAGTTCCCATATCTATGCAGATGACTCAGAAATATCTAGGCCTACTCTCTCTCCATCATCAACTATCTGTCTGGCTTCTCAAACTGGATGTCCTAGAGACTTTTAAAATTCAAACAAACTTTACCTTTTTTCTTCTTCAAACACATACCCATTCTAAATTTCCCTATTTCTGTTATAAACATGGTCCCAAGGAATTTAGAGCCAAGTGGCTTAGATCTTCTCAGAAATGGTCTCTGAAGGCATAGTTTGGAGGCTGGAATAGCTCTGAGAAGGTAGGATAGAATTAATATCACTGATTTCATAATCTAGTGTTTATCTCTCTGATCTCCAATCCAATCTACAATTCATTACATTTCACATTGATCTATATTATTATTGTTTTTGTTGATGACTTATATCTTGCAACTTTGCTAAAATTGTTTTAATTAGTTTTTTAGTTGATTTTCTAAGGTTCCCTAAGTATATCATCATATCATTTGCATAGAGTGTGATAGTTTTTTGTTCCTTTGTTGCCTATTTTTGTTCCTTCAGGTTTTTTTTTGTTGTTTTATTGCTATAGCTAACATTTCTAATACAATATTGACATTTTGCTTCATCTCTGAACTTAGTGGAAAGTCTTCTACTGTTGAAAAGACTCCCCATTACAGATAATACTTGCTTTGGGTTTTATATAAATATTATTTATTTTAAGAAAATCTTCTTTTATTCCTATGCTTTCTATTGTTTTAATAGGAATAGATATTCTATTTTGTCAAAATCTTTTTCTTATATCTATTGGTATAATCCTATGATTTTTTTTGTTTTTATTGTTAATTATGCTTATGGTTTTCCTAATAGTGAACCAGCTCTGCATTCCTGGGATATAAATCCTGTCTAATTGTAGTGATTATTTCTGTCATCTCCTTGCTAGTATTTTGCATCAGTATTCATTAGGAAATATGGTCTATTGTTTTCTTTCCCTAGTTCTGCTCTCTCTGGTTTAAAGATCCACCTTTTAAAGGACACTAGTATTCTTCTCCAAAAAAGTTCAAATTGAGGGTCATCCAAACAATAGTGAGGAGGCCCATGATAGGAAGTAAGTAGGTTACAACATGTTGCTAATCATAATTCTTAAAGATAATAATTGTGCAATCAAGATAAATACCTGTTTCTTTCCTTCCCTCCTTCTTTTTCTCCCCTCCCTTCCTTCCTCCCTCCCTTCCCAATGGACCAGTCAGATGCTCCATGGCCATCTATATGATGTCAAGAGAAAAGCTTGGAGCATGTTATGTGGAGCCTCTGTGGAGAATATATAGGAGGATATAGGCAAGAATTGTCCTGGATGAGTTACAGCATGTGTAGTTGAAGGGACTACTTATAATGATGAGATCATAGACCTGTCACTATATTGAAATAAGATATTTTAAAGAGAGACTGTATTTTGTTTGGCCTCAAAGACCAGAATTAAAGCAATGTTTGGAAGTTACAAAAAAGTAGTTCTTATTTGATTTAAGGAAGAACTTTCTAACAGTTAGGGCTAGCCAAAAGTATAATGGTCTGCCTCAGAAAAATTCCTCATCATTGAAAGTCTTTAATGGAGGCTATAGGACCACTTGTTGAAAATGTTTCAGGAAGAGGCTATACCTGGTGAGTCCTGAGTGTTCTACCAGTGAGTTTCTTTCTTCTTGAGGTACAATTGCTAGGAAGTTGAAGAGCTGAGACTCAAACTTGAATCTTCTGGCTGTTGCTAAATAAGCTCTGTCAACTTAGTTGAGCTCATTTATTCCTTACCTCATCTAGCATATTTCCTCCTTTGAACCTATGGATGCATTTATTGAAGGCATTTATAATCATAGAAATGTTTGCCTATTAATAATGGTTTCAGTAGCTTTATAAAATCCATCATATCAGCGGGCTGTAGCCATTAACCATGGAGACTTCCTGTGCTCAAATTTTGGTGAACAAAGTTTTTTATGAACTTTTCCCAGATCTATGCCAGAGGTTACCATAGTAGGTTTTCCTTCATCAAACAAGCATTTATTAAGTCTCTACTATGTGCCAGATACTATACTAGACACTGGGTATAAAAAGACCCATATAAAACAAACAGCCCTTGCCTTCAAGTTACTTACAGTCTACAGAGGAAGTAATAACAAGGACAGCCAAATGGTATGGTAGATTGAGAGCCAGGAAGACTTGAATTTTAATCCTGCTTCAGACACTTGGTAGTGAAAACTTAGACAAGTCATCTAACCTTTTAGCTTCAGTTTCCTCCTCTATAAATGGGGATAATGCAATAATATTATATATGCATCAGAGAGTTGTGAGAATCAAATAATAAATCTACATATGTGCATGTGTGCATGTATATGTGTTAACTATTATTCTCTGGGTCTCAACCCCATTTTTCAGACACTTCACTTTGTTCAGAGAATGGCACTGTTCCATCCTTTCGTAATGGCAGGAGTGCTTAGTCCTCAAAGAGGACTAGCATTCCCAGACTGAATCATTCTTTGTAGCATATGGCATAATTTTAATTCATTAGCTTACCCCAAAAAGTATCCTTACAAAATGATTTCAAAGGCATACATTTTTCTGTTTGAGGACAGACCCAGAGCTCACACCATTCAGTTGTTAATGTATTACTAACTGGAGACTGGCAATTTCTTCATTAGCATTAAAACATTTTCACATAGGCTTCATTATATTATCTGAGAGTGGTTGGATAATTATCTTTACATGCTGTAAATACTGAATCGTTTTAAATTAGAACAGAAATCTTGCTTTGAAATGGATATTCTCTAGCCATAGTATCCATAAGAACACCATTTCCAACTTAAATAGATAGCAGCAGGCACTACTGTGATAACATGAAGCCATTGCCATTTTTGAGGAAATTATATTTCTTTGTGAAATTGGTTCTCTGAATATATTTAGTTATGTCTTATGTTTATAATCTTTTGAAGTAAAAGAGTTTTCTTACGTTAAACTAACCTCTGCTTATTTTCCTCACCAAGCTCAGATTGTGTGATTTCTTTCCTTCCCCACAACAAAGACTGATATAGAAAGTCTATATTCAAGGAGGCTCCTTGGGAAAGCTGTGACAGGGATATGGAGTGGTCAGATTATTAGTCCTTTGAAAGTTAGTTCAAGGATTCTTGGCATGAGAACTTTCAAAAGCTTTATAAATTTTATTTACCACAGAATGAGCAGAGTGCCTTTAGAGTGATTGTGTAATTAAAAAAAAAACAACTCCTTCTTAAAAATTCATTATTGGGGGCAGCTGGGTAGCTCTGTGACCTTGGGCAAGTCACTTGACCCCCATTGTCTAGCCCTTACTGCTCTTCTGCCTTGGAACCAATACCCAGTATTGATTCTAAGATAGAAGGTGACTTCCCTAGGGTCACAGCTAGGAAGTGTCTGAGGCCAGATTTGAGCCCAGATCCTTCCATCTCTAGGCCTGGCTCTCAATCTACAGAGCCACCTAGGTACCTCCCAAAGAACCAACTCTTCTTTTTCTTTCTTTACCTTATTGCAATGAGTTTTCATAGAAATGGAGAAAATGGATTTTATATTTTCTTTTCATGTAGTTCAAATTGTGATACTAGTAATTGCCTCTTAAATGCTCATTATTGAGCTTGAGGTTGATTATTCCCAAACTTTTATTATATTTTCTTTGCATTTAAATTGGCAGGATGTTCAATGGTTCTCTTTCCCCATGTGTTGTTGTTGTTGCTGCTGTTAGAATTCTGAGCCAGAATAGACTAGGTTAGGACCAAAGTTCAGATACTTATGTTGATATAAGGATCGGAGTCCAACAGATTTAGGGTCACCATGGCAAATCAATACTACTTTGTTTTCACAGTGTATAAACTAGGTAACATTGTACATTGACAAACAGAATTCATCTTTCTTTCCTTCTTTTAACATAAATGCTATTATTGATGAGAAATTATTTACTAACATTGCTTTATGCAGACATAATTTTAATGCTATCTAACATTTTGCAATACTGTTTAATATAAGAATTATCAAAAAAAGGAATGATCATTTAAAATTAGTTGTAAAACTACATTTTTCTTAGAAATGGATTTTTTATATATTTGGAAAACACTTTATCATAATAGGTTATTGTAGTTTTTTTCTAAAGCTAGAAGTTTTCACTAAAGTTTAAAAATCAAGTCCCTTAAATCTTAATCCTGCTATAAACATGAAGCCTACAGAAATAATCATTGACAGCATATATATATATATATATATATATATCTCAAATGGTAAAATGTAATCATCCTTTGTGTCTGACAGATAAATTGCTGCTCCCAGAAGTTCATTAGTAAAGCAATTGCTATAGTTATTTTAGCTTGGTGAAACTTGAAGGAACATTTCATGAGCCATTAAATCTTTGATCTTTCTGCTGAGAATTTCAGTGGAAGATTGTTACACACCTGTTGTTTTACCCAGGTTTTTTTTAAGGGTACTTAATGTTTGTTGGCTTATGTAATTAAGTTTGCAAGATGCTACAATGATAGAAGCCAAGCTGCAGTTAGATTCAAAGTTAATTTAATTGTGATAGTGATTGTGTCATGGACATTGGGCTATTGGTTGCTCAAAAATGTGTTTGTTTTTTTAATCACTTTCAAATTTTAATTTCCTCAGAAAACTGTGATGAGGAAGAAAGTACTTCAGAAGTAGACCTATGGAAGGGTCCTCTGCAGGAAACAGATGAAAAATCACAGTAAGTGTTGCTGTAGATAGGCAGTGCACAAACATAAAAACCTGATCTGCAAGTTACCATCTTGTCCTGTCTTTTAGCAAGTAATGCAGAGGTACAGCATCATAAATGGCTGCTTTTATGGTAGAGATGACACAACTTAGGGAAAACAGAAACTATTCCAAACTAATTGTCTAGAGCCACAAAGAGAATAAAACAGAATGATCCTAGCTCCTGTTGTAAATGTACTATTTGGCTACTGGAGCCTTCTGTATTTTAGTAACAGTCACCGAAAAAAGACAAGGTTGTATAGAAGAACGGATAGGTGGCCATCCATCCACTTCTTAAATTCTTCTAGTGTATACTTAAATTGTATATAAGTAGTATATACTTTTAAAACTCTTGGGATAACTTGTCTCATGGGGAAAGAAATAATAAGCCATTTTCATTTTGCATTCCATAGATTAAAAATCAGATTTTCTTAAACTTTTCTAGGAAAATCTCTAAAAAGTAGAAGAAATGGACTTGTAGATGTTAATTGTAATCTTCTTTTTTTCTTTTAACAGGGAAGAAGAGTTTGATGAATATTTTCAAGATTTATTTCTGTGAAATATTAAGGAAATATTAAGCCTTCATTCCTTAATTTGAAATTTTTCTTTGTATCTTTTTTTAATTAGTTTTTTTATGTTTTCTCTAATAAGTTGAAACTTGAATAGTTTCTCTTTAGAAATAACCAGTCATCCAGCTACATCTGATAGTAATGGGCTTTATAAGATATATGAACTTTATTACTGAATGTGGTTCAGCCAAACCTGTAGAACCAATTACTTCTGTAGAGCCTTAAATCACTTGGCTCCACAAGTCAGTTTCATCTTTAGACAGATATTTTCAAGAAAGATGAGATGTGGTTATTTTATCCTCACTCACAAAGAAATACTATTCACCTGTTAGGAAAAAAATTTCTTGCATTACTTTCTCCCGAAGATTTCTTCCTCAAGTCCAGCTCATATTTGACCATAGAAGACAATTTTATAGCTACTTCCCAAAGATAATATGAAAACCACTTGAAAGAAATCTTATAGTTAGGATTGGAAGTTTGATGGAGAGAACCACAAGAAGTATACTGATCTCCTTGCCCTTGTCCTTTTTCATATACCCCTAAATGGAATTTGTTTTGCTAGGGAACAGAGGAGCCAGACTGGTTCTGAACACTGCAAAACCTCTACTTGAGATGAGGGAAGAGAAGCGGGAGGTAGGAGTTGGGAAGGGATATTGACAAGGTAGGCCTTCTTCCCTCCTACTGTTAAATTTAAAGAGAATTAACTCTAAAAAATCAATTTGATTCTGTGTTTTATTCTTTACTGTTAGCAGGCCCTTTGTTTAAGTTACTACTTGGAAGTTAGGCACTTTCTGAAGTATGTTATAAGTAAAGTCCTTCTATAGAGAATATCATTACAGTGAGGTATGGCCCACTGGCTGGAGAGCTGATTTCCGAAAAACATTCATGTCTTGCTGCTGACCTTTGCTTTATGATCCCAGGCAAGTCATCCAAGTTCTCAATGTCCCTAGACAAAACTCTGAGACTCTCATCTTGTAGAGCTGATGTCAATCTGCATCAGTAGAAGGTTTCCCTGGGCAAATGAAAGCACAGGTCCAGTCCATCACCTTAATAGAAGGCTCTATATTATGAAACTGGTGGGAATGGCTGTAGTAAGTGTTTTTGCTGTTTTGGTTAATTGCCTACAAAAATATCCTACTACAAAAATGCTTTCTATGATTTCTCTCCATGAAATAGTGACTTTCTATAAAAGTTGTTGGTTTTATTTTGTTTATGGGGAAGAAAAAAAAGAGAAGTAAGCAGTTATTCCCAGTCCCTCTTTCCCCTCCTGCCTAAATTCCTGGATCATTTACATCAATAAAATATCACACAAAAATGTTTTACAAGCTTGGAGGTGGGGTTAAAAAGGTTTGAATGTCTCTCTTCACTTAGTAATTCACTTCAGAAAATCAGAAGCTGTATTCATCCCTTCATTCTTAGTATGAGTATGATTTCTAGTACTGTAATCATAACAATATTGCTTCATGTTACACAATTCTGGTTTTTTTACCAAATGCTTTTGTCACAAAAATCCTATAACAGGTAGTAATGTTTACAACATGGTTCCACTACAACTACTAAAATACCTTATATATTTTACCAATTCAGACTGGTTTTCCCCCGTGGTAGTTACTCTAAATTATAAAAGTTTTATTTAGGCAAAATTAGGAAGTCAATGAAATTTGTCTTCTCTGCTCCCTCATTATTATACTTTTCATAACCCATTCCCCCATTATTTTGGTATCCTCTTTTAGGCACCTACTTCTATCCAGCCAGGGGGCATGTCTAGCACTCTTTCACTTTAGGCTTATCTTTTCTTGCCTGGCATTCTAACTATGTTTCCCCACACTTAGTACTCCAAGTAAAATTTATTGTTATGGGCCACTGAGTCCTATGTACAAAATTAATTGTATATGTCAGACATTAATAATCTTGGCCTCAGAGAGTTTGTGTGCTTTCCAAAGTGTTTGCCTTTGAGAAAACAGTTTATGTACAGTGAGAGAATGTAACTGAACAAGTTATATGCATACGTGGTTTTGGATATAAGATAACTGTAAAGAATGGAGGTGGATAAATAAGTGAGACGATACATGACTTGATGTATGGTAATGAGGAATAGTGATCAGAGAATTCTAGTAGTTTCATTGAAACCCATAGAACATCAGTTTTTAAAAACTTTTTTAATAGAGCTGATTAGTTATAGTGTTAAATCACAAAATGTGTAATTAAATATTTTTAATGTTCTCTATAGATATTTATTTAGTTATCAGGTTTGATGTATTAGGCACTGTGGAGAATAACATGGATTATGCAATTGGTTCTATGCCATTAGGAAGAAGTAAATAGTCCATTCCTGAGTTAGTTACTATAGCATGTGACCTACATTGTGTTAAATGAATTCTCTATTCAGGTTACCATTAGCATATTGTTTTTAAAGAAATTATGTTCTAATGATTTAAAAGAATATGATTTTTGAGGATGAAAAGGATTTATGTTTGTAAACCAGGGGAATAAGATAGAAAGTTACACATGCAATAAAAACATTTTAATTAAATACTTTAATTCTTTATATATTTAGTACTGAGAAAGAAAAAATTCCTTTAGTAATTGAAAATCACAATGGAAAATATGAATTTAATAAATTGTAATATAGTAGGTATTATATTTGAATGAAAAATCTTTAAGACTAAGCACAGATTTAATGTTAATTGAGCAAAGAGATGGAACCAAGATAATGCAGTTGAAGGAAGCAATGAAGCTGAGCTCTCATTCACAAAAATACTCCAAACAGATCTAGAAAATGCACCAATTTGCATCCTAATGGAGAAATTCTAGAAGAGTTAATTCTCAAGAGTTCTTTGTTAGGTATATAGAGAAAGATAGAGAGGTCTGTGGACACTGCAGAGAGGTCAGGCCAACAGTACATCATTCATGGAGCATTATAGTGCCAAGAGAGAGGCTATGTACCAAGGGCAAGAGGAGATCCTAGACCCATACCAGTGTACCCCCAGACCCCTATCAGGGCACTAAGATGGGGGACAAGCACCAATTGGCAGTTTTGTCACCCACTACCCAGCTCTGGCTCACAAATCCAGGGCAGAAAGGAAGAGCACTTGCTCTAAGAGGCCCTGGGTGATAAACTAAGAAAAGACGAAGTTTAAAAAGAAAGCAACAGTGATGTGGCTCTGACCATAGGAGTATAACATGATCTTGATTCCAGCATCTAACCCAGCCTGCGGACAAATAACCAGGGCAAGAATCTTAGACCAAAGGGGATTCTTCTGTTCTGTCACTTTGAACCAGCACAACTTCTGGCTAGCTAATAAGGCCTGAGTCTAGAATCATTCAACTATTATTTAGAAAACCTGGGTCAGGAATTTGCAGAGCTCAGACCAGTAGGCACAAGACTGTGATCCCCAGCTTGTTCCTGAAATCCTGAAACAACTCAACCCTCAACATCCCCACCCCCCAAACAGCAAAAAGACCAGACCTCTCCATAAGTGCATCAAATCTGAACTATGAAAGTAGGCTGGAAGAATAGGCAAGCAGAAAAAAAATCCCACAATAAGTTATTATGGTGGCAAGAATACTCAAGACACAAATGCAGAAGAGAACAATCTTCAAAATATCTATAAAGCCTCAAAGAAAAACATAGCCTGGGGAACAACTTACCTAGAATTCCTAGAAAAAATGAAACAAGAGTTTTGAAAAAATTTTAAAAAGATTTTATAAATGAAATGGGAGCATTTAAAACAGTTGAGAAAAAAAATGAGAGCTATGGAAGAAAGAATTGGAAAGAGAATTAACAGCTCGCCACAAGAGGGTACCTTGCCCAAACAACAAACTCTGAAAATTAGAGTATACCAATGATTATATTAAGAATCAAGAGGTTGAAAAAATAAAAGAAAATGTAAGGTACCTCATAGCTAAAACAACTGATTTGGAAAACATTAAGGAGAAAATTTTATAAATTGTTTGACTACCTGAAAGCCAAAACCAAGGACTAAGCCTAGATATCCTATTTCAAGAAATCAAAAAAAAAAAACAACACACAAACTATCCAGATTTCTAAGAACTAAAGGATAAAGTGAAAACAGAAAGAATCCACAGATTACTTCCTGAAAGATATCCCCAAATGAAAACTCCCAGGAATATCACAGCAAAATCCAGAGCTTTCAGATCAAAGGAAAAAAGTGCTTCAAGCTTCCAGGAATAAAGAATTCAAGAACTAAGGAACCATATAAGTTTTTTTGTTGTTCCATCACTTTAGTCAAATCCAACTCTTTGTGACCCTATTTGGGATTTTCTTAGCAAAGATACTAATTTACTATTTCCTCCAGTTCATTTTTAGATGAGGAAACTGAGGCAAACGGGGTTAAGCAATTTGCCTAGGATCACACAGCTAGGAAGTGCCCAAGGGCAGATTTGAACTCAGGTTTTCCTGACTCCAGGATTGGTGCTCTGTTTACCACACCACCCAGCTGCCCACAGTTAGGAGACAATAATAAAAGGAGCAGAAAGCTTAAAATAGATATTCTAGAAGGCAAAGGATATAGGATATATATTCTTGTTACCAAGAAAAAAAAAAAGTATAATCCTCTGTGGAAGGGGAGGAATGGATTTTTAATGAAATAGGGGATTATACATATATAGTTGAAAGAGCAAGGAAATATTTGTTCTGTTTAATTAATAAAGAAAAATCTCTTTTAAAAGGCTTCTTTAAAATAGGGTAATGGATTTAAAGGTTAATTCTCTGTTATAACACAAGCTTTACTAGATTAATTCATTCACTAGAAGACAGTTTACCAGGGGATCTGTGGGGACTTTGGAATTAATCTGTTGCTATTTTTGGCTACAAAACTCATACTCTAAATACTTCATGGTAGAGGGTGAGTATAAGATAGGGCAGTGATGGGCAAACTACCAGCTGTGGCCCACTGAAATGTTCTATCCCGTTGTGCGACATTATTCTTAATATGATGAATACAATGGGTAGGATACAATACAATGAAACTTCGAAAGAGTTGCCTTAGAAACTAACTGACAGATAAGCATTTCCTTTCCTTTGGCCCCCTCTTTAAAAAGTTTGCCCATCACTGAATCTTTATAGTACTTTTATAAACCCAATTGAAATGTAAAATGTTTGTTGAAGGCAATATGAATTTTAATGTGGAATTTGTCTTCAGAGACTGCAGCACATTCTCTTGAATATCCCCAATGGTATCAAACTTTTGTTCTTTGAACGTAAGAGACAACATGGTGTCATAGGAAAAAATTCTATTTAGGCTACTTGATTTCAATTTCTGACTGTAACTTATTAGCAATTTGACCTTGAGCTTGATGCTTTACCCCTTTCTTTTCCTCTAGTTCCTTATTTATAAAATGAAGGAATTGGATTAGGTAACTTCTGAGATCTCTTCCGGTTCAGGACATTAGACTGCAATTTGATTCTTACAAATAGCTAGTAACCAAATCTCATAAATAAAGTGGATCAAGCCAACACCAAATTGGATCAAAATGAAAATGAAATATGATTTATGAGTGAGATTTATTTTCTGTAAAACATTAATTGCCCCTGAAAGCAGCTTCAAAAGAAGAGTGCTAAAAATGTTTAGATTAGTGTTAAAACTTCCAAAATGAATGCTTTAAAGGGAAACAGTCTTTTAGATATATAAATTCTGCTTGTGTTTTTAAAAATGCCATTTTAAAAATGTACTAATAACTAATTTTAAAAATACTAATTTAAAAAATGTCATTTAATATAAATATTTAGATTTTGTTTATTTTATTGATTATACCATTGAGTAGGGGAAAAAACAATTTTAGGGCATTGATTATTTATATTTCAGTATTTTAAAGGAACCTGGTTTCATTGGTATGGATAGGTATACTCTTTTATACCAATACATCTTAGCATCCCCCTTCATCCTGTACATTTTTTTATCCAAGCCTTTTGGTAAATCCTTCATAGAAAATCTTCCTAGTTTGAAAAAGACATTCTTTTAATATTTCATGGATACCAGTGAACTAAGTCTGTTTCCCTTCTCTATACATGGCCTACTTCCCTATCTAGTCATACATGTCCTTAATGATTCCTATATTAAAGAATAGTAAAATACAAATTTGTCAATTAAACTATATTTTGCTGCTTAAAATGAAACTATCTTTGAGCAGAGTTGAATAAAAGAAAGGGTCCTCCAGGTGATTTGAATTGTTAGCAATGTACTCTAATTTAGAAATCTTTTGACATTGAATTCTTTCTGTTTTAATCTCTGAAGTAGATTATTTCTGTTTATTTTTAGTTTTAAGTTATTGTGGACTAAAGACATTTACCATATGTTTAAAGTAATGTTTCCCCTGGTTTTATTTGTCAAAATAATACCTTTTAAATGTTTGGAAAAAATTCCAGAAATATTAAAAACATTTAAAAATATACATATATATGTGTGTGTATGAAGTTGAAGAGATGATAATTCTCCATGAAGACATGAACTATTTTTAACTTAACAAAGTGTTATCACAAAGGTCCAGGCAACAGGAAAGTATGCTTTGAGCCTCTGATGGCACCAAGCTATGATTTGTTATAAACTGCTGGAAAGAGATATAATCCAGATAATTAAAATGTCAGTGGGAAATATGAAGAAAGAAAGGAAGTTTATTCTGAATGGAGAAAATCTTGAATAATAGCTCTCTTCATCTTGTATTTTTTCTTGTAATCAAGCTTTTGTTGACTTGAAGGATTTTGACTTTGGAAGTTGGCTTCAGGTATTAAAAGGAAACTGATTTCTAGCAGATAGTTTATTAAAAGTTTTCTAGATTGTACATGTTTTAAGTTTGAAACATAAAATTTAAGACCAAAAGGTTGTACCCATTCTTTGTATTTTGTGCTTTTGCTGGGTTTTTGATGATTCTTTATTATTCTGTACTTAGTTAAAATCCATGGAAACTCTTTAGACATTTTCAGTGTTTCTTCATCAACAGAAAATCTTTGTGACTTAGTCCCATTGGGTTACATTACAAAATTTGACATGTTTTGGACTTTTTGTCATCACCAATACTTCCTAAATCTTCTTCAGCTAGTAAAAAAACAGAGTAGAAATGTTAAGATAGTTTATATACATTCTTTAAATTCCAATAACCCTTTAGTTTTTGCTAAATATTAAATTTAATACCTAATTTAGCAATTTTATTTTAAGGAACCAAAATATTTGACCATTTGAATTTGACTAAATTAATTCACATTCACTAGTCCTACATTTTAAAAATGGATTAATTTTATATAGATGACTCCCATTAAAGAATGGCATATTAACTGGCACTATAATTTTTCATAATTCAAAAACACACTAAAGCATCCATATTGGAAGAATATAATAGACAAAATCTTTGGCATTTGAAAAAATATGTAATTTAAATAAATGCTTGTTTTAAAAATAACTCTCCAAGAACACCTTGTGTCTGTGTCTGTATCTGTATTTATACATGAGAGGTGAAATTTGAGTAGAATTTAATTAAAAGATACAGTGGTATTACTCTTAAAAGACAAAAATGAATCAAGAAAACTAAGGACAGCCGAGTTTTTAAAAAATGTAAATACTTAGTATAAAAAAGTATGTGACCTGCTTATTGACTAGAGAATTTTTTAAATTTCATTTTCTAAAAAATTGTTTTGGTTATTATTAATAAAGCACTATGTTCCCTTTAAAGTTTAGAAATGTACTTTTTCTTAGTGTTAACATTTCCAGAATGATTCCACAGATTTGATTTTATTGGTCTTATGTTCTTTTCAGAGGAAACTGATAATGTTAGCTGCACTTATGTTAACATAGCAATATCAGAATTAAAACTTACATTTTAAAGCTGTGGATCACCTTGTTAATAAGTTATTTTCGACCCTTTCCACCTGCATTAAAACATGTCACATAATCAGTCTCCTACTTTGGGAAATATTTGGCTATATTTCAAAGAATAAACGAAAGTGGTTAATTTAGCTTTTACATGTATATTGAACTTTCTACTGAAGTAGTTCAGCAGAAAAGTAGACCAAGATAATCAAAACTAAGTGGATATTACCATTCATTTCCATGAACTACTTGTTGCATATTTTAAATATTTTTAAAAAGAAATATTTATTAAAAAATTAGGTCTCAGCTCAAGGGTTTCTAGTTTCTCTTGTGACATCAGAAAGTACCTTTAATTACTGTAAGGGCCATTGTGAAATTTTCAAGAAATTCTCTAAATGCTTATTTGTGTGTGTATGTATGTACGTATGTGTTTATTTGTAGTGATATTTGAGGAAAGTGTTTAAACATACAGAGGTATCATTACCAAAAATCTTTTGCAATAGTCATAGCTTCTATCATAAAGCTAATGTCTTCCTTTAAAACAGTATTTTTGACAGTCTATTCCTATGCAATAAAACAGTCTAGCATGATAGGACAACTAGGTAACATAAGAGCCGGTTTCTTGTTTATCCTACAACGAATGGGAAAAGGAGGGGAACAAGTACTTATTAAGTACCTACTGTGTGCCAGGCACTGTGCTAAACTCTTCACAAATATTTGATCTTCACTGCAACCCTGGAAGGTAGGTGTTATTATCTTTGTTTTATGGTTGAGGAAACTGACTTGTCCAGGGTCACACATCTAGTACGTGTCTGAGAACAGATTTGAACTCAGATCTTCCTGATTCCAGACCCACCACTCTATCTACTACATCATCTAGCTGTCTCAATGGATCTACTGAATCAAATTCTTATTTAATTATTTACATTAAATAAGTAATTATACAAGGCATTGTCTTAAGTGCTTTGGGGGATATAAAGACCTATAAAACACACTACCTGTCTGACAGGTACAAGCTGCTCAAACCCTAATAGTAAGAGAAACGCAAGCTTAATCCACTTGGCAAAGATAGCTTAAAAATAAATATGGGATGGATTGAGTTGGGGTAAGAGGGAACAGACATGCTGTTACATTGTTAATGAAACTATAAATTGTTCAATGTAGTCACTTTGGAAAGCAACCAAATAATGTGATGAGAATTGCAAAAAGCAATCATACATTTGGACCTGATGTTCTGAATATTAGAGGAATATACTCAAGTGGTTGTCTAAAGGGGAAAAAAAGATCCATCTGTACAAAAATATTCAGCATCTTTATTTGTGTTGGCAGAAAACTGGAAGTAGCCTCTATATCCAACAGTTGGGGAATATCTGAATGAATCTCTGTATCAGAGAAATAAAAAATTATTGCACCAAAGAAATGACAAATAATAAAGTCAATAAACATTTAGTAACTGTGTACTCTTGCACTGTATTAAGCACTGGAGTCAAAGGCAAAAATCACCTGCAATCCCTCTTCTCAAGGAGCAGACATTCTAATGAAGGAGACAAATGAGTAAATTTCTAGGTACATATAAAGATACATACAGAGTAAATGAAGGTAATATGAAGGCATTAGTAGCCAGGCAGGGCAAGGAATGACTTCCTGAAGTCTGGATTTGACTTGAGTCTTGAAAGAAACCAGAGACTAACAGGAAGGGAAGAGGGCAGAGCATTTCAGGCATGGATTGAAGGGAGTTGGAGGATGCTCAAACCGGCTGGTGTAGCTAGACTGAAGAGGGTGTGGAAGGAAGGAAGATGTCTGGAGTCTGGGAAGGTAGGAAGAGGCCAGATTTTGAAAAGCTTTAATATGAAGAATACAAAGAAATATAGAAAGATATAGGAAATGCTGTAGAACAAAGTGAAATCAGAAAAAAACCACATATACAACTGTCACTATTTAAAAAATAGTAATAAAATCTGACAAGGAGGAAAAAGAAGAACAAAGAAGCAAATAAGTTTAAGAGTGTGTGTGTATTTATATGTGTGTGTATGTATTCCATTTAGTAAATAGTTTGTAATTGATAATTTCACATATGATTTTTAAATTTTCACATTATTGATAGTTAATGTTTTGTGGGGTTAATTTTTTTTATTTGAATTAGATTTGTGATTTCACTGTTATGGAGGTAATTAGCTGGCACAGGGGATAGAGCACTAGGCCAGGGGTCTGGAAGAACTGAGTTCAAGTCTAGCCTCAGACAGTAGTAGTAATCTCTTTGCCTCAGTTTCCTTGCCTATAAAAATGGGGATAATATTCAGGGTTGTTGTGAGGATCAAATGAGTTCATTGTAAAATATACAACTACCTGGCACATAGTAAGTACTATATAAATATAAACTATTATTATTATTTAAAATCTTGAGTGAGCAAACCCGCTTCCAATGTAGATAGCCACTTTGTTTTGTAACTAGACTTGGAAATTTGCTTGAGAGTTTAACTGAGTTGCTGAGCCTCTGAGCCAGTATGTCAGAATGGCTAACCACTACTCTCTAGCCACTGCTCATGCTGTCCCTCAAAATTTATGCATGCTGGACTGGGATCATAAAAATGGGCATAGCTCAAACAAACAATTGCTGGCCTAGAATCAAAGGCCTAAACTTCATCTGTTAGCACCAATCTTGTTGGGACAATATAATTATTCTGCCTGGCTCCAGAGAGCAGAATTAGAGCTCTTGAAAAATGTTGCAAAGGGGTAATCATAGGATGACAGATGGAGGCGACTGGAAGGGATCTTAGAGGCCATCAAGTCCAACCCTATTATTTTAATGAAATTAAGGAAACTAGAGTCCAGAGAGTTTATGTAATTTGCCCAGGGACATATAACCAGTAAGAATCTCAGATAGGATTTGAGCCCAAGTCTTCCTGATTCCTTACTAGCTGTGTGACCCTGTGCAAACCCTGTTTGCCTCAATTCCCTCATTTACCAAATGAGTTGGAGAAGGAAATTGCAAACCACTCCAGTATCTTTGTCAAGAAAACCCCAAGTGGGTTGATGAAGAGCCAGGCATAGCTGAAAACAACAACTTCCAAGTTCAATGAATTATCCTCTTCATTGCATCTCAATGTAAGGAAGAACTTAACTAGAGACTGCTTTGGGGGAGATGATAGGTTCCTCCTCATTATAAAACCTTAATGATCACTTGTCGAGTATATTGTCAACACAGAGATACACTGATGATGGGCCAGGCATGTTGGCACACCCTGAACAAACACTACCAATACCTTGGAATAAGTGAGAAAAAGAAGGAATGTTTGAGGGAAATCAGAAAATCTCAAAATGGGAAAGTATCTCAGAATCAGGAGCTGAAAATTCTGGCCCAGCTGACCTCTACTTACTTCATGCTTATGGTTATAGAGAGGAATCTTCTTCCATTATGCTTTGAACCAAGAGTAGCCTCTGAAGTTCCTTCTAATGCTCAAATGCTGTGATTCTGTGCCTTATCCCTTCTTTTACTTTTCCTGTGCCCTGTTTGCCTTTCTGGATCCAACACCCCCTTTTATTGTTTATTGATTTTATGTCCTGGGCTTTCTTTCCTATTTATACCACAGGTGTTGTAGTTGGTGCATCCCTATATTGATCCCTGCCCTTAACTCTTTCTGACCTACGAAATTTGCTGTTTGCCTTATATGCTTTTTTTCTAATCTGAACTGCCCAGCATTCATTCATTCACACTATGGTATGGCCTTCCCCAAAAGCTTCCATTCTATTAGACAACTAGATGGTACAATAGATAGCCTGGAATCAGGAAAACTCGAGTTCAACTCCTCCCTTGGACATTTACTAGCTGTGTGACCTTGGGTGAATCACTTAACCTCTTTTTGTCTCAGTTATCTCAACTATAAAAAAATGGGGATTATAATAGCAACTACCTTTCAGGATTGTTTTGAGGAACAAATGTGTGGCATACTGGGTGCTGTATAAATGTTAGCTGTATTGTTATTACTGTTATTATTTTTAAAAAACCCTTACCTTTCATCTTAAAATCAATACTATGTATTGGTTCCAAGGCAGAAGAGCAGTAAGAAGTAGTCAATGAAGTTAAGTGACTCGCCCAGGATCTCCCAGCTAGAAAGTACATGAGGCTACATTTGAACCCTGGATCTCCTGTCTCTAAAGGCCTGGCTCTCAATCCACTGAACCATCTTGCTGCCCCTGCTACTATTATTATTAATACTTTTTCCTCTTTGTAAGATGGCTTTCTCAAAGAGTTTAGCCAGAGATATACAGGATGATGTTCAGTAGGGATCTTTGGATAAAATTAATGTTTTGGGGGAGTAAGGTAGATAGTGTTTATAGGCAGTAGGAAAGCTGCTAGCACAGTGATTCCCAAAGTGGGTGCTACCGCCCCCTGGTGGGTGCTACAGTGATCCAGGGAGCATTGATGGCCACACTTTTTTTTGTATTACATTCTATTCTGAGTTCAGTAAATAGTTTCATAATTTCCAGGAGGCACTAAGTAATATTTTTTCTGGAAAGGGGGCAGTAGGCCAAAAAAGTTAGGGAACCACTGTGCTAGCATATGGGGAAAGGTTGAAAATTAGAGAGTAGGGATGATTGAGGGAGCAGTTTGCAAGAGGAGAAGATGGGATGTGCATGTAGAGGGGTTTGCTTTGGTAGTGAGAAAAGATATTTCTTCTCATGTGACCAGAATGAAAAAGGTGAGAGTAGTGGAAGGCATCTAAATGATGTGAGATGAGGAGAAGGGGTGAAAAGGGAGCTCTTGGTGAATGGCCTCTTTTTTTCAGCAAAAGAGGAATCAAGGTTTGTTGGTGAGAAGTGCATGGTAGGGGAGGCACAAGAAGTTTGAGGAGAGATGAAAAGTTTTGGAAAAGCCACTATGTTCAGTGGGATAGAGATTTCTTTAGTGCAATATAAAAGGATTGCCTTTCTGCAGTAAGAGATTTTGAGTTGATTGGACTCTTATGAAATGAGAAGTATTATCAACTGTATTATTTAATCATATTAAACTGAAGTTCCATTTAAGTAAGTAAATTAAAATCTTAGAAATTTATTAGAGGTTCCTAAACACCTCTTGGCACACTAGACCTATGTATAATACCTTCTTCAGGTAAGTGTCCCAACAAGTATCCTTTCACTGCAGGGAAATTAGATGTCTCTTTATTTTGCAGCTCATGTAAATTGAAGAAGCATTCTAAATTCTTTGCTAAGAAACCAAAATTAACCTTATACCGTTGGACTAATGTGTTTATTTTGTAAGTAGTTAAACTTAGTACAGTCATCAACATTATCTAACTGCCTCACTACCTTTATCACGTCAGAGCCTGACATTATGATCATGTGGGGGGGGGGAGCATGATGACCTAGTTGTCCTAAGGTCAGGTCACATCAAAATCCTATTTGAATACCATTGGGCTAATGTCTGGCAGGAAAAAAATAAAAAGTATATTTACTACTTAATAGTCTATTTACTTTTCTGTTTTCTGCTCTAATCATTAGCTTGGCATAAGCCCTCTAGCCTTCCCCAGGATCATTGTTGCAAGGCAGTATATCACAATCTTTGAATTCTCCCATTTAACTTTCTACCCATCTTATATTTCCTGTTCCTTCAATATTTCAAATTATTGATACTTGTAAATAAACTTAATCTAACAAATCAATGGATTATATGCTCTATTATATGCTCTATCAATGTGTCAGTTTTTACCTGTTGGACATTAGCCATATTTGACTTTTAACAATGATGTATAGAGACTGTAGTTTCATTATCTTAAGTTGTTATTGAAACACAGAATGGCTTTTAATTAATTTTTTCAATAAACATTTATTTTCTCCCCAGGCAATCATGAGTCGGTCAGTATACATACTTACTTTGTGCCAGGTGTGTGCTAACTGATGGGGATACAAAAAGAGGCAAAGCACACTCCCTGCTCTCAAGGAACTCATAATCTAATGGTGAACACAACAAGCAAACAAATATGGACAAATATGCTACATTCAGGTTAAATAGGAAATGATTAAAAGAGGTAAGGAACTAGAATTAAGAGAGATTGAAAAAGGCTTCCTTTAGAAGATGGGATCTTAGTTTGGACTTAAAGAAGCTAGGAAATTCAGTAGGCAAAAATTAGGAAAGAGTATTTCAGGAATGGGGAATTTCAGGAGAAAATATTTGGAGCTGAGAGATGGACTATCTTGTTTACAGAATAGAAAGTTGGCCAGTGTCACTAGATCAACGAGAACATGGTGGTGTAAAGGTGTAAGGTGTAAAAAGAGGGGAAAGTGGGATAGGAGAAGGTTATAAAGGGTTTCGAATACTTAACAGAGAATTTTATATTTGATTCTGATAGGGAACTATTGGAATATATTGAGTAAGGGAAGGGAGGGAGATGACATAGTTGAACCTGCATTTTAGGAAAATCACTTTGGAGAGTGAATAAAGGATAGATTGGAGTGGGAGAGATATGAGGTGGGCTGACCCACCAGCAGGCTATTGACAGGTGCAGCAGCCCAGCGAGGCCCCTTGTCACCTTCCCTCAGAGGACATGCATGCACGACAGCATCCCTCTCATCTTGAACTTTTCAAAAGTGCCAGGAATTAACCCCCATAATTTGATGCCATTCTATCTTTTTAGTTTTTTTAAGTGAATTTTGCTGATTTTTTTTTAACATCACATACGCTTCCCATTGTATCCCTTCCCAGAAAGGGAATATATTCCTTACAGAACAGATTTTTTTAAGTTGAAGAAAGAAAAAGATTTTACAAAACTGACCAATATATCAAACAAATCTGACATTGTAGGCAGTATTCCATGCCCCTGGTCCTCCACTTCTGCAAAGAAACAGAAGGAGATACTTTCTCATATTGCTTCTTTGATACCAAGCTTGGACCATACCATCCTGTTAATTCTAAACTGCTCTTTGTCTGAAATGTCCTCTCTTTCCCTCTTTCTCTTGACTTCTTTCCTAACTATCCTTTAAAGTCCACTTCATATGCTGTATTTCCCATAAAAATCTTCTCTGATTCCTCTTGTTCATAAATAACCTTTCATCTTAGACCTCAACCAGCACTGGTTTTTCAGCTCTCTAATAGTTAATTATTTGTGTTTTTGTCTTCCCCATTCCTTTCCACCACCACTCTTTCTCCCACAATCCTGGATTGTAAGGCAGACTTTATGTGGCTTATTGAAACTTTATTTTCTAGGCAGCTAAGTGAATAGAACATTAGGCTTGGAGTCAGGAAGACAAGTTCAAATCTGGCCTCAGACACCTATTAGACACTAAAGCAAGTCACTTAACCCGAGACTGACTTAGTTTCCTCAACTTTAAAATGGGGATAATAATAACACCTGCCTACCAGGGATTCTATAGGAATCAAATGAGATAGTATTTTTAATATTTACTAAGTAATTGCTTAACAAATGCTTCTTCCCACCCCACTCAGCATCTCAGGCACCATAGGCTTCACCAGACTGCCATAGGGGTCTGTGACACAAAAACATTTAGGATTCCCTGTAGTATTAAAGACTTTCAACATGGTTCTTAAGAAAAAAATTTTATTCTTTTTAGGTATTTGATTAAAAGCCATGCAAACACAGTCTCTAATAAAGGCACCTCAACATCTAACCAGATTAAAGGCTCAATGACATCCAAGGGCAAAAATAAGAATTTCTCTAGGAAACTATTATGTAAGGTTTATAGATTTGTAATCTGTATTTTATCCAGTTCCCAGACCTCTGCTTAATAAATAAGTTGTCATTGCTTTAGGGAAGAGCTTTTGTCCATTATCAGTTAAATAGCCACTTTTTACTTTTCTTCACCTCACTCCAAGTTATCCCTTTTAAAAATAATTAATGTTAAAAGATTTATTTTTGCAACAGTCATAGATTGGGACAGTGAATGTTAGGGATTTTCATTTATTCAAAACTGAGGATTTTTTCCTATATACAAAAGAGAAGTTATTTTCTAAGAAGTAATTTAAGTTAAAACTCTAGACCAGAGAGAGCTTTTAATTGGGTCATTTAGGTAGAGTTTAGAAAGAAATAGGGATAAGAGAGACCTTTGCTTCTCTCATTGGTCATTAGAAATTACTTCTGAAAAGGAATAAGAAATCTTCTTTTCTTCTGATGAATGGTTCACTTCTGTTTTGCTATTTTGTCCTTGCTAAATATCTATAAGCATTTTGCCAAGCATTTCTAGGCAAACTTCTGTTTTTTTCCTTAAAAACTTTAAAAATACTATTCTGAAGAAGAATTTTTTCTAATTTAAAACTCTTACCTTCCACCTTAGAATCAATTCTGTGTATTGGTTCTAAGGCAAAGGAGTGGTATGGGCTAGGCAATGGGGATTAAAAGTGACTCGCCCAGGGTCACACAGCTAGGAAGTGTCTGAGGCCAGATTTGAACCCAGGACCTCACATCTCTAGGCCTAGCTCTCAATCCATTGAACCACCCAGCTGCCCCCATGAATAAGAGTTTTAAGTATTAGAATACTGTTTTGAAGACTTCAATATGGGCCATATTTTCTTTGAGAATTCCTCATTAAATTCTTGAGTGCTGAATTTAGAAACCTAAATATAAAGCAGGATAGTCGCTATCTGCCAAAGTGTTTGGAACCTTATTTAAACATTATTTGGAACAGATGATAAAAGGAAAATCATTTTCTTCATCACTACTTTTGACTTGTAGTCTGACACATTGATTCTACTGGTGTGAATTTATGGTCAGGTCAGTGGAAGATGGTGCCATGATGAGCTAATGTGGGAGAAATATCATGGGCCTGATAGAGCATGGCAGCATCCCTTCAGTCACAGAGAATCACAAAAGATTCAAGAAAAAGGGGATTTTAGACATTATTTACTACTTCTTCCTGATTGTACAAATGAAGAAACTGAGAGGCAAAAAAAGAGAAGTGACTAAACCAAAATCAAACAGGTTTTAAGTAGCAGAGTCAGTACTTGAACCCAAATCTTCTGGCTCAAGAGTTCTTGTTGTTTCTGCTATTCAGTGAGCCTCTTTGACCAACTACATCCTCTGCTTGTGTTCAGAGCAATGAGGTATGTTCTCATCATGTAAAATGAAGTAATCGTATTTTTCTTTTCTTTTTTTAATTATAAAAAAAACTTTTAAGTGTGTCTTACATAAAACAACACTGAACACACTAGAAATCAAATTCTGTTTATAAAATACATTGTTGTTGTTCAGTTGTTGTTTTTTTGGTGGGGTTTTCTTGGGAAAGGTACTAGAGTGGTTTGCCATTTCCTCTTCCATCTCATTTCACAGATGAGGAAATTAAAGTAAACAGGGTGAAATGACTTGCCCAGAGTCACACAACTAGTAAGTGTCAAGGCCAGATTTGAATTCAAGAAGATGTCTTTCTGACTCTAGGCCCAGTCCTATCCACTGTGCTATCGAGCTGCCCCATAAATGTAATAATACATATTACATATAATAATAATACCAAAAGTCTTGGTGCCATATTAAGTTTTATTTGCTTAAAGCCTTAAGCCCCCTTTTTTAAAAAGCTTAAAATTGCACCAAAACCTTTGGTACATCCTGAATACCCTGGCAAATAGAAAAGTTTCATGTAAATTTTTTTTTTGGTCACCTTTTGGGGCTATGTTGGCTTCTTGCTGTTTTATCTTTTCTTCTTCCATTGCCTTCATTTTTTCCTCATATTCATCAGCTCGGGATTTCCACTCCACTCTGTTATTTTGAAGACCATCCAACATCGGTGTAATTTCTTTGTGAAACCGGGAGAATTCCTAAATAAATAATTGTTGGGAAATTGCAATTCAAACCTGAAGCTTTCGTTTTGCTTTAGAATAATGACAGGCTTGACCTGGAGGTTAATAAACCAGTGCTCAGGGCTACCTTGAAGCCTACGAACAAAGGTCTGGCAAATGTTATTTTCTCCAGGAGGATTAGATGATAGATGGGATGAACAAGACCTGGATTCAGATTTCTAACTGCCTCTTTGGGTCTTAGGGACTTTGAGTAGTCTCTTGACCTGTGAGCCTCAATTTCTGTATAAGAAGAGCATAATAATATTTGCATTACCTGCCATGTTGGTTGTGATGTTTAGGTGAAGTAATACATATAAAACAATGTGTCCCAAAAGTTTTCATGTGGATTAAATGCTATGATGGCTTAAAATTGCACTAAGACTTTGGGGACAGTTTGTATAAATATAAGCTATTCTTTAAACTTGCCAATAGAAGGCTAACCAAACTGTCAACAGATGAAATATTGTCTCCATCCATCCTGCCCCTAGATATGGGATTATGATGGAATCGCTAATATTAATTGCTAGTATGAAGATATATAAAGTAAAAATCTATAAAGAGAGTAAATATCTGAGGCTGGATTTGAATGCATGTCTTCTGAATCCATTCAGTGTCCTGTCTACTCTGCCACTAACTCAGGGATCTTAGAAGCTTTCTTGAAAATAAGACAAGTGTCCAAATAGCATAATCATGCATTCAGTGAATGAGTAAAGCCTTCCTGGGCATGCCTTGGAAGGATTTCTCTTCATTTTGACCAAAGCCTACATGAAGAAGTGACTTTTGCAACAATGAAAACTCCGATGAAAGAGTCAAACCGAGGGCCCTCACCTTGTATACGAAGGTGCACACAAAATCAATGAAGCCAACCTGAAGCTTGGGGAGTTCGTCTTCTTTCTGTCTGTCCATCATAGGCTGGAAAGGAAGAAATTCCCTTATTGTTCTTTCTAACTTTCCTTCCCCAAGAAGCCCATCTTCTTATGGCCTCTGGGGATGGGCCTGATGCTACAATGCTTGAGCTCTCTGGGATGCCCTTCGCAGAGGGTCTGAACAGAATAAGGCTGGTCCTCATGAGACAGATGGACCCTCCAGCACTGCACGAGTTCCCAGCTTCCAGCTTAGGAGGATGTGGAAGAGACTCTGCTGGCCCACTTTTGAAGTACCCGAGGGCTCCTGCATGCTAAGCTTAGACATCAGAGTAGGCTATTTGGAAAAAAAAAAAAAGTACTTCCCTTCTGCTTTAGAATCGATTCAAGAGTGGTAAGGGCTGGGCAGTTGGATTCAAGTGACTGGCCCAGAGACACACAGCTAGAAAGTGTCTGAGGCCAGATTTGAACCAACATGTTCCCACCTCTAAGGCTGGCACTCTAACCACTGAGCTACCACCTAACTGCCCTTAGGATATTAATGAAGGTTTTCATGGCAATCTTGGGTTTTTATAGGACATTAGTGCTAAAGTTGACACATCAAAGTCCTTACAATTGGTTGTTGTTGCAACACTGTTCTCTCCAGGTCTCCTTGTTCCCAAAATTCATTGGCAACCTTGAGGGCGACCTGTAAAGAAGAAAGGTTTAGTTCACTGAAGCTACCAATAGAAAAAAAAATTATTATTTTACTTGTATCAATGATGATCATAGAACATAAAATTTTGAAGAAATCTCAGAGACTATATGTCAGGGGGTCTTAACCTGTATGAACTTAATAATCGTTGGTCAGTATTTATATGGGGACACTATGTAAGCATTTACAATGATTACCCCATTTGACCTTCACAATAATTCTGGGAAGCAGGTGCTATTATTATCCCCATTTTATAGAAAAGGAAATTGAGGCAAACAGAGATCAAGTAACTTGCCCAGAGTCACACAGCTAGTAAGAATCTGAGGCAAGATTTGAACTCAGATATTCTTGATGCCAGGCCCAAAACTCTCCATTTTGCCAGCTATCTAGAAGAAATGATCTTTCCAAAAATGATAGTCCCAATAAAAACTTATTTTTTTTAAAAAAAGAACTACTTAAATATGTTTCTTTTGTAATCCTCCTCTGTTCTACATATTATATAAATCCTACCTTATTTTATGTATTTAAAAACATGATTCTGAAAAGGGAGCCATAGGCTTCACCAGATAGCCAAAGGGGCCCAGAATACAAAAATGGTCTAGGACTAGTCTAACCCATTTTTTTCCATTTTAAACATTTATTAATATTCATTTTTAACATGGTTTCATGATTCATGCTCCTACTTTCCCCTTCACCCCTACACCTCCCCCACCCATGGTTGATGCACATTTCCACTGGTTTTAACGTGTGTCATTGATCAAGACCTATTTCCAAATTGTTAGTAGTTGCATTGGTGTGGTTGTTTTGAGTCTACATCCCCAATCATGTCCACCCCAACCCATGCGTTCAAGGAGTTGTTTTTCTTATATGTTTCCTCTCCTGCAGTCCTTCCAATGAATGTGGGTAGCATCTTTACCATAAATCCCTCAGAGCTGTCCTGGGTCATTGCATTGCTGCTGGTACAGAAGTCCATTACATTCGATTTTACCACAATATATCAGTCTCTGTGTACAATGTTCTTCTGGCTCTGCTCCTTTTGCTCTGCATCAGTTCCTGGAGGTCTTTCCAGTTCACATGGAACTTCTCCAGTTTGTTATTCCTTTTAGGACAATAGTATTCCATCACCCGCATATACAACAATTTGTTCAGCCATTCCCCAATTGAAGGACATACCCTCCTTTTCCAGTTCTTTGCCACCACAAAAAGCACAGCTATAAATATTTTCATACAAGTCTGTTTATCTATGATCTCTTTGGGGTACAAACCCAGCAATGGTATGGCCGGATCAAAGGGCAGGCATTCTTTTATAGCCCTTTGAGCATGATTCCAAATTGCCAGCCAGAATGGCTGGATCAGTTCACAGCTCCACCAGCAATGCATTAATGTCCCAATTTTGCCACATCCCCTCCAGCATTCATTACTCTCCCCTTCTTTCATTTTAGCCAATCTGCTAGGTGTGAGGTGATACCTCAGAGTTGTTTTGATTTGCATTTCTCTAATTATTAGAGATTTGGAACACTTTCTCATGTGCTTATTGATACTTTTGATTTCTTTACCTGAAAATTGCCTATTCATTGTCTCTTGTCCATTTATCAATTGGGGAATGGCTTGATTTTTTATACAATTGATTTAACTCCTTGTATATTTGAGTAATTAGACCCCTGTCAGAGTTTTTTGTTATAAAGATTTTTTTCCCAATTTGTTGTTTCCCTTCTGATTTTGACTACATTGTTTTTGTTTGTATAAAAGCTTTTTAGCTTAATATAATCAAAACCATTTAATTTACATTTTGTAATTTTCTCTAACTCTTGTTTGGTTTTAAAATCTTTCCTTTCCCAAAGATCTGACCGGTATACCATTCTGTGTTCACTTAACTTATTTATAGTTTCCCTCTTTATATTCAAGTCATTCACCCATTCTGAATTTATCTTGGTGTAGGGTATGAGATGTTGATCTAAACCTAATCTCTCCCATATTGTTTTCCAAATTTCCCAGCAGTTTTTGTCAAATAGTGGATTCATGTCCCAAAAGTTGGGCTCTTTGGGTTTATCATACACTGTCTTACTGATGTCATTAACCCCAAGTCTATTCCACTGATCCTCCCTTCTGTCTCTTAGCCAGTACCATATTGTTTTGATGACTGCTGCTTTATAGTATAGTTTAATATCTGGTACTGCTAGGCCCCCTTCCTTCACATTTTTTTTCATTATTTCCCTTGATATTCTTGATCTTTTGTTATTCCAAATGAAATTTGTTATAGTTTTTCCTAATTCAGTAAAGAAGTTTTTTGGTAGTTTGATAGGTATGGCGCTAAATAGGTACATTAATTTGGGTAGAATGGTCATTTTTATTATGTTAGCTTGTCCTACCCATGAGCAATTAATGCCTTTCCAATTGTTGAGATCCAGTTTTATTTGTTTGGAAAGTGTTTTGTAGTTGTTTTTGTATAATTGTTGTGTTTGTTTTGGTAGATAGATTCCTAAGTATTTTATATTGTCTAGGGTGATTCTAAATGGTGTTTCTCTTTCTACCTCTTGCTGCTCTAATGTGTTGGAAATGTATAGAAATGCTGATGATTTATGTGCATTTATTTTATATCCTGCAACTTTGCTAAAGTTGTTGATTATTTCTACAAGCTTCTTAGTTGATTCTCTAGGATTTTTTTAAGTATACCATCATATCATCTGCAAAGAGTGATAGCTTAGTTTCCTCATTGCCTATTTTGATACCTTCAATTTCTTTTTCTTCTCTAATTGCTACTGCTAGTGTTTCTAGTACAATGTTGAATAATAGAGGTGATAATGGACATCCTTGTTTCACTCTTGATCTTATTGGAAAGGCTTCTAATTTATCCCCATTGCATATGATGCTTGTTGATAGTTTTAGGTATATACTGTTTATTATTTTTAGGAAAGGTCCTTCTATTCCTATACTTTTTAGTGTTTTCAATAGAAATGGATGCTATATTTTGTCAAAGGCTTTTTCAGCATCTATTGAGATAATCATGTGATTTTTGTTTGTTAGACTGTTGATATGGTCAATTATGTGGATGGTTTTCCTAATGTTGAACCATCCTTGCATTCCTGGTATAAATCCCACCTGATCATGGTGGATGATCTTCTTAATTACTTGCTGGAGTCTCTTTGCTAGTATTCTATTTAAGATTTTTACATCTATGTTCATTAGGGAGATTGGTCTGTAGTTTTCTTTCTCTGTTTTTGATCTATCTGGCTTTGGAATCAGTACCATATTTGTGTCATAAAAGGAATTTGGTAGGACTCCTTCTTTGCTTATCATATCAAATAATTTGTATAGTATTGGGATTAGTTGCTCTTTGAATGTCTGATAGAATTCACTTGTGAATCCATCAGGCCCTGGCAATTTTTTCTTAGGGAGTTCTTTGATGG